>NW_017567003.1:0-433793 GCF_001661265.1 Saitoella complicata NRRL Y-17804
AACCCTAACCCTAACCCTAACCCTAACCCTAACCCTAACCCTAACCCTAACCCTAACCCTAACCCTAACCCTAACCCTAACCCTAACCCTAACCCTAACCCTAACCCTAACCCTAACCCTAACCCTAACCCTAACCCTAACCCTCATTGCTCGGGCCGGTTTCCGATCCTGATCCTGTTGGAAACTGTGGACGTAGGTCCTCGGGCAAGGGAGATGAGAAGTCTGTCGGGAAGCATGTGGCGAAGCCCAATCAGAAGGCTATGGAGACACCGAAGAGGAGCAAGGATAAGGCAGCCGAGATGCCTGTGGAGAAGTCTGTTGAGAAATCGAAGAGGAGTAAGGAGAGGGCGAAGGCGAAGGCAGACAATCAGATGGAGAAGGAGAACGATTGTGTCGGTCGTGTTCTGTCCAACGCATCTGGTGACATTGTGAATTATGCTTTGCGGGCCGGTAAGCCATTGTCGATGACGTCAGGTGCAGTGCGTGTGGGACTGTCACGCCCAAAGAGCGTTACCAGCGTCCCCAACTCCAACACTCCCACGTCATCTGCTAGCAAGCCCTCTCCCGCTGCGAAGCCGACCTCTGCAATCAACTCAGCTGCCACTACCTCCTCCGCCTCCGGCTCCGCTTCCAAGCACTGTTCGAATGTCAAGTCTGGCAACCAACGCGGTCCTTCTCCTGCTCCCTCCGTTGCCAGCAGTCAGGGCTCGAAGAAGAGGGCTGCTTTGGTTACGACACAAAGAAACGAAGCGAAGGCCAGGCTCCTCGCCAATGATCACGAAAAGTACGCCAGCAGCAACAGCAACAGCAAGAGCTTGAGTACCGAAGACATCTTTGCACACGAGGATAGTGCTATCAACAGCAAATTCAGCGGTCTTACCAGCAGCAACCCCATGAGCACTGCCAAGCCTGCCTCTGGCGTCGTCGCTCCCAATCCGTCCTCCATGTCAGATGGCCGCAAGGCTCCAGTCCATTCAGCAGCTTCAACACAGTTATCAGTCTCGACCCAGCAGCAACAGCAGCAAACCCATCTTCGGCCTTCTGCCACTCAAAGTCGTCGCAATGGGAGTCTCTTGATGTTGAAACAGGCCCATTTACGATCCAGCAAAGGGAAGGTGCCACTCGAGAGTCTGGTATCGAGTGAAGCGAGTGATGAGCATGAAGGAGGTGGAGCTGGAGCCTGAAGCCCGGGAGGAGAGAAGAGGTGCCGGGAGGAGAGATTTGATTTGACTGTATTGATACCACATATGGGATGGAAGCGGGATATCACCTACTACTACTGTTATTACTAATATAAGCTCATGGAATCTCGAAGTAAGACGCTAATGGAATTTCCCAGAGCAAAAGTGTCAGATTCCGTAAGCGAATTCCATAACTACGCTCATGGGTTTATCATGGAATTTCCATGAGCAAAAAATTCCATGACCGGTAACTTCATAGGGCTCATTCAACTCAGCTGTACCGCTCATCGACATCTCGTGGGCTACCTGCAAGAGCTGGATGTGCGGATCAAGGCAGATCAGGTGGAAAAGACTGTTCGTGCCTACAAGCGCTTCCAGCTTTGCGAGGGAGGAGATTTAATCGGTTCCTACGAGAGTCAGCGTAAAAGCGACAAAACCCGCGCCTCTAACATTGTCCTTTACACACATGACTCTGATTTTGGTACGGAAGTCTTCTTTGGCGAGGTTATGCTGTTTGCAAGACCATTGGTGAGGCGTGTGTACTACCCTTTGGCGTACATTCGGTGTTATGGTCCTGCTCAGCTTCGTCGTCGCCGTTTCTTTGTGGTTGACACTCAACCGCCTGGGAATTTACACGAGTGGGTGAACATACGGCAAATCAAGAGGGTTGTTGGCACCTTGACTACTCAGCCATTGATTGACGAGCTTGGGGGAGATGCAGGCAAGCCTGCGTGGATCATTGATAGAGAGACATTTGCGTGGAACAATGCGGCTAGGTTGTTAATCGACTGATTAGTACTACTTGTCTATACATCCATGGCCACGTCAACGATTGTCAGCTGCCATTTCCACGTTGGCCAGCTAGGATTTTCCTAGTCATGGAAAAAATCCACTACGTTTCCACGCTGGCAACTAGGAAACTCCGCGCTGCCTAACAACCAACGAGGAAAATCCACGTTGGGCTGGGTCGTAGGGATACTGGATAATTTTATTCGGGTTTTATAATCGTGTTTGGTAGAATTTGGGGGTCTCGTAGGGATCTCTTAAGATCTTGCGGAATGTTTATACATGAATGTCAGAATCGTAGATAATGCCCAAATTTAATTAGGCAAGCACGTACTTCCCGGCACCATCATGTATCAACCCCAATGACAATGTCATGTGTCACAAGCCCAGGTAAAATCAAGGGTACTACTTGAAGACATCGCAGCACAATTTTGTCAAAATAGCACGAGCATTCTCTGAATATTGCATGCTTACATGCGATACACGAGTGTTTCCCTGTACTCGGGTTAGGATTGGCTCCACCAGTAACAAGTTGCGGTCTGGTACCATGTTGCTGTGCCCTACAAAGTGAAAAATTTAAACACGATTCCTCTAAGGCAAGTGCGTAATCCATGTCAAATTCGTGGATTGGTCTGGAATTACAGATGGATTACGCTAATCATCAAGGATTACCATCCTAGCAGAAATCCTAGATAAAATGCTGGATTACTGCCAAAGAAAAAGTCTAAGCAAAATACCTCATAAATTGCAAAAATAACACCTACAGTCGCGGAGAAAAGAGGATGGCAAAGCCGCTTGCTCAAACGCCACCAGGAATTTGAGAGATAGATGATGAGAATCAAATGAGACCATTAAATTGCATCGAAGTATTGTCTGCCAGAATTTCCGCCGTTATAAACAAGTGGTTGTTGAGTTACACCACCACAGCGTTTCCCTTACCATAAGTACAAGACCTACGCTGCCCCCCTCCACCATTTGAGCCCTTACTTGCTGTCTACACACTTCGCCGCCTTCTTTCTCCGCGATTGTATATGCCTTGAGATATTGAAGGCTCGCTATACACAACTCTCTCCATGTATTTAGTTCAGAGAGACCTCCTGCTATATATATAGACACGGTCAACATAGATAATGTCATGTATGAGTAATGATGACATCATGATGTGACTGTTATGGCTAAGTGCCTGGCTGTGTTGTAACTGTGCAGCAAAGTGTCTATTCAACCAGAGGACCCACACCTTCTTGAGAATTTCCAAAAATGCTTAAATCCCTTAAGTCCCTAATGGTATCCATGGACAGCAAAGATCAAGCATGTAGAAGTATGAATGAAATTCCCTGCACAATATTGAGCTTGTACTAACATCCTGACTCATAGGGCCATTGTTTACCACTGTCATAGCTGTTCATTACCAAATGAATCTTCTCCCTTGCCTCATAATCTCGCTCTCTTTTGTGGCCAAGGAGATAAATTTTCCCCTCCCTTTGTCGCATTTTTCTACGACTTTTTTCCTGGATGATGCTGAATAAAATCATGAATTATGCGGAATAACATCGTGGATTGTACGGAATAAAAGTGGGGCTTGAGTCCCGAGATCCATGATTCGGTCATGCATTAATCCACGATCGCAATCGTCGAAATCGTGTATGTAACGGGATTTTGTAATCCATGATTCTCACGACCGTTGGGCGTGCTCTGACTGCAGCTGTACAGAAAGGTGCACATGCAACGCACTGTGGAGGGCTGACCACTTTAAACATTTCACGAAACTTCAAACCCGTACATGTATCCATCAGCGCATGCGGTTCAAGGTCAGGTCTATCCTTTGAAGACAAAAATTCTGGATTAAACCCGAATTCTCTCAAGCAAGGGCGTAATCCACGATTTCGACGATTGCGGTCGTGGGTTAATGCATGACCGAATCATGGATTTCTTTTCAGCCAGTAATCCATGACGGAATCGTGGATGGTGATCCATGACCGCTGTCATGGTTTACAACATGGATTCTCAACCAGACCGATCTGCGTAATCCATATGTAATCCTTGCGTAATCCATGATTCTGACGTGGAATACGCATTTTGTTAGGAGTGAATGTGTTTAATCTTTGACAACTCGCGTCATAAGGTAGCGCTCGTGGAAATCAATTCTGGAAATTCCATGGTCAGATTATGGTAATTTCATGAGCGGATTGTGGGAATTGCACGACCATAACCCTAAGGCATAGAGCATCCTTGTATTCAATGTGTGTCAGTGGTTAACCCTTTGGGGATCTTGTGGGTCGTAATCAATCTGGCGCTCTTCCGCTCTCGACTCCTGTCGCCCCCCCGTTTTCTCCAATCAATGTGCCCTTTGATCAAGGTTTGGAAAGGCGTGTAAGCGAGTGACTTTCTCAGCCCTACGAAGCTGGCGCTCGCTCGTGGATTCCGTTTGCGTAAATTCCGCTCGTGGAAATTCCACGAGTGCGCTGGTGAATTCACACGAGCAAGCGCTTCCGGTTTTCGAGATTCAATTACACGAGCGCTTCTGTAAACTACACGAGCAGAACTCATGAGCGCGCTCTAGTTGTAGATGCGTCCAAGGTCATTGTTGATATCAATTATCTATCCTAGATATATATCCCGCAGTAACAAACACCCTTCCCGTTCCTGTGCCCCTCGCGCGCCCTTCTCTCAACCCATCCCGACTCCCTGAACGATCTACGATGCAAGGGTTATACGATGGGGCATGGTGGTAGGGACGACATAGGGCCCTTCAGACAGCATGAAAGTCGTAGTCCTTTGGTTGGTTTGAATGCTGGAAGTAACAGTTCTCGTGCTGGGCAGTTCTCCGGGCAATGCGTACGTACAAGCCCAAGAAATACCGAAGTCGTTGGTCGGTGAGCCCAATCAGAGGATGAGCCTAACAACTGCTCACGGAAATTTCATGAGCGAGCGGACCATACGGGAGTTCGCCCTGGCTTTTTGACAAGCGCGCTCTTCTGGAATCCATTCTGGTATCAGAACTGGAATGTCCATGAGCAGAACTGCTTCTGCAATTCAACCAGACTGAAAACAGAATAATTGCAGAACTTTGTCATGGATAACCCTACATTCTCAGATATCATGGATTTCAGGATTCAAACCCCGATTTTATTCAGCATAAGCTATGATGAAAGGGGGTTTAGGTCTGTAGAATGGTGGGAAAATGCAGTGTCAGTAGGACAAAAAAAGCGAGATTACCAGGTAAATATGTTGTATTGTCAGTATCCCATCTATATATAATAGAATGGCTCTCTGGGTTGAGTACACGAGGACAGTTGTGTATAGCAAGCCCTCAATATGTCAAAGACAAGGAGGTGTCATATTCGCATTTTTCTGAGGTATCTTGCTGCGAGTTTTTCCTGGCACTGATCCATGATCTTATCTGGAATTATAATCTCTGACATTTATTGGGTTTAATCCATGATAATATCAAGGATTGTAATCCATGATTCTGTCTGGGATTTCTGCTAGGATTGTAATCCACAATGAAGTGCATAATCCATGTGTAATCCCAGACTGATCCATTATTTTGACATGGATTACGCAGCTGCCTAAGAGAAATCGTGTTTGATCCATGATGTAGGGCTTCTTTCTGTGCAAAAATCCTTGATTATATTTGGGATTGTAGGTCATGACATTGTTTTCAGGTGCTTACTCCATGATGGATCGTGATCCAGGGTTTTGTTTAGGATTTCTCCTAGGGTTGTAGGTTTAGCAGCAAAGGTCACACGAGCAGAAGAAACGACGATCACAGGACGTTGATCCCTTAGGGATTTCCTCAATCAGTTTTGATATTTCCTCTCATGTTCTCCGTATCTTGCTTGGAGAATTTGGGAATAAGCCTGGTGCTCGTCAAGGATTAGCCTCTAACTTTCCTAAATTAAGCCTGACTTTGTCCTGCAAAGGAGTCTCACCCTCCTCCATGAAAAGATATGGGTAATATTCGCAGACAAGGAAACCAAGGATTCAACCGGTTTTGTAATCCATGAATTTGCGGTTGATCACCAAAAACAGGGTTTAGTGCTTGATTGTTGGAGATCGTTGAACCCCTCGAGCCAAACGTTCCACGCCTGCCGTGGGCGTGGCTCAGCCGTACCCCGGGTACTCACCACCAAGGTACTCCGTGAATCATCCCCGACTGCAGCGGTCTCTGTAGATCACAGTGCTTGCGCCGTTTCCAGAACAAACGTACAACACCTTGGAGGACTTACGATGACCGGCATCACAGCGACATGGAGGAAGGTTGCTTCTTCGGAGATCCTTAAACGCTCTTCTCAGATTGTTTCCGTTATTGGCGACAAAGCCTTGATCTTTGGGGGTGAATTGAAGCCCCGAGAGCCGCGAGACAATGACGTTCACGTTGTAAGCTTGGGAAAGTGTATGTCCTCAAGCAAACACTCCTTATGTCGGCACATTGACGTATGGCATAGACATCAATGACAGCTCCCTGTTGTCAAGAACGACGTCTGCACAAGCTCCCTCTCCTCGCGTAGGCTCTGCTTCGGCGGTCATTCAAGAAAAGATTTACCTGTTTTCCGGTCGCGGAGGCCTCGCCATGGCGCCCATTGAAGAGACTGGATCAGTATGGGAGTTTGATTCAACTTCATCCGCGTGGTCTCAAATTAAACCAGACGAGGACAGCGCATACCCAGCCGCCCGCAGTTACCACTGCATGGCAAGCGATGGCGTTGACACGCTCTTCGTCCATGCTGGCTGTCCTGAAACAGGTCGCTTATCCGATCTCTGGGCGTTTGAAGTGTCCTCGAGGAAGTGGATTCAGCTTGCGTCTGCGCCCGAGCCACCGAGAGGTGGAACTTCGATTGCCTTTGCCAACGGATTACTCTATCGTATGAATGGATTCGATGGCAAGACCGAGTTGGGAGGAAACCTCGATGTGTACGACTGCAAGTCGAACACTTGGAGCTCGGTGACGTTCCCTGCGGACGATATTTCCGGGCCTTCTCCACGAAGTGTCAGCGCACTTGTAGCTTTGAACATTCGCAGCAGGTCGTCAATTATCACCCTATTTGGTGAACGCGACCCCAGCTCCTTGGGTCACCAGGGGGCCGGCAAGATGGCAGGAGATGTGTGGGCGTACGACATCGAATCTCGGAAATGGCGTGAGGTCAATTTTACGGAAGGGCACGAGCCTGCTGCAAGAGGATGGTTTGCCGCCGACGTCTTGAAATCACTAAAAGGAGATGGTCTGGTTGTGCACGGTGGTCTTGGTGAGAACAATGAGAGACTTGATGATATTTGGGTGTTGGAGTTCTGAGGTAGGTCCATAGTCTTGGAAAACTGGGTGTGATGGTGAATACGTTGCGCGAGCGTTATTATCTTCAATGTTATCTGGCTACTCCTCATTCCAGACTCGATGCCCATAAGTGGCGAGTATCATGCTAGTCTTACATCAACGTTTCCATAGGTTCTTCTCTAGCCTCCTTCGACGACGCGGCAGACTTGACCGCTCTGAAAACAGGACTCGTCGCAGCATCAAAGATTGTTGTGGATAGCGATCCTTCTCCCTCACTTCTCTCCCTCTCAGGGCTATGTGGTGGACTGCCTGCATTGCTCTGACTTCCAACACTGTTTGTCCTCTTGTTCATCCAATGTTTCACACCACCAAACAGCCCCGCAGCGAACCCATTCGCAAATTCTGTACGGGGAGTACCAGGTATGCTTTCTCCACGTTCTCCGACTTGTGGTGTCGAGAACAGTGCCCTCACGTCCTGAGAGGTTGATTGCCAATTGTTGCGGATTACTTCGCGAAGTTCGCTAATGTTCTTCTTGAGTTCAAGCTCGTTCTTCTTAAACAAACTCACGTTGAGCTCGCGGCGGTCGATACCGCGACTGAGGTTGCGGAGAACGTATTGATCGTAGTCTCGCACAATTCGGGTAATGAGGTCGCTTGTACTGATGCCCTCCGTTCGCTGGGTGGTAAGGAACTTGCCCAGTTTCTTGATCGGTAGATATACGTCTTCTTGTCCAGCAGAGACGTACGGAATATCATCATGAGCAACGTAGTCAATCTGATGCTTTTCCATGTATTCAGGTGTGATGATCCAGGGAGCATCATCGACAACTTCATCGACCCATTTGCAGTGACGAATTGTCTCGAGACGCTCGGCGTATGACATGACAGTGCGTCCTTTATAGAGGTGTACGTCTTCATCATTACAAACTCCGACAATGAGGGTGACGTTAGGAAGAGCCTTCTTTGCTTGCTCCAGTTGTCGCATGTGGCCCATATGGAACATATCGAACACACCATCGGCGTAGACTCTGACCGGGCGGCCCTCGGGAGGTGGGTTCATGGGATATTGCGGCGCTTTTGGAGGAAGTTCCTTGACATCACCGGTGTTGATCTTTAACCCCTTATCCTTGTGCTTAAGACTGGCACCCTCGCCCTCGCCCTCGCCTGCAGCTTCTGATGCATCAGCATCATAGCCGGTATCTGCGAGACGAATCTTCTTGTGCGGTGCCCTCTCGTCGCCTGTTGCCGACACCTCTGAATCCGTGGGCGCATCAGTGCTTTCGCTGGAAGGGTCGCGAGATGAAGGCTGCTCCACGACGGGACCAAGAGGGTCAAGTCGCTTACGCTTATTATCTGACGTCGAGCTTGAAGGAGGACTAGACATGGCGTTTATTGCTGTAGCGAACGGGTTTCTCACTTTGTTTGTGGTGGACACTGTAAGCTCAACTTTACGGAATTCACGCAGCCTGGGACTGCGGGGGTGGTCGTCATAGGCGGCCGTGCCCTTTGAACACCGGTAGAGGCAGATTCGTCTGCCTAGAAGTCTTTTTATTTCTGTATGAAAACTTTCGTCGTCTGTCCAATCATTACCCGTATTCTATCAGTCATGTGGTGATTAACGATAAGGTCCAAAAATGTATATGGAAGCTCGTCTACGATACCGATACGCAACGAAACGACGACACGATGGCAGGCCCTCGAGGAAAGTTCTCAGGAGGAAGGGCAACGAAGAGGAGGCGTACGGGCGATGCAGGGAAGCAATCAGAGCGGTATGTGATCCAATCCTCTCTCGTTAAATAACTTGACTGACTGTGCGATATAGAGTTGTCCGCTTCGATCCTGTGCCTGAAGAGGAAGGGCCCGAAGAAGACTACAATGGCGGAGACGACGAAGATGATGACGAAGAGGAGGGGTTTGATCCTTCGGCTGCTGCTCCTGAAGCTTACGACGCTCTCGTCACTCTTCTTGCCACTGACGAGCCAGCTAAGCCAAAGAAAAAGAAGAGGAGCGCACCCGTGACGGAGATCGATGATCTGGCACCTGTGCTCGAAGACGGCGACAACGAGGAAACCTTGGAAGAGCCGATGGAAGGCGACGAAGAAGATGCGTCCGATCCGTTCGAGCAACATTTTGCCAACCCGCGCTCTGATGTCCTTGATCAGCTTCATAAGGCTGTTACGGGCAACAAATGGACAACAACGCAAGCCGCAAATGCTGTTTTAGGTAAGATCACCGTCCTCAGGCCAGAGAACGTAGAGCAACTATCGGTCACTCCGCCCACTTCCGTTGCAAGCCTCAATGCGTTGAGACTGAAGCAGCGCGTGCTGAAAGTATTCACATCGACGAATTCAAGTCTAACACTACTTCAGTCTGCACTTGCTGCTCCCATATTCAGCAACCTCGATTTGCTGCATACCGGTCGGACGCACAAGAACGCCGAAGAGATTAGAACTCTATACACTCTTCACGCACTCAATCATCTGTACAAGACCAGGGATCGGGTGTTGAAGAACAATGCTCGACTTGCACATGCGGCCGATGACGACGATCTTGAGCTTCGTGATCAAGGTTTCACCAGACCGAAGGTTCTATTCGTCCTTCCCACGCGTAACGCGTGTCTGGACATCGTCAACACTCTGATACGATTATCTGGGACCGAACAACAGGAGAACAAGAAACGCTTTATGGACAACTTTACCGTCGAAAAGGAGACGATCTCCGAGACGAAACCGGAAGACTTTCGAGCACTCTTTGCCGGAAACGATGACGATATGTTCCGCGTAGGAATCAAATTTACAAGAAAGACAATGAAGTTCTTTGCGGACTTCTACAACTCGGACATTATTCTCGCAAGTCCGCTCGGTTTGAGGATGGCTATTGGAGCGGAGGGCGATAAGAAGCGCGACTTTGATTTCCTGTCATCAATCGAGTTGGTCATCCTCGATCAGGCTGATGCAATGCTCATGCAGAACTGGGAGCATGTCGAACACCTGTTTGCCCATATGAACCTTATCCCCAAGGATCCACATGGCTGTGATTTCAGTCGCGTACGAAGCTGGTATCTGGATGACCGTGCCAGGTTCATGCGCCAGACACTCGTATTCACGCAGTACAACACCCCCGAACTTAATGCTTTATTCAACAAGGACATGCGGAACTTGTCCGGCAAAGTCAAAACTCGGCACCCTTGCGAGGGAAGCATCAATGACGTTGGTGCACATATTCGTCAAAACTTCCTTCGCATGGATCTCGCAAACCCAGCTGATGATCCCGATGTACGGTTTAAGCATTTCACCACAGGCGTACTCCCAGGTCTGTTGCGGTCCTCAGGTAATGGAGGGCTTATGATCTTCATTCCTTCATATTTTGATTTTGTTCGCTTGCGAAATCATCTCGAGAGCATCGACGCATCGGTAGCTGCGCTTAGTGAATACACCAAAGGACCCGATGTTGCTCGAGGACGAACCCTTTTTGCTCAAGGACGTAAGAAGATTATGGTCTATACTGAGCGTGCTCACCATTTCCGTCGTTACGACATCAAAGGTGTTACAAGTCTCTACATGTACGGCTTGCCTGAGCATCCTCAATTTTACCCTGAGCTCGTTCGCTTCTTGGCAAGAAGCGTTGCGGAGGGCGTTGCTGACCAGGGAGCTGTTAAGTGCAGAGCGCTGTTTACCAAGTTTGATGCGTTGAAGCTGGAGAGAATTGTGGGAACCAAACGTGCAGGAGCTATGTGTAGCCCTCAATCTTCGGGTAGTTTCGAATTTTATTAGATAGACATTGATGAATGAAAGGTTCTCTGTTCTAACAGCCGTATTCGTACACTACCTATAGATCATTCCTGTAGTGATGAAATACACGTCAATATGCTTAAATAACAAACTCCCATGAACCCTAAAATGCAGCCCCAAATGCGTTGTGTAAATGACTAATTTTGACATGGGTCATATTGTCGTGGGAACCACAATAAACCGCGGTCCAGCTGTTGCTCCCGACTTTTTACCTCTTCCCATGCTCTCCGGACCTCCATTGCGGGAAACTCATCCACACCCTTTTCCAGAGGCTCTCGTGGCGCCTCATCTAACCATCGCTGATGCATTTCTCGCCACGCAGCCACCAACGTTTCTTCTGTTCCTACGGCGCCGAATGCTCTGATCGCCATCAGCACCAGTTTCCGTTGCATCGGTATCCTGGGTTCCGTTTGCGACATCATGACCCTGTAAACACCCATGAGTTTTTCGTGATTCCACTTGGTGTGCTTCCAATGCCCATAATTCGCAAACGCAGTAAATAAGTGCGTATAGATTTGAGGAGTCGCGGAAATTTTGAAATCCGCAAGCTGGATAAGGTATTCATATACCTTGTTGAAATTCCCGCTGCAACAATGATGGGATATGAATATGGCGAACGTAGTAAGATCTGGGGCAATGGGAACATCCCGGTCGTCGGTCTTTTCTTGCGTGCTTTCCTGACCTGCCTTGCGCTTCAAATTTCTCGCCAATACTCGTTGGCCATATTTTGTTTGGGGGGGCTTGCAGTCTCGCAGTAGACCACGGCGCTTCATACCCTCAAATATCCCGTCAGCAGCATGTAAATCGCCAACACGAAGAAGCGACGTAATCACAGCATTCAGTGTGACAGTGTCGACAACCTCACCCGCTTTTTGCATGTCCGCAAATATTTGATGGACGCCGGATGCATCACCCATAATTCCCCGATGAATAATGAGCATCACGTAAGTGAAACGGTCGAATGGCAGCTCCCGTTTTCCCATCTCTTCGACCAGTTCCGTAAGGGTATTCCACAATCGAGCACGAAACGCGATATCAATAAGGGTATTGAACGTGACGGTGTCGGCTTTGATTTTATAGTTCAGTTCCATATCCTGCCAAACACTCACTGCACCCCGCATTTCGTTTGCCGTTACAATCCTCCTGTGACGACCGACGAATGCTATTGCAGAATTCCAATCCTCTACGGTAATGTCGGTGCCGTTCTCCTTCATGTCTTCCAGGACTGAGAGGTAGGCAACCATGGCCCGCCTGGTCTTAAGCAGCCCTCTGCTGAAAAGAGAAAGAAATTTGTTCAACTGCGGCTCGCTTAACCAACATACCCTGCTATCCGGAAGCTTTAGATAATGGTCGTACGCGGTTTCAAATGTATATCCTTGGTCGCCTTTCGTGTTCCATGCGACGTCAAGCGCTTCAAGAAATTGCCTCTGTGTGTTCCGGACAGACGCTTCTATTGGTAATTGCCGATGCCGTTTTCGACGTGGTTTGACCTTATAGGATGGCGGTGAGGGAACATCCACGACAAAGTCAGCATGGAAACGCGGTGATTCATCTGTCTCCAACCTCGCCACGATGTTGTCAATTTCGCCGCTGAAGTCGCTTTCGCCCAATTCGCGCGGTGTCATTAACGAGAATTGTTGTATTGGCCCTCCTGTCACCCGCCGAGTCCCTGTTAACCGTCGCTGTTGACTCGGCCATCCTTTTACAGGCCGAGGCTCCGACGTGGAAAAAGGTGCTCGGTGCTGGAGAGGTCGACAACGACAAGCGCCAACGGCTGCAAGAGCTGATATGAATAAATATTCGAAGGCTGGTTCTGTTCGTACAGAAGGACGCTTTGCGCTTCTGTATTTGAACGCAATTTGGGTAAATGCGGTCGTAAAAGACCTTCCTGCTCCGCCCATGGATCATTGCTTGCACTTTAGAACAGCACAGTCATTGCCTTTTCTCCTTGACTGAAATATGGTATTGATCTCGACCTCTTTGAACCCGCTGGCTGAATATGGTGCTGTCACAGCAGGAGCTTCGTGCTTTTGGTTTACCTCAAGTCAACTCCCGAGGTCGTGATCCACGTATGAGCGTCCCAGAAATTACGGGGCGGTGGGTGGTGCACGTGAGGAGGAGCAAACCTCGAGGAGCGAGCTCAATAGCGATCTCGAGATTACTATAATACTAGAAAAAGAGTATAGATACTGACCACACCACACAGCTACACCCTTGATACACCTGGACCCTGAGCTTCTGTACGGCGTCGTATACGGGGGACGTCGAGCATACACACACACACGGAGACGAGGGGGACCATTGCTGGCTTCAACACCGACGTCGATACCAGACGGGCACACGGACGGCACAGCCTGCAAAAGAGCCGCTGTATATATCGGCCTGTATCATTAGGTTAGCCACCAAAGTCGTCCAAGTCGAAGAGTGGTCGCTATTGTCATCATGGGTCATCGTCGCGAGCCCTCCCATCCGGTCACCACAAACGGCCTCCTATCGATTGCCTACGAATCGAAAGGAGCTTCAGAAGCTGTTGGCAAGGAATGGGACACACTTGATTTGTCGACTCGGCATATGACACAAATGCCGGATGAAGTTGTGGAGGTGATCAAGGATCAAATTGCGAGGTGTGTGAACAGTAATCGCCCTTTGACAATCATCCTGACGCATGTTGCAGGCTGGCCCTCGGTCACAACTCACTTTCCACCTTCAGTTTGGCAATCGCATCCATGACGAGGTTGAGGTATCTCAATATCCGCTCGAATCAATTCAGGGAGTTTCCCCTTGTCTTGTGTCAATGCCCGTCTCTCGAAATCCTCGATGTGTCTAGGAACAGGCTGAAATCCCTACCAAGAGATTTCGGGAACCTTATGTCCCTGAAGGTGCTGTCAATATCGAAGAACAAGATACAGATGCTACCCACATACATCGGCAACATGACAAGCCTGAAGATATTGAAGATAGACCACAACCCTATCGTGTTCCCCGGCAAAGACATCACTTCATTTGAAGGTGGAGAGGCGGGTATGGATCAGTGGTTGGAAAATCTGAAAGCATACCTGCGTACACATGTTCACCAGGAGGATGGAGATGACCATATCACCACCGACGATGATGGCGCAGAGACAGACTATATGTCATACGGGAGAAGCGTGCGGCGTGCACCATCATTTTCGGGTGGCTCGTCGAAGAAGCTGGTCTCGAAATCCATGGACGTTCCACCCGAAGTACCACCTATAGCACATGTATTTACGAAACCCGCACCACCCCTGCCTTCCAAAGCTTCGAACCGTGCTCAGTTCCTGAACGCTCCAAAACTCGGACCACCTCAGAATGGAGCAGCACCGATGGAAAGGTCACGGAGCAACAGCGAGACAGGTACTCCTGAACACCAGCGTCTTGCCAAACGAATGGGAATGCCGCCCAGGGCACGAACAGGTTTGGGTACCGTCTTAGAAGGCAGCGCTTCGAAACATCACTCACGAGGATTTTCGCACGACTCCATGATTGACTCTGGAAACTTTGAAGGCCATCCCAATGCTATCAGCGAGCAGAACTCTGGAGCATACTTCAGGAGGTTATCGCACTTACCGCAAAGCGCTCGTGCGTCGATGGGTTCCGTACACGTCATTGAGGCTGTTCGGGGATTCATGTTCTCGTTCTCCCAAATTCATCAAGCTGTACGTCAGTATATCACATTCTGCAGCGAACCCGCTCTGGCGAGCGCCGTCAGTAGAGTGCTCTACAGCGCAAACGTGCATATCGGAACGTTGGTAGCTGCCTTGGAAGCTCACGAAAACGAAGGTGACGATGCCAATCCGGGCAATGTTATCAATGCCGTCAGAGTTTGCGTGGGTGCTTTCCGGCATGTGGTGGGCACTTTGCTGAAACACCTTCACCCGCTGATGGAAAGGGCTGATGCGCGATACTCTCGGACCCTTCTCTTGCTCCTTACAGGAGCCGCTGCGGAAATACAAAATTCTTGGTCTATTCTAAGACCAGCCATGCCTGCATTTTCGGGCACGATCACGCAGCCAATCCCGCATACGCCAGTCACGGCAACCCCCATGTCTAGAACGGCTTCGCCAGCCCTGAACCGGCTCAAGTCGCCGTCCACAGCCAGTCTTACTGCATCAATTGCTGCAAATATTGCTGGTTCGGTTATGCCAGGCAAAGGTCATGATCCCTTCCAACCTGCACCCACAGCAACCGGACAGACAATCCCCGAAACGAGTGTGACGGAGACGGATGAGCAATTATTTGAGAAGATTTCGACGGCAACTGCTGCTGCTCAGTCTGTTCTTGCACTCATCGGTCAGGCTGTCGCGGAAGATTCTATATCGACGGCACAAAACCCACAGACCCCGGGAGCGACAGCACCTGCAACTTCGAGCAAGCTGAGAGAGCTGTCGATGATGTCTGTTGGAGCAGGCGAAGTTACGCGTCGTTTATCGCACCGTTTGGCGTTTGTTAGGGAAGGTGGCGATGCGTTCGAACGTCATAAGTTCTGGGAAGACACCAATGCATTCGTCAAGGCCGTCATTTCCATTGCCGCGCTTGCGAAAACGGTATCTATCGAATTCCCCTTCCCTAAGAGCGTCCTCTCCGGTCTGGCGGCCGTAACTCGGTCAACAAAGGAGCTTACCATTCTCCTGTCTGTTTCGTCTTTCCGCTCAGTGGAAGGCTCAGCCCAGTTGAACCAGGCTCCACCCACCACAACGACGGTACCCATGATAACCACTACTCAACCATCACCTCTTTCAGCTGCTCTCGGTCCCGCTGCGCAGGCCGTTCTTCCGTCACCGGCAGCTTTTTCGAACACATCTTCAGTTTTGACAGGTGGCCCGCCGCCCGGTATGGTCAATAGATTTGACGTTGCACTCGGACAGGCTCTACGCAACGGAAGTGTTACCTCGCAGAGCACCTTGGATCTGAGGGAAGTTGCACTCAAGGCTGCATCAGATTCCGGCACATTGCCTTCACCGTCACGAGAGTAAGATAGCCCATTGAAAGAGGGAACGTTGTAAATTACGAGGATATCTCGTCTTTCATTATACGATAATCCTAGGATAGAAAAGGCAATGTGCGTGACAAGCGAACCCGTTGCGACCACCACATAAACCCGAAGGCTCACGAGATCGTCAAGATTATAAATCACTATGAAGAATCAGTCTGGGAGAGTTCCATTTGAACGCTGGCTATGGCGTACGAGCCAGAGCTTGGTATAACAATCCGTGTAATATGTGAAGAAACAGAAGCTCCCTGGGCTCGCCGGGAATTTTGTAGCCTCGAACGACGCTAACCACGTTAGGAAAGTCACGGGAGCGTGAGAGGGTTAGACTGTATGTACAATATTCTCTTCAAGAACGAGGGTATCACAACGCCCATGCATCGTAGATAAATGGAATCATTGAATGCAAATAGATAACATTTGTCAACGCCGCCTAAAACCACTCCCGTAACGTACTGATGTACCACCGCTCCCATCGTTGTCCGGCAAAGATGGGATGTGTCGGGCGGATCTGTCAAGTCCCACATTACCAATGACTTCTTTGGCGTCAAAGTATCTCGTACTGTCGTGCTTGAGTGGGCTACTGCACCGACTTGCGACTTCTGGGCTCATCCATCGCTGGTTCAATATCTCCTTGGCGAGCTCTCGAACGAGGACGGCACTGTCATGCTCAGCTAGTCTGTCAATGACCTCACGCAGTCCATAGAACAATACAAGACGGCGCGGGTCAGGGCTAGCGTCGCACAGGCTTCTTAAAATGCGTAATAAACTCAAACGCACAATGGCTTTGCTGTGTTGTAGTCTTTCCAGCAGCTTCCTTATGAAAAGCGGCCGAGAAAGTGCTTGCGCAAGCGTGGCACTCAGGCGCAATAACCGTTGCAGAGGCTCCAGTATGTTTTCGAAAGCAGTGGCTTTTGATGTTGCAAACGCCGTAACGACGAACTCGATAGTTTCATCTGCTGTCAGGATCTCCTCCACGCGACTTGGTTCATCCTGAAACCAGATCAGAATGCTGTCCAACCCATTCACCATCCAATAGGGATCACTCAGTAAAGACAGATAGAACTGTAGCCCATCATGCTGCCAGAGAATGCGCCGACAAGTCTTGCCAGCGTGTGCCAAGTCGCACAAGATGGGTAAAGCGAATTGCTTGAGAGGCCTTTCTGCTTGAACAATTCTCATGAGCACGGGTACAAGACCAGCCAGTGCCGCTTCCTCTTGGCGTGTCTTGCTCAAGCGACAGAGGTTGTACATGGTATTCAAGATTTGGTTTGAGATCTCTTTGTATTGAGGGATGTCCTTGCTTGCGATGAGCGTTTCAGTCAGGATCTCAATGGCATTCGCGTTCTGCAGCATGTCAAGAGTATGCTCATCCATCGATATGTTTTTGACGACTTTGAGTATGACGACTAGCTGCGTTGACGTGAGGTCGGGTAGCAACCTCATAACACGTCGCAAGACAGTTCTCGTAGCTAGCAAAGACTTCACGAAAGCGTCTGCTTGACTGAAGAGTAACAGTAGGTGCACAATCCTGTCGGCGCAGATCTGCGCATATTCATCTTCCTCCTGCAAGATGTGCTGCAATGTCAACGAAAGAGGATCCAAAACACCGCTCTTTGCGAAGATCCTGCAAAAGTCATTCTTCGGAGTAGCGCCCTGCAGCTCAAAGACGCTCCAAATCCCGTTAACGCCAATCCATACGAGCTCCTTAAGTGTCTCGTAGTCCTCTTCGAGAAAGCCCACCAGGACATCCAAACCGCGACAACTCACAAACATCTGAAGAGAAAGCGTCGAGGTTTGCATAATGCATTGCACGATCAACGCCGCTTCAAGTCGGATATCATTTGCGTATTTCTTCGAGCAGAACTTATTGATCACCGAGATACCACCCACGAAGCATAAGTTCTCCTGTGCTTCTGGGGCATCGGCAATGACCATGTTCAGAATATTTAGTAATCGATGTATCAAATCACGTCGCTTGCAGACCTCGAGGATCTCCAATACAGGTAGAAGGCCATGCGCGAGCATGAAGTTTGCCGTCAATGCCGGATTATCCTCGAAAATGCCTAACAGCTCCTCGCAGATTCCGACAAGGACGAGTTCGGCTTCATTTGTTCGAAGAGAAACCGTCAACTGCTCAATGCGCGAACACAGCTTGGCATACTTGTCCCTTGCGATATTGGCGTCGAGGCTCATCTCGTCGAACTCTTCGTCAATTTCAGCAAAAGGATCATCCTCATCGGTATTATCGCCTAGCCATGATTTGTCCGAGAGCTTCGTGTTCAGCTTCGGGTCTTCGTTGTCAGACCTAATGACCTTTCTGAAGCTGTCTCTTCCAAATACCTCGGAATAGTCATTCTCCTCTTCTTCGTTTTCAGCGAAACGTGCAATTTCAGCTAAAGACTGCGAATGCCTTAGTGGGATAAAATCGGGATCAGCCTGGCTTGACCCTCGGCGGTGCATACTTGGGCTTGGAACAGGCCGTTCGACTCCTTGCAAGTCTGAAGGATGAAACAGCCGCGGCGACATCGAATTGTCCTTGTTCATGTTATCCACCTTCTGGGCAAAAGAATCATCTGTCTCTGAAGCAAACCAATGGGAGTAGTCCTCCATACTGCTTCCCGAAGCAATGCCTCGAGGCGAACCCAAGTTCATCCACGGCGATGTAGCCCGTTTCTTTTGATTCGGAGAATGAATGGTGGAAGATCGTGCTTTTGGAGAAAACCGGATCGTCTCATCGCCGTTCCCCGTGAATGGATGAATGGTGTTTGAATCATTCTTTAGCTGCGGCTGAGGATAGGACTTTGCATGCGGCAGCGGCGGTAACGCTTTCCTATTGGCCGAAGAAGGACGAATTGTCTTCATCTGGTCGTCATCAAACGTGGCTCCAGAAATGCCCAGGCCCTTGAATTTGCTTAGGGATAGCCCTCCCTCAAAATCGTCGCTCCAGTCATCCGCACTCGGCTCGGGACTTCTAATTTTTGTTCCGCCTAGCGATGGAATCGGGGTTAGGCTTCTTTGTATACCTAAACCAACCGCCTTGCCTTCGGACCGATGAAACGGTCTCCTTAGCTTTATAGAAGCATCAGAGTCAAAATCATCGTCCCAGTTATCCGCAAAGGTGTGTTCTGGTGACTGAAAGGTCTTCGCTGCGTTCTTCGGTGCAGCGGTGACATGCATGACTGGCGGTGGTCTCACAACCGTCGCAAAGTCGATACCGCTACGCCGATTTCCGTTGGGGCTTGGTACTTGTAGGTTGTTCGATCTGGGCATCCGACGTAGGATCGCTCCGCCGTTTGCGGATAGTTGTGGCGTCCTCAAAGCTTCATTCCATTGTTGAACACTCTTGACCGCATCATCGTACTTGGTGGTTGGCTGATCCATTACGGAGTTAAAGGCCTCTCCTTTCTTTGCCGCCATGATAAGTGGATGTTTCAACAATTTCTTTGCGGACACTCTCAAGTTCGGGTCTTTCTGGAAGCACTGCATCAAAAAATCTCGAACAGCGGGTGATGCGCCTTCAGGTATTGGAGGGTGATCATCGTTGACGATGCGGAACAGGGCCGGCATGGGATCGAGGTTGTAGTATGGTGGACGGCCGTCCAGCAACTCAATCACAGTGCATCCAACGCTCCAGATATCACTTGCGGTGGTTGCACCATTCAGCTCGATCACCTCCGGTGCCATCCAGTAGGGACTTCCTACCACGGTTGCGTCGCTGATCGCAGAGCTCCTTGTAGCAACACCAAAATCTGCTAGCTTGACCAACCCATCTTTTGTTGTGAGAATGTTGGCGCCTTTGATGTCTCGGTGAATGACACCCTGATCGTGAAGATATTGTAAACCAGCAAGCACTTGGGCAATGTACAATGCAACGAGGTTTTCGGGGAACTTGCCAAAGTTCTTGCAGATGCTATGCAATGAGCCGTTCTCGCAGTATCTGTTACGCGGGTCAGCATACATCCAATGAACTTTGGACAGGAACCCACTCTAATATGATGTACAGATAGTCGGGTGTCTTAACAAAGCCGTGATACTGTACGATATTCGGATGCTGTATGCCACTTAGCTTACGTCGATAATACACATACAAAATCGGCATACATCCAGATTCTTCAGTAAGTCAATCTCCACCATGAGGCTATTTACCTCACTCTTCGGTATATCTCCCAGTTTGACTTGCTTGACGGCGACAGTCTGGCCATTCTGCCAATTCAATGCTCTGTACACCGCGCCGAAAGCCCCCTTTCCCAGACAGTCGCCTAGAGTGTAATTGACCAGGGGACCTTGCGAGCCATGATGCGACGACGATGACATTCCGCGTCCGTCGTATCGCACAGCAGCTGACAATCACAGTCACGGTCCCTTCCGCAGCAATTTCAGGTCATCGCTGAGCACCAGCTTGATGTTTGCAGCAGTCGTATCACGTCCCTTAATGAGGTATTGACAGCTGCCATATTGGGTTTAGCGCCAATAAGCTCTAAAAATAGAACTTCGAGGACGATAATACTGCTGGCTGTGTGAACCGCCATGGAGCAGCTGGATCAAGTTCAGGACATTGAAGCCGGGAGCTTCTTTGGATATGACAGCGAGGAAGTCCTGAGACTGACAGTCGCCACTATACGATAAGCTTACGGCAGCTGGGCACGAGAGGGGTACAGACGCAGCTGGACTGCTTGACCTTCCTCGATCCAGCGATGGGAAATACGATCTGATCTTCTTGTCGGATATCCTCTGGTACGATTAAGCGCATGAGGCTATTCTCGCACCAGCTGCTAGCACCAGCAGGACGGGCGTAGGTTGCGTCCGGACGATACACTGGTATGGACGTCCTGGAAGGCACGAGCAAAGGATGTGCGGATGGGATATGATTTTGGGCATCATCTCAGTCAAGCTTTAACATACACACCGTCCGTCTCTTTCGTATCTAAAACACTCCCCCTCCTTAGGCAGACGAGGCAACCGGCGCCTCGACACCTGCATCCTTCAAGACATCATCCCACTCTCCGTTATCGATCATCTCTCTCACGATGTCCAATCCACCCACGAGCTCACCCTTGACGTACACTTGCGGGAATGTTGGCCAATCCGAGTATTCCTTCAATCCCTGCCTGACCTCATCATCCGCCAAAATGTTGAAGAATCCATATCGCACACCGCGCTCTCTCAGCAACCCAACCAAAGTCCTCGAGAAACCGCACTGTGGTGCAGCGGGTGTACCCTTCATGAACAACATCACGGGAGCAGCCTTGACGAGGTTGCCCAATCGGGTCTCCAGATCCTCCTCCACTTGAGGAGCGGATGCTGGTACTGGTGGCGCAACAGGTTGAGCTGGAGGGAGGGAGGTGGCTGAGGAATATTGGTTGAGGGCGGCAGTGAGCTCGGGTGCGTTGCCACCAGAGATACGTGCGAGCACTTTGTTTGACTTTAAGATGACGAAGAACGGAACGGCGCTTACGTCGAAGGATTCGGAAATGTCGGCAAGCTCCTCGGCCTCGATCTGCTCAAGTCGTTAGCGAGACGCACCCAAATCAACGTACAAGAAGCGCACCTTTGCAAACTTCACACTTGGGTATCTAGTCGACAACTCCTCGAAGACAACGTTCATCTGCGCACACGGAGCGGCCCACGGCGCCCAGAAGTTCAATGCGATAACGGAGCCATTTGATGTGGTGATGAACTGCTCAAAGTCCTCGACGGAAGTGATTTCGCGGACCATATTTGATGCTGCTGCCATGGATCAGGGAGTTTCCTTGTCTATTTGTGAGTTGACCTTTGATCGATATCGTGAATTGCGGGTGAGTGGCGCCTGGCAGTAGCCGGATCACGTGCAAAACGACGATTTTATCAGATCAAATAGATAACATGCATGGGATTGCTATGAAGAGGGGTTGAAGTATTGTGATAGCGAATACAAGAGTAACAGGAATGATAGCCTCCGTCGAGGTCTGTAACCACCCGAACTCTGTCAGAACTCCCACGGTAAACTCGCACTGGATGATGAGCCCACGGCACCCAAGATACCGGGTTGTATATCTTGGATAGTGTACCTGCACCAGCCAGGCACCGGCCCACAGGTCGACACAGTCCCGCACAGCAGATCGGTGCAATGAAGCGATTCACACGAGTCCCGCGGATGGCCCCCCTCTTCGACATCGGCTTCAACGCAACCGACGCCGTGTTCAGGGGTGTTTACCACGGCCACAACGGCAACCCTTCTCACGCGGACGACTTTGCCCACGTCCTGGAGCGGGCTCGGCGGTATGCCTGTGCGAAGATGATGGTGACCGGTGGCGATCTGGCCGATGCGCGGCGTGCCATGGAGCTGGCTGCAAAGTACCGTGAGTGGTGATCTTCATGGTGGAGATGGATGATTGACTGATGGAAACAAGCCGGTGTGTTGTATTCGACCGTGGGTACGCACCCTACGCACGCGCAAGCATTCGACAAACACCCCGAAGGACCCGAGCACTACCTCGAGGGATTAGAGCTGCTCGCCAAAGAAGGAAAAGAAAGTGGTGTAGTCATCGCCTTTGGAGAGTTCGGACTCGACTACGACCGCCTCGACTGGTGTCCAAAAGACGTCCAACTGAAATACTTTAAACAACAGCTCGAACTCGCAACAAATCTCGACCTCCCACTATTCCTCCACTCCAGAGCCTGCGCAGAAGATTTCGAATCAATGCTTTTCCCTATGCTACCCCGTCTTCCACGAGGCGGCGTCGTTCACTCCTTCACAGGCTCCATCGAGGAGATGCACCGCCTCGTTGCGAAGGGCCTATACATCTCCGTCAACGGGTGTAGTATGAAGACCGAGGAGCAGCTCGATATGGTCAAGGAGATTCCCCTCGACTATCTAATGTTGGAGACAGATGCTCCGTGGTGTGGGTTGAAGACGTCTACCGTCGGAAAGTATTTGAAAGATGCACCGCAGATGCCAACAATTCGCAAGAAGGAAAAGTTTGTCTTGGGTGATATGACAAAGTCAAGGAATGAGCCTTGTACCATGATTCATGTCGCTACCGTTGTTGCGGCATTGAAGGGGTGCTCCGTCCAAGAGTTGACCAAAATTGTATGGGAGAACACCATGAAACTGTTTTTGCCGAATGAGCCGCTGGAACTGCCGAACTAACTAGCATACGATACATCATACACAGGCAGCAGGAATGAGAACGAGATAAACAAACGTAGCGATAGAATTGCAAACCATATGGACCCTTGGAAAAAAAAAAAAATGTAGTGTCCATCACAAACACACACAGACACACACACACACGCACACCCGTCCTCACCTCGTGACAACAACAACCGCGATGTGATCACTCCCCGGCCCATCTATCTCCTTCCTTCCTATACATTACAATATCGTACACGGAAAACGGATCCCTTCAATCATCACTCTTGCGCATCAGGCATCGGCGACTCATGTCGGTCCGCGGTTTTTTGGGCAGCTGGGTCAGACTGATCGGTAAGAAGCTCGGTTCCATCGTTGAGGATGATCACTCTACCTTGAGGTTTGTCGCTCTGGACGTGGTCGCCTTCGCTACCGTCACTCTCAAACTCGTTTGCGTTCGTGTCGTGGTGGTGGTATCCTGGTCCCTTGTGCTCGGCAAATCGCGGGGGAGCGCAAGGTCCGTCGCCAGCCTCGACACGCTTCGCAATCATCTCATACCACTCCTCCTTGGTCTTGCCCTGCAAGAAACCAACAATAACGACAGTCATGTTGTCGCATCCGACACCGCCAGTCTCGGACGACGTAGCCAGACAGTTGTCCATGAGGTTCTCGCAAATGAGGTGAAGCTCCTGCTTCGCCGCAATACCCCTGCGAACAAACTCGATGACGGCCTGCGAGGAAAGGACATCCCAGATACCGTCACATGCAATAACCATAAACTCATCGTCCTTGGTGATAGTGTGCTCCGTGACGTCAGGGAAGACGGTAACGATCTGCTGCTCAGGAGGAAGGTCCTTGCTCTTCTTGAACTCAAAGTCACCAACAGCACGACTCAATGCAAGGTTACCGTTCACTCGTCCAAAGTCAACGAATCCACCAGCGGCGCAGATTCGTGCCTTCTCCTTCTCGTTTTGGGGCTTGTGGTCGAATGAAAGGGGCTTGGCGGTACCCTTCATACCTAGGACTGTTCGTGAATCACCAGCGTTTGCGCAAAACAGACGACCATCACCGGTGACAAGAGCAACAGTTGCAGTGCAACCTGATGGGTCGTCGCTGAAGCGAGGGTCTGCGCAACAACATTAGCATGCATAGCGCATTCATGCCACGAAAGACACTCACCTGCGAGAATTGCCTGATCCGTTTCCAAGAAACCATCTTTCAGAGCCTTGTCGTAGTCGCCCGCCTTGAATGCGTCCTGCTTTGCAACGATCTTGTGCAAGTTTTCTCCTGCAAACTGAGCGACCCTGTCACCACCGTGACCGTCATACACACCAAAGAATGAGATCTTATCCTTCACATCACTGACTTCAGTGAGAGACAGGAGGGCGGCGTGTGCGTCCTCCATGGAGATACGCCAACCCTGCATGTCGGACATACCGAAGATGTGCTTCTCATCCTCGCCATAGTGGGATCGCTTGTCGATAACGGGTTCCGATAATGTCTGACCTGTATGAAGAGTGTAAGAGCGCGTTCACAGGGGGTGTATGCGTGCCATTGACGAACCCATTGCTTGTGGCGGCTGGTAGTAACGTCAAGGAAACAAAGAAAAAGAGAGATGTCGGAGCTGTGAAGGCAGGCAGATGTCTATGAGATATCGATCTTGAAGCGATTCAGATTCAGATAACCGAGGGATGGGATTGGGTCCGGCGGTTTGTGTTTGTCCTTTTGTTCAAGTTCTTCGTCAGGGAGCTTTTGGCGTTTGCAGAGTCAAAGTGCGTCCGGCTGGTGTAGTGTGTGCCAGCTGGGTGAGTAGCGCGCGGCTGGCGTCCCAAACCACAACCCCGATGACGACGTTGGTCGTGCAGCGTAGATGTGAGGTGATATCAGGGGAAAGACTGTGGAAGTTGCTCTGTTGAATTGAAAACATTTAAATCGGTACGATTGTGTGTTTGATGTATCTACCGATCAAGAGATGACGGCATTTGAACGGGGCTTTACACCAGCCACATACGACGGACCTCAGGTGGATGCGATAATTCTCAATTGCTCGTAGATAGCCTAGGAAAACAATCTACCACGGTCTGCCCAACTGCTGCTTTACCGAGCTCCGTACCAAATTCGTAGCCCGCCTGCTCTCATCCATCGAGAGATTCGCCATCATAGCCTTTGCCTCGTCATCCGGATCCATTCTTCTTGACTCATGACCGCTCCCATCACTGGTGTGCGGTCGCGGCAGTGACCATGCCGCAGAGGCATAGGTAGACGCAGCCAGAGGTGCCCATACGTTCTCTCCACTTGATGGAGGCGGCAATAGCGGGGAAAACGCTTGCGGCGAACCGCTCGAGCCACCTCGTGGTCGAGGGCTTGTTTGAATAGGCGGTAGTACTGGCTGCTCCCTGCCGACTGGCCGCCTCATCTCTTCTCGTTGCTGTGACTGCGGAGGTCCATATTGTGGGAAACCCGGCTGCTGCTGTCGTGGAGGCTGCGGCCCGCCAGGCATGTTGGAAATGTACTGATTTCTGTCATTTCCATACATGGCATAGGGATCAAAGCCCATTGGTACGAATGGCTGCGCAGATGGGTTGGGGTTGAAACCGGCGGGTCCGCCCTGAGCATACATCTGCTGATAGTACGCATCGTACTGAGGATAGTAGCCTTGACCTGGCATACCAGGGAAGGACCCGCGACCTTGATGATTCTCGGGCTGGAACTGTGCTCGTCGCGGCTTGCCCTTATTCTTCTTAGGCTTTTCCTCCTCGGGTTCCGGGGCAGGTGACTCCACAATCCCCTTGAAAATCCTCGCTCTTGCTTCTTGATATGCTGCTTCCCTTTCTTCTCTTGACACCTTGCCATCGCTTTGTGATGGGGTACTCGACCTTGAGGATGCCGATGCCGTCCCAGAACGTCCGTCACCCGTCTGCCGTTTCATAATCTTCAAGCCCTTTGGTGCATTCTGTTCCGCGTCCGCTTGTTTGGGCTTTGGAGCCATATCCGCAAGACGTACTGCGGGAATCCTCGTCTTTTGCGATCGGAATAACACCACCGACGGACCCTGAACGTCCTTCACATGCAGCAACCTGTAGTAATCCGCCGTCCTGTGAGCCAAAAGGCGGTGATAAGAGTTCGATGATGACAGCTCCATTGTCAAATCCGACGTGTTCTGCTTGATGAACATCCTGATATCTTGCTCCAACTTCAAGATGAACAGACGATCCTTAGGGTTCTCCATGGCACCGATCAGGAGAGGATCGGCGGTATCCTCCGATACAGTAGACGAAGGCGTTTCGCTTCCTCCAGCAGCAGGTTCTGCAAGTGTGGGCGGCCTCGCGATTTCCGGCGGTTGAAATTGGACTTGCTGTACATTGACCGAAGATGCGGTACTGGTAGCTGAGGTAGATTGCGATGCCGACGGCCTTCTAAGCAGCATCATCTTCGGTAGTTGAGCATTGGGAAGGGAATTGCTTTGTACGTCATGACCAGCATTGTCGTTAACAGATGGTGTCGAGACCGAGGAAGCGTCTTCGGAAGTTGATGATTGATCCATACAATTGAACAGCGCAACAGCTGGTGAATACTAGGACAGAGGCCTCGTAGAATGTTTGTCCTTCTTAGTAAACACAGACTCCATACGAATCACCAGACACGGGCAGGTAGAGGGTGCGTGTCGGGGGTTCCAGTATTTGTTTTATGGTTTTGCCTATCGATTGTACGCGGTGTAGCCTCGACCACTTTTTCGAAAGACGCAGCCAAAACGGCATGTTGCAGAGATCAGTAACAGACCTTACGAGGGAGTGAAGCTAGTTCAAAAAGACGGGAATATATGCCTTAAGAAGTTCGTAAACCTTTAACCTTCCACTGATCATTTGCGAGCACTGACCTTCGGGTGCCTGTCGGATACCCGCTCTGCAGCTGCTGAACCAAGAAGAAAAAAACAACACACTTCAATCGACCCTTACAAAGAACGGAGAACGATGAGTTATCGTCCACCATACCAGTCAAAGCCGAATGCAGCGACAGCTACAACAAGGGTTTGTTATGTCCGTTGACTGTCCCGGAGAGCGTGATCGTTGACAATGACGTACAGTGCCAGAAATGTCTAGGATTCGGCCATTGGACCTACGAATGTAAAGGCGGAGAACAAGTTTACAACGCCCGTCCTAGTAGGACTCAGCAGCTGCGCAATCCCAAGTTGATGCCGGAGTTGACGGAGGTGGTGCCGGAGGAGATCAAGAACGGGAAGGGTGTGGCGGATAAGGTTCTTTCCGAAAGGGAGGCTGAGAGAAGACGACGGAGGAGGTAAGAAAAACTGTGCGTCCTTGACATGGCCTCTTACGATTTTCTTCCAGTCCTTCAAGATCCCGTTCGCGCTCGAGACACCGAAGCGACAGACGATCCCGTGATCACGACAGAAGGCACAGAGACAAACCTCGCGAGGAAAGGCACCGTGGAGACAGCTACCGTCCCAGCAGACAGAATCGTACCAAATCAAGGTCTCGCGACCGCTCGTACCGCTCGAAACGGCGGGACGATTCGCCTCGTCGTTCTTCCCGACGTGAGGCGTCTCTCGACTACAACGATGGTCGAAGGCGCGACGGAAGCCGAGACCGTCGTGGCTCTGACGCTGCTTCCATGCGCTCACGAATCCGCTCGCCCCCTGTACGCGGCGAAAGTCCGCCCTATGTTCCAGGTGGTCGTAGCAGCAGATCTGTCGCACAACCAGATATTCCCGCAGAACCAGCGAGAAGGCAGTCACCACCTCCGAGCAAGGAGGCACAGAGAGAAAGGAGTCTCAGTCCGTATAGTGCGAGAGTACGCATGACGCAGATGATGCAGCAACAGCAGAGCGGTCCATTTTCGCAGCAGCAGCGGGCGAATTCGCCTCCTCAAGACCGATTCAAGGGAGCCGAGAATGAGCGGACCCTTTCGCCTATTCTGAACAAAAACGAAAAGGCGGGATTGAGCAGTTCGCCACCAAGTGAGAAGCCAGGACGAGATGAGCCAGGACGAGACAACGGGAACCAATCTTTACAGAGCAATGAAAATGGTCAGCAGAGAGAGAGGAGCTTGAGTCCGCATAGCAGGAGGGTCCAGTTGACCAAGGCGCTACAGGACGGTCAAGGTCGGGTGTAGGTGATGAAGCACATTAGGTGCCGAAAGCGTATCATTACGTTGGTTGACGCATAATATCGCCATGAGCGCAATACATGGTAGGAGAACAGTAGCATATCTCAGCCTGTTGCAACACGCCTATGCCTCCTCCATCGCAGCCTCCGCTCGCGCCTCTTGCTCCCTCATCTCCATCCCTACCGCCAAATCAGGCTCCCCTCCATTCTTCTTCTCCTGCTGCTCCATCAACCGTTGTCTCAACAAAGTTGCAATGGCCGCATCCGTTCTCGGCTTCAGTCGCGTCAATTTTTGTTCCAGATTTCGTTTCAGATCATAGTCTCTTGTCTTTGTCCCGGCAAGACTGAATAGATCGATTGGAGCGTCGGTCTTCATTTTCTCGGCATCTGCTTTGGCCTTTGCGGCGATTCTTGCTGCTGCTTCCTCTACTGTCTCTTCTCCCAAGATGCTGTGCGCAATTGTCAGCACAGCACATGTCATCAGAATACTGCGCACGAACCTTTCGCCATTCTCATCTACGGGAGGTTCTGTAGGTATAGACTCTTCTTCACGTGGTAATGAAGGCTGCACAATAGGTACAGATGGCAACTCTGCCTCCTCTCCGGTCTCATTTTGTGGTCGCTTTCGCTTCTTCAGCAGAGCGAGACGCTCTTTTCTCTGTACACGATGGTCAGCGAACTGCGGAGAAGATGTTGTGACCGATCGCATACCTTCTGCGCCTCCTCATCGAGTGACAGCTTCTGCGATTCTTCCCTTGACATTGCTATTGATCTGGGTTGTTTTGGAGGTTAACTGCGTTATCGACAACGACGGATGGTCCTCGGCGCGGCCGGCGATTCAGGGGTGCACGGTTGCATGCCCCCGTGGGAATCGCGAAGGAGGGCAGTCCAGTCTCGTTGCTTCATGATTGACGCCGAAATCGCTAGACAAGTAGCAGGCAGAGATTGTAAAGGGGAGGCAAAATTGCAATCGACTGGTATTAGGCAGGTATAAAAGGTTCAAAATCGTCTTGCTTCAGGAATCAAACACCGCTCATTAGCTTAACAAATATGACTGCATCGACGAAACCAGCGTCGATGTCTTTCTATAACAAAATATGACCTTCTTACAGCCTCGTCCACCTCCTATAGACGGCGGCCGTTGCGTTCCCGCTAGTAGTGGAATTCGAGATGACGCCCGTGACAGAGGCAACGGCAACGGCAGCGGCAGCGGAGGACGTGCTGATAACCTCTTCTTCTTCGTCGCAGTCATACTCAACCTCAGAGTCGTCAAGTGTGGAGTCATCCGATGACAGCTCAGAGCCGCTCTCAGAAGCGGTAGCGGAGCTGGAAGTTGACGTGCTGCCGGAGCTCACAACGCCAGTCTCAGTCACACTCACCTCGCCGTTCGCGGTGGTAGACTCAACGGAACCAGATGCAGTAGTTGCCTCAGAGTCCGATGACTCGGTTCCGCTCACAGCCAAAGCAGCAGCCACACCGGTTGCCTGAACAGATTCCTCAGCAGCAGTCGCCGTCGAACCAGAGCCAGCCGTGACCGTAATAGTAGCGGTCGCCTGAGAGTCACTACAGACAGCGGTCTCGATGATAGTGATGTATGAAACGGTTGGAACATAGACGGTAGTAACTCCGTCAGCAACTCCAGTCGAAGCAGCTGCGACCGCAGCCTCAGCAGTCGCAATGCTAGCTGCCTCGGTAAAGTCCGTGAGGGTGATCGTGCGGGTCATCACCTTGGTCGTGTGACCGCCGTAAACAGTGGAGGTCAATGTCTCCATGGTAGAACTGGCATCGGCGGAGGCGGCGGCTGCGGCAGCGAGGACGGCGGTGTTGGACCCAGCGGTAGAAGCGGCAGCAGCGGACTCTCTGGCGAGGGGTGCAGTCATGTACTGAGTGAAGACAGTCTCGGTCGGTTTCCCAGAGATGGTGAAAGTGACGGTCTTCACAAGAGTCTTGGTGACCTTGATGGAGCTCATAATCTCAGCAGATGCGGCCGTCGCGTTGGAATAAGCAGCAGCCGAGGAAGTGATGACCGAAGCAGACGAAGTCGCGTCAACAACTGCCGTCGTAAACGCCGAAGAGAGCTCGGTCGCTTGAGCAAGAGTAGAGGCGGCAAGAGCGCCATTGGAGCCGGACACGAGAGTGATAGCGGTGAAGCCGTCACCAGTAAGCATGCAAACGTCGTCGATGCAGGTAGTAGTAACCTGCGCAGCGGTCGAGGTCAACGTCGAAGACGCGAAGGACGTCATGGAAGCTGCCGCAACAGTCGCAGCATTGGATGAGGCCGACACGGTGCTATTGGTGTACACCTGACGCCTGAAATGAGCCCTCGGCATGGCCTCTCCAGTGCCAAAAAGACTGACAAAGCCAACGGCCAGCGTAAGGAATGTCGAGTGATGCATGGTTATGGTTGCCTTTGGAATATATAAGAGAGAGTGTGATGTTGTAAGAAAGACGTTCAACGTCGAGAGGCTGGATGAATGAATGGATGCTGTGAAGCACGGTTGCGGGGTACCGGCGAGTTTTATGGTGTTTTGGTCATTCCAGGAGTCAATGCTGCCAAATTGAGCGTTTCATATTGTTGCTTGTTGTCGTGGGAGATTTGGCCTCTCTCTTTGTTTCCAGTTTCATGTTGACTGGACAAGTCAAATCGGAGTGATATCGACTGCAAAAACAAGATTATATCTGTTAAACTCTAAATGAGAAAACTGAGCGTTTTGTGTTGTACTGCCTTTTATTGACGTCAGGGTACGTTTTGTGCCCGTGCTTGTAACGTTGAACCCAACTGTCCGTTCTCGAGCCCCTCGGTCCCGTAAAGCAATGCCCACCATCGGATGGAATGATTCAACCTTCGTGAATGCATGGAACAGCCATGTCGATACCTACAAGGTTGTTACTCTCATCTTCGGCTCGTACGCTTGTCTGACCAAGGTTCCATAGGCCCATCATCCCGGACAGTTCAGTGACAAGGAGTACAGAAGGTTGGAGACGCCTCCGCCGCGACCCGTCGAGGAGATTGAACAGGTCAAGCCTGAGAAAATGATTGATGATACCATGAATGCGTCAGAGCCTCAGACGACTGGCTACTTTCCAGAGGAATTAAGAAGCGGTTCGTCCGAATGTTATTCGATAGTTAAAACGCAGCTAACAAATCGTGCACAGTTGATCCAGAGTTACGTGAAAAGCTGATGGCATGGTACACCGCAGGCTACCAAGCTGGGTACTACGCCGGCCAACAAGCAGCATTTGCAGAAGAGCCTGCAGCATCCAATGCAGACTGCAATGCAACGGAGGCAGCGCGATGAATCGCATATGGCTTTGACACCCTATTATACCCAACTATACAGCATATAACGGCGGCGAAATCTCCATGATCCTCTTCTCTTTCTGCCGCTGACTCCTCAACGCTACTGCTCCCTGATCTCTTTCCAATCTCAGCGTGCCCCTCATCTTCGACCGATAGGACAGGCTCGCCACGAGATTGAACAGACTGACAGTCAACAGGAGGGTTCCTGTTGCTAGTAGCAGTTTCCAGAAATGAGGATTGCCTGCACAGTCTGGGTCGATGAGCTCATGGTGAAGATCGCCGAGAACGCAGAAGCCGGATATCAGCTGGAGTAGCCCAAGTGTTGCTAGTGAAGATTTGGGACCAAGCAGCGGTAAAAACTCGGCAAAGAGTTTGTAGGGAATCCCAAACTCCGACGCTATAAGGATGACTGCTTCGAGACTCAGGAAGAGATGGTTGAAGGCGGTGAAGAAATAAAATCCGAACTAGCCTCGATTGTTAGCCTCGACATTCATGAGAAAGATGAGGAATGACATACATCTTCAAAAGATAATGCGATCACTACCCATGATGATACGATGCACAATATCATCGAGGTCACGCTGAGGAAGCGGAGGGCATTCAGGAGGACGAAGGATACGCAGAACATGAGATACTGTATAGTGATGCTATCGGCGAGTAGTGGTTGTGTTTAATCAGTGAATACGGAGTAGAAAAGGAGAAGATGGGGATATATAGCCAGCGCAGATGATGGTCAGAGCAAGATGCGTCGAAGCGGATATGGCTGCGACGGACAATGGGAAGTCTCATATTCTGAATGATCAGCATGTTGGAAGCCGAATATCTGTCCAAACCTGTGGAAATTTATCTAGATGGACAATGCAAAGCTACAGTTCTGCCCACATTTCCGTGGTGGTCTACTTACATGTCGTACAGTTGGCTGGGGATGGATTCTCCCATGATCACGTGCACGTCTCTCGGACACTCGACGCCACGTGCTCACGCGTAAACTCAAAGTTACGTACGAACGAACAAGATGACCCGTGCGTGAGATGAGAAGTGCTATATCTTACGAGGATTGTGCGCTGACTGTATGGCTTTGCAGGCGGTAACCAGCGTGACAGAGACAGGGAGAAGAACTTGAAGAAGTTGGCTGCTGTACGTTGAGATATCCCGGAGTTGACACGGAGATAATGCTGACATATTGTGCCTCTAGCAAAAGAAGGGTCCGAAGCAGAGTGCGAGCAACTTGAAGCAGGTGCAGGAGGGGTGAGTTCGACGGGCTACACTTGCTGGCACACATATCTAACGTTTCGACCTTCAGTAATGCGGAGATCATGCGCAAGAAGCAGGCGGCGGCCGAGGCAAAGAGGGCAGAAGAAGCGGCTGGGAAAAAGTGATCGAGAGAAGGACCCTAATAAATGCCGATGACAGCCGGAACGGACAGTAAAGGATCAATCTTAAATCAGCGGGCGTTTGTCGTTTGGAACATGCATGCAGGAAAGTTTTATATCAAGCCGGGGAGTTTAAAAATAAAAGTGCTTGGAATACGCTCCCCATTCAAACGAGCAACCTGGCAATCGTTCACTATATCTCATGTACTCGTTCAGAATTTGTGGCTCAAGCGTTCTCACGACTCCCTCGCGGTCTATATAAGGCGCGCTCCCCCGTCCCCAGCGACTGCTCCTCCAACCGCTGCGCAAGTGTCTTTCATGAACCTCGCTCTTGCCTTTTACCAGAACGAGCAGGAAATGCGCTTGATAACACGCAGTTTACCCACTCTTTGGAACATCTCACCCATACCGGTGTCTTTTGCTGGCGTTGTCGTACCGTGTTGCGACAGTGTTGACTAAAGGTGTTCGTATGGCTCATTCCTTTTCGTAGATCCGTAGCAAGTCAATCCCAGCTAAAACCACAATTAATCATCCTGCCTACCCTGAATATGTCGTTAAAATCGACCCCTTGCCGACACCCTGTGTGTAGGTAAACGCGTCCGTAGGTTTTTCGTATCGTCGTTACATACTCGGAACACGTCTCAACGATCTCGGACAACGACCTACGACGTAGGCCTTTTATGGCTTTCACATCCATGGCATGAATCAAAATGCTCTTTTGCTGGAACGTTTACCAAAGCTTACTGCTAAAACACTTCACTCCATAGCTACAAAATGCGCCGTGAATACCACTGGTGTGAAGTCGGTACTCATATCGCGATTGGCAGATGAACTTCCTCGGCCTCGTTTGCCGCCTTCGACCAATGCGTCGAAAACATGTCGGATCCTGAGTATCGATATGGGTGTCAAGAACCTTGCTTTTTGCGTGCTATCCGTGCCTGCCGCATCGTTGTCCTCGGAGAAGCCTATTGCACCCACCGTTGAAGCATGGCAGAAGCTGGATATGACCTCCTTTGCCGGATATACCGATACGACCGACTTTTCGCCAATGCTGTATGCCCGCAAGGCGTACCTGCTCTCCCGCACCTGTCTCGATTCATATTCGCCATCGACAGTGGTTATCGAAAGTCAACGGTACCGGTCAGGTGGGTTAGCGACTGTCCAAGAATGGACTATACGGGTAAACATGTTCGAGAGCATGCTGCATGCCGTATGGCGGACATTGGCAGCAGAAAAGGCCTTTGAGGGAGAGGTGTGGAGTAGTAACTCGGGTCGGATGACGGATCTTTGGCTCCAGGGGAGAGAGATACCTTTACCTAAAAGAAAGAAAAAGAAAGTAATGATGGTGGAGGAGCAAGAAGGAACAACTCAAGCTACAGCTGAAGGAGGAGAAGGCGCATCCCTGACACCGGCAGCAAAGAAAAAGACAGGGCGTAGGAAAAAACAAGTGAAGGCGGCGGCAAGTAAAGAAGGGACTATTCAAGCTACGACTGAAGAGGAAGAAGTGACCAAAATCACTGCGTCAATGTCGAAGCGGATACGGATCAGTCTCGTGAAAGAGTGGCTTCTCACGAGGGAGGTGATAAAGGTCGGAGAAGGAGCAGCCGAAGTAGCTGAGCATTTTATGACCGCGACAGCTAGTGCGAAACAGGACGATCTGGCTGACTCAATGCTGCACGGGATGGCATGGATCAAGTGGGAGCGCAACAGATTGCGGTTATTTGAACGCTTAGTGCATGACGAGTTCGACCCTAAAGAGTTTCAAGTCTAAAGCACCTTGTCAAATACGATGTCCACGTACTCCCTTGCCTCATTCCTGAGATCTGTGATGCCGAGTCTTTCGCCAGCTTCCTCTTTCACCGCTCTCACTTCTTCGTCTTCCTGTAGCCTTTCACGGATCTCTACTTGCGACCTCCATGCGTTGGTGCTCACATCTCTCAGGTTCGTGTTCAACCCAACTGCAACCCTTACCAATGCTGCCGCCCTCGTCTTGTGCAATGTACTTTCCGCCCTCGCCGCGGCGGTCTCCAATCGCTCTGCTAAATCGTCGGCACCGATGTTCCAGCAGCCAGTGGCTGCCATGTAGATGGACACTGCCAACACGACATCCAATGCGGCCATACCCAGCCCTCTCCAACGCATGACTGACCAGTACTTCCAGGTGATGTCTGCTCCGGTGTTTGCGGCTACAGCGTTCGCGCGAAAGTTGAACGTTGCAAACGTGTAAATCTCAAAGAGCGCGAGGCCGACAGCACCGACAGTCGCGTTCGCCCGGAAAGCCTTTGCTGGTTTGACGCTAGTTGCCAAAGCAATGACCGCAATGTGGATGAGATGTGCCAGTGCCAGGGCCGGCAAGATGTAGAAGAAGTAGGTCATAGATTCGTCAAGGCGGCAGAAGGTGCAATTGGCAAAAGCATCGGGTCCATATGCCACGTATAGTAAACGACCGTCGAACGAGTTGAACTTCGATAGGATAGCCTCGTTAAAAGGCGTTAGTAGGTCAAGCGAGCGAAGCCTGGTGGTGATGACGTCGATCGGAGTCTGCAATCGTGATCCAGTCGTAAGGAAGATATTCTCCACCTGCAACACAGGAAGCGCCTTGAGTATCGCAACCAGTGCCGAAGCGACAAGGATAGCTATCCTGGGCATGACATTGGCTGGCAACGGCTTCCGTATCGACGCCGGTGCGGATTGTATCGACCTGTAGAATGCAACCACCCTGGGAAGGATCGTAGGACCCAAGATGATGGCCAGCGTCTGTATAGCATCCCACGAAACGGCCATCGTCGTCGTCCTCTGAGTGTATTACTTGGTTGTTCTCGAGGCCTTGTTATGGGGCTCACGTGAGGATACGACTAGCGAGGGCGAACCCTGCAAGATTTCAGATACGCCAAAAAATGTAGGAGAGCAACGAAACCCATACAAAACGAATTCTCGAAAAATGCCCAAGCCGGCTCCCAAGAACGTTGACTCGAAGAAGAGGAAGGGTATGTTGTCCAGTAATTCGATTCTTCGATGATCGGTGTGCTAATTCCCCCGTTTAGCCTCCATGAGCGCTTCTGCGCCGGCCAAGAAGGTTGCTGTTGCGGACAAGAAGAGCCCTAAGCCCAAGGCTGCCCCTGTTAAGGCTTCTGAGAAGGCCACGGCTCCGGCAGAGGCCAAGAAAAACGTTACCAAGAAGAGGCCTGCACCGACGGACGAGGAGGAGGTCGAGGAGGAGAAGGCTGTTCCCGCGGGCGCTGCTGATGTTATCCCATTACCTGAGGAGGCAAACGTCGAGGAGGAGTCTTCTGATGATGAGGAGGAGGATGATCAGACCGAGGCTTTGATTAAGGGTTTTGAGTCGAGCGACGATGAGGAGGTGGATTCATCCGACGATGAGGCAGAGTCAAAGAAGCCCGTAACAATCGCCTTGAAGCCCGCGGACGAGAAGGAGCTGAAGCAGAAGCTTGCCAAGGCCAAGCCATCAAATACCCCCGGAGTTGTCTACCTCGGTCGTATCCCTCACGGTTTCTATGAGGACGAGATGAAGGCGTACTTCGCTCAGTTCGGAGAGGTCACCCGTCTTCGTCTCTCGCGTAACCGCAAGACCGGAAAGTCTAAGCACTACGCTTTCGTCGAGTTTGCATCGGAGGAGGTTGCCCAGATCGTCGCTGACACAATGAACAACTACCTTTTGTTCAACCACATTCTCAAGTGCAAGCTTGTCCCGAAGGACGAGGTTCACGAGAATTTGTTCGTTGGTGCCAACCGCAAGTTCAAGGCAGTGCCATGGAACAAGATCGCCAAGCAGCAGAATGAGAAGCCCAGAACGAAGGAGCAGTGGGAGAAGCTTGAGGTTAAGGAGAAGAAGAGAAGAGAGGAGCAACAGAAGAAGTTGGAGGCTGCTGGTATTGACTACAAGTACGAGAGTGCGAGCGAGAAGAAGGTCGCTGAGCCTGCAGCAGCTCCGGAAGCTGAGAAGAAGGCAGCACCTCAGGCGGCGAAGAAGAATATCAAGAAGAGGAAGTCTACCGGAAAGTGATTGATTAAATGAACACGTCTGGTGTTATTATGCATCTCAAAATATATCGTGTGTCATCGCAAGCTTTATCGTACTTTCAATTACAAGTCTCACAACTCACGTCCTGCTGAAACAGGAACCTTCTTTTCTGGTTCCTCAACATTCTCCTTCGTCACCTTTGGTGCAGTGTACTGCTTAACCTGTCCCGCAACCACTTCCAACACCTCCCCAATCACCCTCTCCGCCGCTATGAACCAGATCGTAGAGCTCACAGCTCCCATTGGCGCCTTGGGAAACGACAAGACGTACTCAACCCAGTAAGGAAACCATCCCTTCGGCAAGTAAAAGACGGCCTGCTTTCCGTACCACCACGAAGAAAAGTACCTGACACCCTTCGTACCAGCCCAAATTCCAGTCTTGAACTTTGCCTGAAACCCAGCCTTGAACACACTGAGATCCTGGGTAATCTTCTCCATCTCCGCGACCTCCTTGTCGAACCTTCTCCTCAGTTTGGCCCATTTGGCAAACTCATCTTGACTGCTTGTGCCCTGCATCTCGGTCTTTGTCTTCAGGGCTTGGATCTGAAGCTTCTTGTATTGAGCGACCTTGCCAGAGTGAGGGCCCGGAATGAAGCGGGAGTACGCGCTCCACGCGTAAGATGCGATTGTGTCGGTACCGATGAGAGTGATCAGGGAGTTGATCAGGACGATGATGAAGGCGAGGAGGAGAACCGACATCGCGAAAGGAACGCTGCAAAATAATCAGCAACAGGGATCTAGTTCTCCCGGAGCAAAAATGTACCTCTATCTTCCGAGGAGACTGTCGTTCACGTATGTATCGCGTCGAACCCTGCAGTTGGATCCGGATTTCGGACCCACGATGACGCTCGCTCGCACCATGCCAGGTTCTTGCACGCAAGCGTTGCATCCAGAAAAACAAGGTGCGAGACTTAAGTTACTTGACACTCTTGTCATGTATCTCGGCTACATATAGCTAACATCTCGGATCGTTGGCCGCATGAGATGAGTATCGGTTATCTCGGCTATTTAAGCTTGCTCTCCGAAACTTTAACTTGACCCACTCCACTTTCAATTAGGAAACAGAGGCCGGTTCCATTGAGAATCCAGCTGCAATAATGGAATCAATTGAGTTGAGACCGGACAGCGGATCAAACGTTGTTCACCGTCCTCAATCCCAAGAGAACGCAGAGCGTCCACCTTCTCCCATTGACGAGTCACCTTCTCCTCCAACCAAGAAGCATTTCGACTTTGCTACCCATGATCCTCTCCCTCGCGCGAAACTCCGTCTAGCGATGGCCAACTACTCCAACTTTGTTCTCGGTATCGTCGATGCGAGTCAAGGTTCCGTACTTCTCTCCATGCAGGTATACTACGGCGTCGAATACCAGACTTTATCCTACATCTTCTTGACAATTGATGCTGGGTACTTCTTGGCTACGTTTGCACTGCCATACCTGATCAGCCGCTCTCATATGCGGCTCGTCACGCTTTTGGGATCGTTTGTCGTGTCGGTAGCAATGGCAGTTATCTCTGTCGCACCTCCATTCGGCCTCTTGGTCGCCATCTTCGTCGCACTGGGATTCGGTGAAGGTATCCTAGAATCCGCAATGGGCTCCCACGTTGCACATTTCGAGGACACTGTAATGATGAACGTACACTACTCACTATACGGTCTCGGAGCGTTCGTTGCGCCCTTGGTCGTTTCCGCCTTCATTGCGCACGACATCCCATGGCAACGGTACTACCTCTTCCCACTCGCGATCAGCATTGTGGAGATGGGCATCCAATTGTACGCTTTCTGGAACTACGAAGCACCACCTCAAATTCACACAGGTGTCACGCCCCAACAGCGCTCCAAGTTCCGTCTTATGCTCAAGAAGCGCGTTATGTGGGTCGGCTCCTTCGTCGCTTTCCTTGCTTTCGGATTGAATTCGACAATCGGTGCGTGGCTCGTGACTTACCTCTCGGTGAAACGCAGAGGGTCGGATACGGAGACTCGCTACATCACGGCTGGGTTCTACGCCGGAGTCACCCTCGGACGCTCACTCCTTGCCTATCCCGTCTCAAGAAACCCGAAGGTCGTCTGCGCCGTCTTCCTCGCCCTGATCGTCGCATGCCAACTCATCGCATGGCTTTGCACCTCCATCAAGGTCGACGCAGTCTTCGAGGCCTTCATCGGGTTCTTTCTCGGACCAATGTTCCCCACGGTCCTCAGCCTGGTTACGGAAGGTCTGGACCGTGCTTCCGTTCCTTTTGGAGTCAGTTTCATGGTGTGTGTCGGGTTGACTGGGAATGCTTTGTTGCCTTTCTTGGTTGGACAACTTGCTTCGCATCTGCAGATGGGAATCGGTGTGTTGCAGCCCGTTACTCTTGCCTGTATGCTGGTCATGACCGGTGCTTGGCTGTTGATGCCTTCAAGGAAGAAGACGCAGTGATCGTCATTGACGGAGAAGAAAAAACAAATCTGCCTTAGCTAACTAGTCCTCTTATACCTATCCTGATAATCAAATCTTCTCAAACACCTATCAAGCGATACGCTATGAAAGCTGCCCCAACGAAGAAAGCACCGGAAAGCACTGGCCTAACGGTCTGCCACAAACTCTTCTTCAAAATCAACTGGATCCTCTCATCAAACGAAGCAGTCTCGTTCACCCGGGGGTATGGCGTAGACGGTGCCTCCACCCCCAGGAACTCGCACAACGGCTCCCATCCCTGACCGGCAGTATACTCCAACAAGTTGTCCTTCGGAACAATCTCGCGAACCTTTTCATAGTGCTCCTGAAAAATCCTCTTACCGTTTTTCTCGAAGCTCCCCTCAAAAAACCCATCCATCATGCGTGAAACCATCCCATACCAGCGACGAAGGAAGATGTAGTCGATTTGAGCAAGTACTTTCATACCCGGATGATTCATGCCTTTGATAATAGAGTTGATGGTGGAGGTGTACCAGGAGTCCACATTACGAAGCGTGAGAATTACCTTGGCGTCAGGGTATGCAGCGATCAACTCGGGTGCAAAAGCCGCACATGGGAAGTCAGTGACTGCCTACCATCTGCCTTAGTATTTGAGTAAGCTTGGTGAGAGGTAGTTCATACGGAGCAGTGACCCAACAACTGATCCCACTCCTTCCTCTCAAACGGCTTCCCATTGCCAAAGTATTTGGCCTCAACGGCATCCCTCCACATATCTGCATCGAGAGCGTTTTCGAAGAGGGAAGTCATATGGTACGTTTCGTAACCAAGTTGGCGAAGGGCTTCGCAAATAGCTATACGAGCAACAATTAGAGGGGAGTAGAGCTGGGGAAACAGGTCTACGTACAGGCAGTCCCGGTACGACAAAGGCCTAAGACCAACACTTTCATGGGAACGATGCGCTTGCAAGTGCGTCTGTCTATTTGACGGTCATCGGCAAAAAGTTCGGGATACTTGTCTTTGGCGATTCTGCTCATCGTTGAATAGGATGACTATTTGGCGAATGGCTGTGAGGGCCTCGTTAGGGTAGGGGACGACTAAGATACAGCCTGCGAGGGCGAGACAGTGTACTGGTTTCATGCTTAACCGAGGCTGAGCCTTGAGAATGCTGTGAGACTTGACCCATATGCATATGGGCTTCCCCACAATTTGACCCCGACACCTGTCCAGCAGTAGCCGGAGGTCAATTAGGTGCACTTGGCCTCTGCACATAGCCGAAGCTTCCGCTGGCGAGACACCGACATAAACGTCGTGAATATGCCGTGTTGAGCTTCCTGTTTCGTCACACGGCTCAAACCAAGGGCCGCGAGCGCTTCCCGCGCGCCCCAGTTTCACCTAGCGCCGTAGTGCCCGCGGGGCGTTCCAGTGTGAACGGGTTCATCGCTCCTGCCGTTGCTGCAACCAGCCGCTCACTTACAAGGGCAAAGCAGCTGTCAATCTATTTGCATTCTGTTTGGATATGTGCCTCGGTCGAGGTGTGTGCACGCGTGGTTACGTCGGCCGGTCGCAATACACGCCCAATGTTGTATATTACGAGAGAAGCCTCAACTTCAATGATCGTCCTTCGTATTACAAGTGACAAAGATATGATGAAGCTGCCTCCAATTGTGAGGCCAAACTTCGTCTGAGATATAATCGTAGATACCTAAGTAAAGCTCCTCCGGATAACTGTCTTCCCCTTATTCCTCTCCGCTTGCGCCTGCGCTTCGACCACCTTGCTCCTCTCTTCGAATACTCTCTTCAGCTCGCCTACCACACCCTTGCCCCCAGCTCTGTTGACACTCTGATATGGTTGTGGTAATTTGTGCTCCGTGGACGCTCTTGTACCGGACCCAGATTTAGGGACAAACAGATCTTCAGCACGTGTACGCGGGTTAATCGCTGATACAGATCGCGAACGCGGCGACGAGATGGTGGAATATTTGCTTGGTGACGGTGCAATCCCTGCTCGGCGCGCAGTGGAAGTACTCGACGACGTGGCTGCCGTATTCGTTGATGTGGGATAAGTAGATGCTGTTGGAGGTGGGGATGTCGGTGATGGCTGGGACGTACTTGATATCGAGAAGGCCGAGTCGGTCTTCTGCTGTGCCATTTGTGAACCTTCAAGGTCAAAAATCTCGTGCGTGCGCTCGATACATGCGACAATGAGCTTGCCCACACCGCCACTCTGAGGATTCGACATTGTAGCGTCAACCATCGGGTTTGTTGGATGCCGCAGAAGACACGGTGATATGCAGATCGCAAGATTCGATGCGTGCATGAGGTTGACTGACGAATGAAGTGAGACGTCGTGCAGTAGCGAACAAATCTCGGACAATAGGACCACCGCCGGTGTTCCCAGGTTCGGCAGAAGAGTGTGCCTGATAAAGTAGACCAGCTCCGAATCATCTGTAATCGGTTCAACCTTCTTCAACGCCGGATACAAATCCGCCGGAATGATAGGTTCTGGCAGTGATCTCAAGTACAACTTGAGCAATGACGCAGCCAAAAACGGATCATAGTCTGACAAGGAGATGTTCTGATCTCTGTCGTACGCAGACTTGACCTGCTTCAACACCGCCGAACTCGGACTCCTCCTGAAAATGCCCTCGACGTTCAACCCCTCTGCCCGCAGATAGTTGATAACGTCTCTGACCACCCTCGGTAATCCATTCTCACCCTCGTGCCCCATCACATCCTCCAATTTCAACCCAAACATCGCACCCTGGTCCTGTGCTGGTACCTCCACATGTGCCTCGTACTTGCTGTTGTGCTTGTACACTTCTGGTGGGATGTCAATCTGGTTCAGCGGGACGAGCGTCGCCAGTTCCGACAGCGTAGCCACATGTTTTACCTTCTTGGCGAACTTGGGCGATGTGATTGTGTTTGTCAGGTCGAACAAAACCCGTACCCACCACGTTGAATGCAGGATATATAGCGATTTGATGTTCTTTCTGTACTTCCTACCCAGAGATCCGTACGACTTGAGCATCCACGGCCATGACATCCGGTGTTGTCCTCCGCCCGCGAGTAGGACGACCGAGTAATCAGACTCGTCGATATAAAGGTCGAGTGCTGCCAGAACTCGTTGTAATAGGAAGTCGTAGTCCGAATCCTTGGGACTGTCCAGGCCTCGTCAGCTGAGAAAGACCAAACCCTCACGACCAACTTACTTCGGAAAGTTACATGCGGCCATAACCACAAGCGGCTTCCCCTCATAGTCCACTCCAGCAGGATACACGATCCTACGTGCAAGCTCATCGTACACACCTACGTCAGGTGCTCCGCTATGGCCGTCAAAGGCGTCATAGTGCTCATCCACATCGCCCGGCGCCTGAGACGAACGAGGAAAGGTAAAGAAGCTCTTGCTCATCACTGTAGACGCCGTCCCACAGCCGTCCTCGGGATGTATGCTGCTTGTTGCTTCGCGGGGGTCCGAGCTGTGAAGGTTAACGGCGGGCCAAGCACGCTCCCGAATGCGGTTCGGCCCAAACACACCAGGAACAGGAAGTTCATTGAACGGCACGCAAATTATTAAACACGAAATAAACCACACACTTTAAATGCCACATCTTCCCACCACGGATCCTCCTAACCCTCCCGTGCAACCTCCTCCACGGATTCCGTGATGATTTCACAGGCCTCGGACATCTCCTCCTCGCTAATCAATAGGTTTGGAATGAACCTGAGAGTGTCGTAAATGGAGGTCGTCAAAACGAGCATACCCTTCTCCACACACTTGTTCTGAACTCTGCTACCAATCTTACCACCGATGTTGTCGCCCTTGCTTCCTCCTCCAAACTCAAGGGCGACCATGAGGCCAAGACCGCGAACGTCACCGATGAGGTGTCCGGTCTTCTCCGACTTTTGCAATCCGTGAAGACAGTCAAAAAGCTGCTTTGATCTGTGAAGAAAGAGTCAGTCTGCGTCCAATCCAAACAATTCTGTCTCCACATACCGTGCGGCAACATTATCCAACACCTTCTCCTCCTTGAACGCATCCAACACCGCAAGTCCCGCAGCGCAAGCGACCGCGTTTCCAGCATACGTACCACCCATGCTACCCGGTGGCTGCAGATCCATCAACTCCTTTCTCGAGACGATACCACTGATAGGGAATCCATTGGCGATACCCTTAGCCATGACCATGACATCAGGTCTGACGCCGTAGTGCTCAACAGCGAACATCTTCCCCGTGCGCCCGAAGCCGGATTGAACCTGTACTCGCTGTTAGTCTGCAATATGCAACCGGTTGCTGCTGAGCAAGTACCTCATCCAGAATAAGTAAAATACCGTGCTTGTCACAGATCTCCCTGACTCTCTTCAAGAAGTCGGGTGGTGGAGGCACATATCCTCCCTCGCCCAAAACTGTCTCGATAATGATGGCAGCCGTATCCTTGGGAGCAGTCTGGGTCAAGAGCATAATTTCCAACTCCTTAATTGCGTTATCGGAGCAATCCTGGGCATTGCCATTGTGGAATTGGTGGGTGTAAGGGAAGGGAGAAGCGTATACGCCGGGTATAAGGGGATGGAAGCCGGCTGAGTAGACAGTCTTGGAGCGGGTCATGGCCATGGTACCCATTGTTCTGCCGTGATAAGATCCTATGAGACGACATGAGCATATCCTACAGCATGAACCTACGGATCAGTCACGTACCCTGCATAACAATGATGTTCTGCCTTCCCGTAGCTTGGCGTGCGAGCTTTACCGAAGCCTCAACAGCCTCTGATCCAGAGTTCCAGAAGAAGAACGTATCCAAGCTCTTGTCAGGCATGATAGGAAGCAGTTTCTCGATCAACCTCAGCTGTGGCTCCTGGAAAGCAATGTTGACCTGTCCATGGACGAGCTTGCCGACCTGATCCTGAGCGGCCTTGGTAACCTTCGGGTGGCAATGACCTGTACAGTCGTTCAGTTCCAGAAAGATATCGTTTTACCGAAACAATATACCTAAGTTGGTCACACCGATCCCCATGGTGAAGTCCAGCAACTTCTTGCCTTCGGTCGTATACACATAACTCCCCGATCCCCGCTCAAGGACATGGGTCGTCAACCTCCCAATGCCCTTTGCGATATGGTTTGTACCAAACTGAGCCAGACTCGACATTTTCACTTCTTCTGGTCCCTTTGAATTGGTACAAGTGGTATCGGATTGATGGTGAGTCGTTTGAGCGGCGATGTTTGTTCCCCGGGGGCAGTTGGCCGGGACAGCGTACCCGAGCATGAATGTGGGGAATCTCGCGCGGAACGTCATGGCCCCAGATTGAAACAGCATACATCCGCACGAGAAGAACAGAACCAAACAAAACAACATGCCCGACTACAAGTTCAATGTTGTCATGACCTGCTCAGGTTGCTCCAACGCAATCGACAGAGTCTTGACTCGCTTGGATGGTTACACCCATGGATGCGTTCTTGCCTTAGCAAAACTGACCAGTATAACAGGTGTCCAGTCACAAGAAATCAGCCTTCAGACTCAGGAAGTCCTCGTTCACGCCGACGGCGCATCCTACGAAAAAGTTCTCGAAACTATCAAGAAGACCGGCAAGGAAGTCAAGTCTGGTGAAGTCGTTTCTCAGTAAGACGGACACGTCAGCAGCGGGAACGAAGCGAAAGGACGAGCACGCCATCGAAATGAAACAACAACGTGGGACAGACACTTGATACAAAGCTGCCGGCAGCGTAAAGTATCTAATGCAAGCAATGGAGGAGGACAAAATCCATGATATCAGATCAATTTTTGCGCTATAGACACGGAATACAGGATATCGGTCCCAACCCAAATTTCTCACCAGGAGCAATCGTAATCATACAAAGACAAAACCACACTACAAAAAGGCATACTAATCGTCCCTTTCACACTCCACAATCATGCATACACTCACTTCACTTCACTTCGCTCTCCCTATTTTGTGCAACGACCCATTTATGGGTACTCCTCGTTCTGCCTGTCATCACCTCCACCCCTAACCTGCTTTCCACCCTTGGGCTCCTGGTTGTCGAGACCCTCGGGTCCGGAAGACCTAGAGTACAAAGCGTAATCCTTCTTCGAGTCAAACTTGCTAGCCTCGCCAGACTCAACTTGAGCACGGGTCATCTTGCCCTTAGCAGCAGGCAAGCCCATAGACAAGAGGTACTTGACAGAGTCGTGCCACTCGTTGTCCTTGCGCTTCTGATCCCAGTTCTTCTCCGCGGCCATGATGTCAATGACCTTGGGCAAAGCCTCGAGCGAAGCCTGAGCGTTCAAGAAAGCGAGACGAGTACGGCGGGCGAGGACGTCGACAGCGGTCTCGGCGTACTCGCTCTTGCAAGCGTACGTGACTTCACCCTCGAGGAAGGGGTAGAGAGGGGACAAGCGAGTACCACGGACGGGCCATCTCTTACCAGTCTCCTCACAACACTGAGCAACAGCCCAAGCACGGTCACCGTAAGACTCGACAAGGTGCTGAGCGACCTCAGTCTCGAAACCGAACTGCTGAATAAGCTGAATGAAAAGCGTGGGTCCGTAGCCCTCGGCACCGATCAACTTCAACCTCCTGGTGTTAGACTCCTTAGAGACAGTCGGACGAAGGTTGTACTCCTGGATGGCACGGTCGACGGTGTCCTCAGCCATCTGGCGGTAAGTGGTCCACTTTCCACCAGCGATGGTCAACAAACCGGAAGGAGCGACGTTGATCATGTGGTTGCGGACCAAAGACTCGGTGTTCTTGGCAGCGGGGTCCTTGACAAGGGGACGGATTCCAGTCCACGCAGCCAAGACATCACCACGGCGGACGTTGACGTCGGGAGAGAGGTAGTTCTTGATCTCGTTCAAGATCCAGTCAATCTCCTCCTCCTTAGGGAGAGGGTGAGCCGTGACCTCACAAGGAGCGTCAGTGGTACCGGCGATGGTATTACCCAACCAAGGCAGGAAGAAGACGACACGGCCATCAGATGTGTTTGGATCGATCAAACCCATGTTGCGGGGAGAGTAGTATCCGGGAAGAATGATGTGAGTACCGGAGGAGGGAGCGACGATCTCCATGGTCTCCTGGTCATCCATCTTCCTCAAGGTGTCGGAAAAGGGACCAGTGGCGTTGATGATACCCTTAGCCTTGACCTGGAACTCTTCACCGGTCAACATGTCCTTTACAGTGGCACCGGTGATCTTGCCATTAGCAGCCTGACCATCCTTCTGCAGGCCAGTAACCTCGACGTGGTTAGCGACGACAGCACCCTTGAGAACAGCAGAAAGCGCAAGAGTAACGTTCATACGCGCATCGTTGTGCTGACCATCGTAGTAGACTAAAGCACCAACCAAGTCCTTGTCCTTCAACATGGGGAAAGCCTCCATAGCACGCTTCTTGGTCAAGAAGTAAGAAGAGGGCATGCTTTCACCGGAAGCAGCGGCGAGCAAGTCATAAGCCTTAGTACCAGCCCAGAAGTAAGGTGCCTGCCACCACTTGTAGAGGGGGATCATGATAGGCAAAGCATCTGAAAGATGGGGCGCAATGTGCAAGAAAGTACCACGCTCAGCAAGGGCTTCCTTGACGAGACAGTACTGTCCGTAATCAAGAGACCAGACGGCCTTCTCGAGGTATCTCACACCACCGTGAACCAACTTGGTCGATCTACTCGATGTTCCCGAGGCAAAATCATCACGCTCAACCACGGCAACACGGAGACCTCGTGCGGCCGCATCAACTGCAACACCAGTTCCTGTCGCACCAGCACCGACAATCAAGAGATCAAACTCCTGACCCTTCAATTGTTGCAGGTTCTGTGCGCGGGTAGGAATATTGGGGAAAGACTTGACGTCTACTGTTGGGACGTCGTGCGTTGGGACACCTGTGGGTGTTTCGGCGTGCAAGGGCTGTGAGAAGGCATTGAGAGCGAGACCACCGGCCGTTAAACCACCAAGAGCAAGAAGGGTACGTCTGCTCTGGAAGCGGGCAGCGCCGCGAGCGCTCTGAAGTAGTCTTTGGCGGAACATTGTTGATTATGTGTAGGTTGTGTAATGATCGATTGAACAGTCGTTGCAATTGATCCGTGGTAAGCAGGATCCCTTTTCGTGCAAGGCAGCAGTCCGGGAAGCGTATCGGGGGTATATATGGGGGAGGGTCGGTTGTGGGGGCAAAGCCGGAGCGGAGGCCAGAGTGGTTTTGTCAGGGAAGGCAGGTGCAGATGGTGCTACGTCAACGATCGCGCTTGAGAAATCATCCCGAAAACCCACTGCAGGGAACGAGCAGCATTCATCCCATCCATCAATCCTATCCATATGGACAATCCCTGTTCATCAATCCTGAATGTCCGTCTCCTCAGAACCGTCCCACCCAACAACTGCTCACCCACTCTGCCAGCACATGTCCACACCGCGGAGCCCGTTTCTCCGGCCGGAGCGGGGGTGGCTTGCCATTCCGGGGCTCCACACCGCTGATTGGTCAACGACCTCCTGATAGTCAACACTCGGATAAACGTAAATGCGTGGATAGGCTATACGTTGTTCCAAGACGGCCTAGATGTATCCTAGATTGCCTCCTCCGAACCCCCGACTTTGCTGCCATAGGGGCCCACGATCAACCCCTGGAATCCTCACCTTCATCTCCGGCATCACTTTCTCCCTTTTCGCTTCCCTCATCACTCACTTCCTCAACATCCCCTTCCCTTCCCCCAAAGTTCACCAAGCTCCCACCCCGGCTTCTCGGTGCCAGAGCGCGCACACTCGCATCCTCGTCCACACTCACCACACTGACTCCATCGCCTCCTCCTCCACCCCGTTGTGAAGCGTACCTTTTCCACATAGCTAGACTCCCCACACTGCCCCTCGCACTCCTGTCATCAGGCGTGTCAGTCGTTTTTTTCAGAGATGCATCGTCATTGAGAAGGATAGAGCCAGGAGCGATAGCGCGGACAGAAGATGAGATAGAAGCACGGTCAGATTCCGCATTGAATGGGTTGTAGGAGATATTGACGTTGATGATACTTCTGGGCGGCAGAGCGCGCATGCTCGCATCGTCCCTGAAACTCACTGCATGCACTGACTCACTATCCGTTGCGACCGGCGACAACGGCGGGATACTCTGCGTGCTCCCTCGACGGTCGTAGTTCGTATCAACCGTGAGCCGGGAGGTAGTCTGTACGCTCTCCCTCCTCGCTGGTCCCGCATAACTCGTTCCAAGACTTCCTCGTCTGTCTGTGTCGTATTCTGAATCATCTCCATGACGTGGGTAGATTGAGCTGGGAGCAATTGCGCGAACACTTGCATCCTCCATTCCAGTTGCTCGTGAAAGTCGACGAGACGACGACGCCAGCGTCATGATGCTCAATCCATCCGTAGGTGCCGTAGTATTCGTCGTCGCCAGCGACAATGGTGGTGAGATGTACGACGACAAGTACGTTTCCGCATCACCAATCTCCTCAGTCGGCAACAGCGAAGACACGGATGAATTTTGGTACGGGTCCAACTCGTAAGCACTCTGGCCTGCACTTTCGCTTTCAGGGTGTGGCGAGGTCGATGTCGCGGGTGTATGCGCATCTTCTACGGTTGTCTTGGCGCTGGGTGGAGCGGTGTTTGGTTGGACGGTGGGAAGCCTTGACCGTGATGCTGAGGAACGGAGACGCTTGGAGAGCCATGAGAAGGGAGTACGGCGGCGATGAGGAGATGCACTTGTTTGTTCAGACGACATTTGAGACGAGGCCTTAGTTGACATGTTTACTTGGAGTGGACTTTGGTGGAGCATTCAACCCCACACAAATGTAGGCAGGCAGCGGCAGGCGTACAGTGCACGTTGCGGCGCGCGCCTTCTTCCGAAATGAGTGAGCTGTTTTCTGCGGGAAGCATGAACGGAGGACCTTAGGTAAGATACAGTACATCTACAGCTGTCGTTTTGAACGAGAGAACGACAACAACAACGTATCATCCCATGTGCCATTCTTAATTCCCCACGCCGGCCTCCTCCGCTGTCTTGGCAGCTGCGATCGATATCCGTGGTGGCTGAGTCGCAATCGCGTAAGGCATATCGCGACTTGAAATTGCTTCCTCGAGAGCTAGGGAGGTCGGTGCATTCCGGTGCCGAAGCTCGAGGACCACCCTGCGAGCCCTGAAGATGTCTCGGGCGGGTTATGGAGCTCGGGAGTTGCCTCTGTAGACCTGGCACAAGACATGAATGTTGCTTCCCCAGATCATCGATATATACCTCCCTCCTCGGCGTTTGATGCTCGGAGTTCAACTCACCGATCCTCAGTACTTGCACGTTAAGCCCCTTTCAGTTTAGCATGTTGGTAAAAATTGTCGAAGACTTAGAAAAAGGTTGCGTGCGCAGGCGAGGGCCGCGGAAGCACTTGAGGGCGCCATAACCGATAGAGCAGCTCTGCAGCGCGAGACCGTTACTGTACACTCCCCCACCATCGACACATCACCACATCATCGACCAGCGACGACAACTTGTCAACAGGGTCCGTCTTCGATAAACGACCGTCAGCTATTCGAAACCTTATTTCTGCGGCGCCCGCTTTCGCCTCCAAGTTTTCGTGCGCCGTTGCAGGGGTTTATCCATCTGATATAACCTTCTGAACCTCCCAACCCCACACTCCGCCGGAAGAACCGACACGCCGAGTCACCCCGATCTTCTACCAGTTTTTGATCGCCCGAGCTGGAGAATTATCACGATTATACGTCGTATGCGGATCCGCGCGACCTCGTCGCCGCCGCTGCGACAGCTGCGACAGCTGCCGCAAATGCTCGGCAGCAACAACAGGTCCAACAACAACCACAGCTTCGTCAGCCTCTGCTTCAGCGACAGCTACACCATTTAAGCCCGTACGCGTCGCTCGAGGAGCCATGGATAAAGAGTCATCCGCATCATGATGACGATCTCATTCAGAGTCAACTGCAGGCTGCAAGTTTGGGTATTCTCACTCCTCACCATGCTGACCTTTACCCGCCGGTACATGCTACGCCGATGCATACATCCATGGGCCATGCGCAGACGCTGGACCAGATGGCCAAGATGCTGGGTGTACCCGTCCCGGCCAAAGCGTCGGCGATGCGTGTACCGAGGGCACCGAATGCGCCGGTACAGCCGAACCTGAATGCATTCATGCCAACGCCGCATTTGCGGGTTCAGCAGTCTCAGGGTGGTGCAGCGCAAGTCAGCCGACCATCGACAGCTACTCCGTCTTTTGCACCATCATCCGCGGCTCCTTCATATTCTACGGCACCGACTCCTGCCTCATATGGCAGCGCATTCAGCCCTATTAATGCTGCTGTTCCGCAACCTACTATCAGCTCTCCCCTTAACCTCCAATCTCCTCCTTCTGCTATTCCACCTGCTTACCATCAACAGTTGACTGCGCAATCTGCCTTGGACTGGCAAGACCAATCCATGTCGCCTCAAGTTGCTCGTCGGGGGAGCGAGGGCAGCATGACCGGGGATTACTCTGGTGCTACAAGCCCATACTTGACGGCATCTGCCGGTAACTCGCCATATATCTGGCCGCAAGGGAATGGAGTGCCGGGATATGAACCCAGCCCCTTGGGGCACTCACAGCAAAACGGCGTGCAACCGTCTCACCAAAGTTCTCAGTTGTTTGTCGGCTCTCCTCCCCAAACCCAGCATCAAATGGACTTTACCAACCTTACTGCTCTGGATCTAACCCTCAACAATCTAAACGCAGACCATTCTTCCCTCCACGAAAGCATAATGGGTGACCACGCCTCCATCCACGAATCTCTCATGGGCGACCGTGCCTCCATCCACGGCAGTATCCACGAATCCATTCACGACCAACAAAAGATGATGGATATGGACGTGATCATGTCACAGTCTATGCCGACAAATCGGGCTGGGAGTGTGCATGAGAGTATTCATGAGCAGTTTACGCAGATGCAGCAGCAACAACAGGTGCAGCAGGCGATGCAGCAACAGGCTATTCAGCAGCAAGCGTTACAACAGCAAGTGCGTGCTCAAGCACAGGCCCAAGCACAGGCCCAAGCTCAGGCTCACGCCCAGGTGCAAGCTCAGCAGCAGCAGCAACAACAACAACAACAACAGCAGCAGCAGCAGCACCAACAGCATATGTTCCACGCTCCTATTGACTTTACCACGCTCATGGCTGAGTTGAATGCCGGTCCTTCGAACATCAGGTTGAATCCCGCTGTACAGACTGCTGTTGCCCAAATGCAACCAGCAATCAGCATCCTGCCGCCCACCGGAATGAACATACAACAAGGGAATACCTTGAACATGTCTCACCAACCTCAGCAAGTGAACAACATGTTTGGTGCACACGACATGTCTATGAACTTCGCCCAGCAAAATGCTGGCGTACCGACTCTGTCTACTAACATGATCACGCTGAATGCTACGATGCCGCAAGTACCCCAAGTTACGTTGACGCCAGCAACCCACCTCGATCCGCAAGTGCTGCAGAACGTGGGTGCGGCGAACATGAAACCCGGACGCATACGTGCCAACAGCGATACCCTGGTGGTTTCGAGGAGCGGGTCACCATCACCATCCCGGGGCCACTCTCGGCATATGTCCGTTTCGTCTGGCACTTCGGATGATGGCAGCGCAATCGAGGACGAGGAAGAATCGCCCACTGAAGGCGGTCTCCGACCTCCACGACGAAGAACGTCTCGTGCTCGACGACGGAGTTTCTCGACCGTCCGGGAGTTGGCCGAGGCGACAGCGCAGTCCCATGCCTTGCTTGCTACCAACGGTAGCTCGGTACCTCCTGGCTCGCAGCCTCAGCCGGTGGCCCAATCTTCAAACGGGCAAACGCCAAAGAACCCTGCGAACTACATCTGCGATTATCCGAACTGCAACAAGCGCTTCACTCGCGCATACAATCTGCGTTCTCATCAGCGTACGCATACCAACGAACGCCCCTTCCTCTGCTCTCATTGCAACAAATCGTTCGCTCGCCAGCATGACAGACGGCGACACGAGCAGTTGCACTCTGGTGTCAAAGCGTACGCCTGCGGGCCCCGGCCTGAGGATTTCGCCGAGAATGGTATCGCTTGGGGTTGTGGAAAGAAGTTTGCTAGGATGGATGCATTGGCGAGACATTTGAGGAGTGAGACTGGACGGGAGTGTACGGCACCCTTGCAAATGATGGGACAGCCGGTGCCAATGTTGGAGGGTTACGGTGATGAAGGTGTAGCGGGTTTGCACGATCAAATGATGATCATGTAAACCTTGGGGATGGATTTTGATATTTATCATGGATTGGGACCGTTATACGATAAAGGGCTTGCATGTACGTTATCTTGGGCATTTTCTGGGTTATCTCTTCTATCTTTTATATTTGGACTAGTTTGGTTCACCGGGCTTTATGGTTTTCGGTTTTTCAGGCTTCGGTTTTTGGCTTTTGGCTGTATGGTTTGGGATTTTCGGTTCTGATCTACTTTGACCTTGGTATCTCTTGTGATACGGACATATATAAGCTGGATAACATATTGTTCTCATTGCCTTCCCCGCATTTACCAGTAGGACAAACATATCGTTACCCGCGGTCGTCGTACGGCCCTTCCGGAACATCAGGCCTTGCACATGTCGGGTGAGACGTTGCGCATCTCAGGTGGGATATGATCCAAATCCAGGAAATTGAGGATCTCCTCCTCTGTGTACATCACAACACGCTCATCGGTCGGGTTCCCGTCCGCGCCTAGCCGCTTCATTGCGTATTCTGACAACCTATACCCACGCTGAATCGCTCGCCATCGACAATGTTTATTGAAAACATCATTGCCCGTGAAATGAAGTTGACCAAACGCAAAGCAATCCTTTGGAAAGAGCCTGAATAACCCGTGTCAGCTTCTTCGCATCGCAGCGGTTGATTGTGCGGAACCACGAACCGGATATCGATTCGTCTGTGTAATCTCGGCCAGTTCGCGTCTCCTTTCCCTTCGGGTAAGCGGCAAACACCCATATATTTCGTGTCTCCAACGCCAAGATCATCCGTGAGGATGCCAGCTTCTCTCAGTGCGTCCAATGCTCTCGTCATCAGTATGTGTTCCATCGTAGGGGTTTTTTTCGGTTTGCGCCGCCTGCCTTTAGGTTTTTCAGTCTCGGGATCTGGTACTGGTTCGGGTTCGGGTTCTGGGGGTTGGATGGGGTTCCCCAGGTTGAAGTCTGGGTGGGTCAACATGATGTCGACATCTCCCGAGTCCTTTAATCCACGGCGACCGTATGGTGCGTCAGTATAAGAGCACGCGGTCACAGCAGGGAAGCACGTACTAACTGCCGACAATGGCTATCTCGAATTTCTCATCTGCTTGCTTTAACACATCGTTATAGATAGCCTGCATGAAGCAGATTAGTTCCGTCCTTCCAAAGACGTACTGTTTCATACCGCCCAAACATCCATCTCGGCACGTGGTATACGCTGTTCGAACTCATCCAAGTGTTTCAATCCAATCTTTTGGTGTTTGGTGAGACCTTCGCGTTCATGCAGTTGTTCCAGCGTCATAATGCCTTCGTCGATCAATTTTTTCGCCGCAACCGGTCTGTACGCTGTCAATATACTGGAATCAAATCGTTTGAACGATGGCAACTCACCCAAATCCACTGATGCGAGAAAAGAGCCTCAATGCCTTGAACAGGGGATCAGTCGCATCATAATTCGATCTCGCGAGTGTTCCCTAGAACGTACATCAATCCATGCACAGCGCACGGGGACGAAGGCTCAGCTTACCGTTTGAATGATCTCCTCGATCTTGTCAGCGATGCTCGTGCCCACACCAGGTATCTTGAGAGCTTCTTCTCTGCTGAACAATGGGGTGGGATATCGGGCGATGGTTTGTGCTGCTTTGGTATAGGCAGTCGCCTTGAAAGCGTGTCCACGGACCTTTTCTGTCACGGCAAGCTCTAGAGGATAGTGTTGAGAAACGCTCTTGCAATCATACCCAGCTGATCATGCTGGCAAAACGTACCTTCAAGAAAATCCGTGATCTTCTTGTTTTGGTTGCGTGAGTCTGGATCCAGTTGATCGAAGGAGTTCATTCCGGCCGCGGGTCGATTACTGGCCCATCGAGCACGATCTCCGCCAACAGACGCAAACCCTATAGCGACATTGCGCCGCTTTCGGGCAACAGCAATCCAAGTCTCTGTGAAGCGTCTCATTAAATTACGGTTTTTTTTGTGTGTTCTGTGTGTGAATGTCGAGTGACGTCGATTGCATGCAGAGCCGTTCGAGGATCGTCGAAAGATTTGCTGGCAACAACGACCGAAGCATCTGCGCCAACTGTCGAAGTGCTCCCCTCTCGCCCGAGGAGTCCCTCCCGCCCCACAGATCACTGCTGGACCGTCCTCCGTCGATCATTGAGTTCCCCGCTGTTACGCACGCCGCGTATCTCATCGCGCAGCCGAACCCCGATAACCCCATCGATCATCCTGAAATGGACTCATCTTCCTCGGAGAATGACCGTCCGCAACTCTTAAAGTACCCATACCTGCAGTACCCTACACTGATCCGCGGATCATATTGCTTGATGGGGTACGGCAGATGCATGACCGCATAACCGTTCGCCAGCCATGTGTTCTGTTGTCTGCTACCGTTGGACGCGTCGCGGATCCATTCGGTAAACCAGTGCGGGGGGACGCGTCTCTGAGTCTCCAACAGTCTGGACCATGAGGTGGGGTATCCGTACTGTTCCGTGGTTGGCCATGACGGAGGTGCCGCGGGGCTCAGCGAAGCGGTGCTATAAAGCTGGAGTCGCGTCCGACATGGGACGGTATCAACTCCTTTCCAGAAGGCCGCTATGAAGTTCTCTACCTTCCTCGGATCAGCAGCAGCCTTGGCCGGTGCCCTCACGGCTGCCAGTGCCGCACCTACTCTTCTTGCTCGCGACGCGACTTCGAACTCCACGGCTACCAATGCCACCTCCTCTCAGCAGGTCCCGGTTGTCGACCTGGTTTACGCGCAGTACCAGGGTTTCTACAACGAGACCTTGAACTACAACACCTACCTCGGTATCCGCTTTGCCGCACCACCCGTTGGATCATTGCGCTTCCAACTCCCTCAAGAGCCAGAGAAGAACTCTTCCGTCGGTGTGGTCAACGCGACCCAGTTCCCTCCCATGTGCGCCCAGACCATCAACCACAACCCTAACCAGACTTACGCTCAGCAGTCGTCCTCGATCATGGGGGTTGAGGATTGTCTCTTCCTCAACGTTTACACCCCTGCGAACGCTACCTCCTCCGACGAGCTTCCCGTCCTTGTCTGGATCCACGGTGGAGGGTATGGTCAGGGTAGCGCACCCCACGACCTCTCCGTCTTGACTCGTCAGTTCGGCGGGAACGCTATCATCGTTACCATCCAGTACCGTCTCGGTGTCTTTGGTTTCGTCTCGAGTGCTGAGATCATGAAGAAGGGTACCCCCAACGCTGGTATCTACGACCAGACTGCTGCTTTGAAATGGGTTCAAGAGCACATCGGTGATTTTGGAGGTGACCGTGATGCCGTTTCTATCTGGGGAGAGTCTGCTGGAGGAGGTTCGGTTATGCTTCAGGTCATGGCTTACGACGGTACACTCGGCAATTCCCTCTTCAGGGGTGCTATCTCAGATTCTCCTTACCTCCCTCAGCAGTTCGACTACGATGACTACGTGCCCTCTGTGAACTACTACAAGATCGCGGAGCAGGTTGACTGTCTGTATTCCTCTGACATCTTCGACTGTCTCGTCAACGCCGACTTTGATGCTCTACTCAACGCTTCCAACGTCGTCAGCTACCAATCCGCTCCCGGACAGTGGGGATGGCTCCCAGTAACCGACGGTAACCTCGTCGCCAAGCGCCCCACTCAGCAACTTCTCGAAGGTCGCGTCAACGGCGAATACCTCTTCGTCGGTAACAACGCTCATGAAGGAAATCTCTTCGTTCCCCAGAACCTCTCCTCCACCCAGGAAGTCTTCGACTTCGTTCACACTGCCTTCCCCAACCTCGACAACGCCACCATTACGCGTCTCTTGGAGTACTACCCCGAGCCAGAGGATAGCGACGAGCTCTACATCAGCCAGGCTGACCGTGCGAACACGATCTACGCCGACTCCACCTTTGTCTGTCCCGCATACTGGATGGCTCAGGCTTACCCCGAGGGTAACGCCTACAAGTACACCTTCAACGTCCTCCCCGGTCTTCACTCCACCGAACTCGCATACGTTCTTCCCGGCCAGGGTGTCAGCCAGCCTATCGGGCCCTTGAACTCTGCCAATGTCACCGTCGACGAGGCATTCGGCGGATCCGTCACTAGCTTCGTCAGGAGCTTCGATCCTAACACTCACTCCCTCATCCGGGATGCGCCGACCTGGGAGCCTTACACCGCCGAGAACGACTGGAGTGAGCGTGTCTTTAACTCTACTGCGTCTGGTACCTCGATCATTTTAAATAACCAGACTCCTAGGAGTCTTGATGTTAGGTGCACTTTCTGGAGGAGCATTGCTACGATTGTTCCTGAGTAAAGGATGTGTTGGACATTGCAAAGATCAACGGGACGATGGATATGATACCCCGTGTGTACGATATGCTATCAGGTGCACATGTGGGATAAGTTTGTGGGATGTGTTCGATAATTTGGTACGGCTTCGTGTAGGATATTTAAATATGTTTTAAAGGATTAGCACACGGAAAATTGATCTTTCTACCCTTCATTTCGTCTTCGTGGTAACATCATTCCTTGGTCGTACGTTCCCTTCACACGGGGTCAGGCCGATCCTGAATCTGGTCAAACGGGTCCTAACTGTATCACGCAGACTTTAAACCGGCCCGAAAGTGCTAAGGGATTGAAGATAAGGTCGATTTTGTACCCGATACCTGTTATAAGTACGCGACCACTTGCAAACCTATCGTTTGGTGCTGTAGGTTGTGCTACGCTCCTTACCGATGTCTGCAGTACCAGTCAGGTCTGCCATATTGGGCGCACCGGCTCAGCGCAGTTTCTATTGCGCCGATTGCCAGTTAACTCACCTGAGGGCGATGAAGAAAGTTTGTGAGGCAATTGCGACCCGCGATACACTCGTTGTCTTCGTCGACGGATCCTGCAAGAACAACCGTCACCCCCGCCTTCCCCCTCAAGCTGGCGTTGGAGTCTACTTTGGTCCGTGCTCGCAGTATAACTTCTCAAGAAGAGTGCCTGTCAGTGAACCACAGAGCAGTACCTGTGCTGAGGTATACGCGGCATTCGCAGCCACTGTGTTCATTCGCGGTAAGTATCAATTAGGCAACCAATCTTCGATCAAGAAGGTTCTACTGGTTACAGCCTCGGATCACCTGGTCCAGGTCATGAGTAACCGAAGCTTTGGTGAGAGGCCAGAGAGTGGTTTGTTGCGAGGGCTGGAGGCACGAATTACTGCGATGGCAAAGGACGGATTGGAGGTCGAATTTTGTCTCATCTCGAGAAATGAGAACAAAGAGGCTGATAAGCTCGCTAGGGCTTCTGTTAAGGATGCATAAGGTCGTCCTCGAGAATTAACAGAAGCCGAAGCCAGCCTGTCAGCCTCCGAGTTGCGGCCATTGTGTTTGTCAATGCATTAATGACTACCGTATCGATCTCATATCATTCTATGGTCTGAATCAAGATTAACAACTTTTCCTTTTTGATGGCAGTTCTTCGTATTCCTCTGCGTGAGTTTCGCACCGCTAGACCTTAAGCTAGTACTGTAAGTGACAGAACAAAAAAGCAGACAGGCTCGCTTCGGCGTGTGCCTCCAGGTAGTTTGCAGATACGAATCCATCGTAGAGAAGGTCCAGTAGGCAATTATCGGCGAATACAATTTGGAATCGCCTTCCTACGGTCGTTGTATCGATTAGGCATTCGTATGCGGCTGTATGCACCCTTGGAGCGTACACCCATTCCAAAGGATCCTTCGAACAACAGCAGCTCGAAGAGCTCCAACCATCCCATTGAACCCGTTCATATCGTCCAATGGCTATGAACCGTCTCATGAGCCGTCAAACAGCTCAATCTCTATCTTCAACCACTAAGCGAGCGCTTACGAACAAGACTGTACACCCTCCGGAGCGTCGCATCTTCTCCAAAACTCGCATTTTCACTACAGCAGCCGTCATTGCTAGCTGTGCGGCCGCATATACGACCTACAGTCGTCCAGAAGCTACCGTGCCCAGCTTCCCAAGCCCTGGCACTCCCTCCTCGGCAACACAACACTTTCCTTTTACCACTTCTGCACCGCAGTTACGGGACAAGGAGCATCACATGCTGGAGGTAGACGAAGTCAAGGAAAAACTTAACGCGAACGCCAATGTTTACAAAGTAGGGCGTGGAAAGGGTGTATGGAGGTATGATGTGGCCCAGATTGGTGCCAATGACCCTATTGAGGATGATCTCGCGTTGGTGGTCGTGGATGCTCCGGTCGGAAATGGTGACTGGATGTTCTTCGGTACATTTGATGGACACAGCGGGTGGTACACGAGTGACCTGTTGAGGAAGGCGTTGGTGCCCTATGTCAGCAAGGAGTTGGGTGACCTTTACAAGAAGACCCCTCAGCCTGTCTCCTCTGCAATCGACCGAGCTATCAGCAGAGGTTTCACGAAGCTAGACGACGACATCGTCATGAATTCCGTCGCCAGAGTCTTCAAGAACCCGAAATGGGATGCTCGCGACGCTCAGGCCATGCTCCTCCCAGCTTTGTCGGGCGCATGCGGTATGCTCTCATTCTACAACACAGAAACACGTACGCTGAAGGTTGCTTTGGCTGGTGACTGCCGTGCAGTACTCGGTTATCGTGACGCGACTACAGGACAATGGAAGACTCGCGCATTGACGGTTGATCAACAAGGATCGAATCCCGACGAAGAGAAGCGCGTCCGTGCCGAACACCCTGGAGAACCCGACGTCATCCGCCGCGGCCGTATGCTCGGTAACCTCGAGCCTTCCCGTGCTTTTGGTGATGCCAAGTACAAGTGGTCTTTAGAGACCCAGGTTAAGCTGTACAGGGGTGGCTTGGGAAAACCACCTCACCCTCTACTGAAGACCCCGCCATACGTTACTGCACGGCCGGAGATCACCACCGTTGAGCTTTCCGAAAACGAGAAGGATGCCTTCTTGATCATGGTTACCGATGGCCTGACTTGGACACTCAGCAACAACGACATGGTGGAGTTGGTTGGTACGTGGCTAGACAAACAGAAGCCCAAGTCATCTCCCGCAACTGAATCATCATGGGTTGCATCCTTCAGAAATCCCTTCAGTCGCGCCAAACCAGTCGAGGCTCCCAAGATTCTCAATGACCCCAATGACGAGCGCGGCCGACCTGGGATCGAGAAGTTGCCTTTCACTTATGTTGATGACAATGCTGCTGTGCACCTCTGCAGAAATGCGCTCGGAGGCGCCAAAGCGGAAGGACGTTGGGTAGAACAGCTGCTGAGCATGCCGGCGCCTTTAGCCCGACAATGGCGTGATGATATGACTGCTACAGTTGTGTTTTTCGGCGAGGGCGATGGCAAGGTCACGGGAGGGACAGAAAGGGAAGGAGCTGGAAGGGGACACGGCGAGGTTATTCCGAAAGCCAAATTGTAAGATACGAAGATGACAGGACGAACAGCACCAAGCAAACTTAATATACCTTCGATAGCAGAGTTGACAGCGTTCAGGTCTTTGCAAAGCTTATGATAGTGCAGAAAGGAAGAGATTGACAAGATCAACTTATTAAATTCGCATTTATCAGAAATAGTGGTAGCACATACGACCCAAACCCGGCCGTCCGTTCCCCGACAAACCCATTTACGCCAGGCCCAGAAACATAAAAAGCAAAAAGATATACCAGATTCAGCAGCGCATCTAACGGCGCATGCTCGCAAGAATCTCATCAACCCATGACCTATCTTCCTCCTCGTTCGCACCAGTGTGGGCACCAGAACTGTTTAGCACGGCCAACTCGACCGGGGTATGTCCCTTCTCCTCGACAGACACAGAGACGGATTGCGAGACCATGATACCACTGAATGGATTAGCGGCAGCGGCCTTGATCGTTTCACTGTCAGAAGAGGCATCACTCTCATCATCAACCCTCTTCGCATACGGATCCTTCTCGTCCTTGGGCATTGGCATGGACTGGACAAGGTCGATAATGGTAGAGAATTCTCTGTGGGCCTCACGGGCGAAAGCACTGGCAGCAGCATCACCCATGAACACGCGCTGCTGAGTTGCGAACAAACCCAACGGGTTGAGCGTAAGCCCAGCGTGGACGAATCCAGCCGTACGAGTGTGCACGGGGATGATAACCTTAAAGACAATCAAAGACGCCGTACGACCAGGATGAATAAAGTGGCAAGGCACGTGAAGGACCTCGGAGATGAGAGTGGCTTCCTGGATCGACGCATCGTTGATTTCTTGACACAAAGCAGCGAGTGCTCCATGGAACTGAGAACGAAGTTGCTGAGTAACCATATCCAACTTGATCTTGCTCGGCTGACGGAGCTGTTTCAGTACACTGCTCACAGTTTCACCACCGTAGCTCTGCAGAATCTGCTTGAACTCCGGCGTGATGCTCATTACACCAAGCTGGAACGAGGGGATCATGTGACGAGCGTCCTCCTTGACCAAAACCTTGAAACCACGGTGCAAGTTGGCACGGACAGCAAAGATACCAACATGAACACCCGGAGCGAAAGACTTGTCGGCACTCAAGTAGTCACGCATACTCTCAATCTGCCTGATGACCTCTTGCTGGTCAATCTGCATGGCACGAGACAAGAGATCGGCGACGTTATGCACTTCAGCAAAACGGTAACCGCTGGCCTGCAACTTGGTAACCTGGGCACGAGACGCATGCTTCACGACGAACAAGAATTGCCCCTTTCCATACACAGGGGCAGCAAGTCCAGACTCCAAATCAGCATTTTTGTCCGATTTTCCGGAACGCTTGACACCAGTCTGAACAATGCAATCGTACAAAGCACCCAGCTCCTCAAGCGGTTCGTGCAAACTGTCTGCGAGACTCTGAGCAGCGGAACAGAACATCTCACGGAACAGAATCGAGTAATCCAAAGTGTCATCCTTCTGAACAAGGCGAATGTGCTTCTTCATGCCGGGAAGAAGATCACGGATACTCTTCCAGTTGAACGATGTACGGTAGATCCAGTGGAACACGGGGTGAGAAGTATCGAAGTTGTCATCCAAAGACTTCTCGTGGAACTGATCCGTAATTTCACGGTTAGGGAACATACCATCGGTAGTAACCATGACACGACCTTCGTGATCAAAGATAGCGGAAGCCAACACCACCTGCTGAGCACGATCCTTACGGGCCTGAGCACGACGGTTCGCTTCCCAAGCAAGACCGAGCAAAACAACACAAGAGACACAGGAGATGACTCCGACGAAAATGACAGTAGCCGAGCGAGAAAGCTGGTCAGGCTTCTGTCCTTCAATCAAGCGATAGTGAGTACCTACGGTAGCAGTCCAGTGCATACCAGAAACGGCACCAGCCAAAACAAAAGCAACACCCAACAACTTCCACCAAGAATCGGTCCACTTGCTCCTCAAGACGAAGAAAGTGAACAAGGCGACATTAGTAGCGGCGACGGCGATAATAACCGAACCGATGATGTTGCCGATGTCGTACGAGATGTGATAGTTGGAGATACCAGCTTGACCCATGTAGTGCATACCACAAATAGCCGAACCAGCAAAAGTACCACCAACCACCAATCGGATCTTACTTACGTACTCTCCCGTACCCGTAATGATGTATGCTAGCAACAACACCAACACCGGCAAGAAGAAAGAGAAGACGGTGTACCCGACGGAGTAGGCAATCTGGTAGCTCGTAGAACCATCATAAAGCTTAATCGCACGGTTACCGACGAAGTGCATGGACCAGATGGCGATTCCACCCATGGAAATAGCGGATCCGACCAGCAGATACCAGTTGAACAGTCCACGGCCCGAAGTACGACGGCGAAGAAGTTCTAGTGTCGTATATGCGCCGAGAACAGAGATGACATAGGAAAGGGCAATGAAACCACCGATGTAGTGCTGTTGAATGCATAGTTAGCATACACTCCCAGCAAATCACCGCAATGAATGCACAACAACGTACCACCGGGGCGTTATCATCGTAAACGGACATCGTTCAGTTATCGAGTTTGTCGAAGGCGATGGAGCAGTCGAAAGCGAGGAAACAGTAAGACAAAGGCGACGAGCAGCAGCGAACGTTTGTCGATCGGTTGAACAACAGAACAGCTGCGCTCGGATGAAAGTCGAAGTCGGGTCTTATAGATGGTGGATTGCTGAGAGACGACTACCACGGGGAATCACTGTCCAGGGTCACACGTGGAATACTCCTGATGGTGATTTGACAGCAGGGACGTCGACTTTGAAATTGCGGTCGTTTGAATAGAAAGGAGACATTCAGAGCGGACAAGGGTCTATCTACCGGCCGACTTCATCATTAAAGCTGGGACCATTTGGCTTTTGCGCGCGCGACGGCTTGCTGGGGTGCGAGACCGTCTCTGCCTGCAGTTCCCGCCACCTTAACCCCCGGGTGCTTCCCTACCACGTAGAATACCATCGTACAGTCCTCCATAACAGTCACGGTTCACCTCGCCCAGCTTCCTCACCTTCTCGCCCAGACGCTTCAGCTCGCCTGCCAATTCTTCCATGCCCGATGCCGCCGCGGCCAGCTGCTGACTCGGTCTCGATCTCGAACCAGGCTCGTCGCCACGCGCGAGACCAGCTGTCAGCCACGCCTCCATATATGCCCGAAGGCGCCGGCGCAAAAGCTTGAACACTGTATCGCTGCCATCAAGCACTCTCGAGACCAGATTGTCTGCCGCACTCGAGCTCGTGGATGCAGATCCAATATAATGTTGCACCTCAGAGGTTAAATGCTCGGCCGTCGTTTGGCCATCCTTCAATATAACCCACAATCTCTCTTTCAATTGCGACCAATCCTGTTGGGGTGAACCAGCCCGTGCCAGGTTCTTGCTGTGCAGGATCAGTGTCGCAACTACCGTGATTTTGTGCGCCGTCTGCCTGTACTCCACGATCCGGTCCACATCTAGGTGGAACGTCTCAGGTAAATCCGGGAGAGTACCGGTAGAATCAGGCACCACAACGTCGACCATAGCAGCTGCAAATACTGGGGATAGAGTTGGTTTAGACTTGGGATGCTGTACTCCCTCTGGATCACGGCTTTCGGCCGTTTGCGTCGCTTCCTGAGCATGCGCCTGTAGCCACTTCTTCGTGCTTTCCAATGACGCCCGTCCAGCCTTGACATCCTCGTCGAACCTCTTCCGTTCATAAGCCACAGCCTCGGGAAGCAACATCGGTGCCGCAATCGTCAAATGAAAATTCGCATGATCCAACAACAGCACATCCAACACCTCCAAAATTGCCTTCGCACACTCCACAAAGCCCTCCACACGATCCTCGGCCGCCGCAGGAACTAAACATCCCTGTACCATCTCATCGCGGAAGGGCGCACAGAGCCTCCTCATCATGTGCACGACCTGCTCGCAGAACCGCTGATAATCAAACGTCCGAGTCCGGCATTGCTGCTCGATAACCGTAAGGTCCAAAGCCCCGCTAATCATTTGCGCCGTTGGCGAATCTGGAACAACAAGCCGAAGCAAACGGCTGCGGACATCCTTAGCGAGGCCCGGAATCCAGTCCTCTTCCTCCCCGTTCCGTAAGCCCTCTCTGACACTATCAAAGAACGCGCGCTTGACCTGCGTCTCCACGGCCTTCTCCAGTGGACTCTTCTCAGGTGGCTCGAGCTTGAAGTTCGGATCGAGCAATAACTCATGCATCAATTGACGATTTGACAAGTTCACCCCATAATTCGCCACAATAGACGTAGCAGGCACCGTAAACTCTTGTCTCGCACTACCTGAGTTCCTAGCCGAACCAGCAGATTCAGGTCTCGTCCGACTCGGACTCGGCTTCGGCAACGCCTCGACAGCTTTCTTGAGCTCCTTCCTCCTCTTCTTCGCTTCCGCGATAGCTTTGCCGACGACCTTTCTCGTGTCTTCGCCCGCCAGCTTGCGAATCTTCTGCAAGAGCATCAACTGGTTGTTCCTAATACTCCTCTTGTATTCGTCGGCGACACTGGCTTCACTATCCTTGACCGTCTCCCAGATCTGGGAAAGCTCGGCATACTGAGCCGCCATACCCTCGACGAGGATAGCACTATCGTGAGCTTTCCAGCTGCGGAATGCGACGAGGTACGACGGCCATGCAGCTAGTAGATCCACCGAAGAAGCAGGAGAGCGGACTGAGTTCTCGAAGGCGCGGAGCAGGATGTTGGTTGTGCGGACAAGCTCTTGCTCCCTTTCGCCTTGGCCAGACAAGATCTCCTCCGGATGTCCCAAGATCATGTATGAACTTAAAAAGATCCTACATGCCTCCATTTGCTTCATGGGCGGCTCTTCGTCGCCGACTAACCCAGTAGCTTTCAGCGCCCTGATCGTAGCCTTCAACACCTTCTGGTCCTGAAAGCGATACACCAATTCCTCAAAAGGCAGCTCATGCACAGCACTGACATCAACCCCAAGCCCAAAAAACGCCTGCGCAGCCCTCCTCTTCTCACTCCTCCTCCACGTCCTCTGAATAACCCTCGCCGCATCCCGCCTCTCAACCTCACTCACCTCCCTCCTCAACACCTTCCTCTCCGGACTCTTCTCCTCCACACTCCCAACACTTGGCCTCGAAGTCCTTTTGGTCTTTCTCATCTCCTCACGTCTTTTGGCCGCATTCGCCAACCGTTCCTCGAGGGCAAGTTTCATCATTCGCACTTCCTCGAGACGCTTCTCGCGCATTTCGGCGGCTTTAGCTTTAGCCTTTGCGACTTGGTCGCCGCAGGCGGAAGTGACTGTTGCTAGCATTTTTTCGCGGGCGACGTTTGCGGCCGCGATAGACTTCTGTAACTCGGCAAGCTTGCTTGAGGCGCCTTCGATGCCGGTGCGGGCTCTGGCCAAGACTTCTTCTCTTTCTACAGCACGAGCAGCTAGGCGGTTCTTCCTGCCTTCGATGAATGCTGCACGGCGGACGGCGGTGATATCCTCATCACAGCTTGACATACGGGTGACGTGCCTCGCACTCCCGCCTGATTTGTGAGAGGTGGCGGAAGAGATGGAGTGCCTCCTGTGACGAGGCTGGAGCCTAGCTGGACGAGGGCTAATCGTCTTAGCCGGAGAGAGGTCAAAAAAGAAGTTGCTGGAGTCAGACATATCGCGGATCGGTGAAGAAGCTGGTTCTTGGATGTTATCCAAATCCATGATGTTATGTCGTAATATATCGCCGACGTAAAGGGCTGCTTATCAAAGCATGCTCATGCGCCTCAACACTCGCCACAACTGCACGTACGCTGAATCTCCGTTTGCGGTGTTCGGCAGCGGCTTCATAGCCGTGTACATTTGACAAGGGCAACACTTGAAGTGGAAGGTTTTCCCAGGCCTCGACGACTTAGCAGACATGCTGAATTGATGCTATGGATGGTATCTCTGGTATCTTGTAATTGTGGTCCTTCCATATCTCCTCGTCATCGCACTCTCACGTCCAGCCAATCCCTTGCAACAACCTCTAGGTCACACACGCCTCGTAAATCCGCTCTCAGCTGCTTCAGCATCTCTGTAGCTTCTCGCATGCCATTTGCACTGTCCTCCACCCGGATCAACGCTGCCATCAGACAATCATTGCTCAATGGCTCCTCCTCGCCGTGCTTATAGAACCGTTGAAGAGATATCTGGATATATCGATAAGTGTACCTCTCGGACTTCATGACATAATCGTAGGAATATGTATAGCCTTGCGCTTCAAGATGCTTTTGTGCTTGTTCTTGATCCATGCCGGGGAGTGGAGTCGTGAATGAGGTGCGCTGCGTTACTTGGCGGTCGTCGCCAGGTTCTGGGGTGTCGATGAGGTATGTGGACCTGGGCAGACGTGAGAAACTGCACGATTGATGTGAAGATATCGTGAACATACCATCTCTGAGCAGCCTTTGCCTCATGTGCCGGCCGACTTGGATCAGGGCCATGGTCAACCTCGGCCACCAGACGCATGAGCACATTTGCCTTCATGACATCTCCTTGTCTCTGCCGCTTCAAGGTCCCAGGAGCCGGTGCTGGCGCCGTAGCTTCACCATCTGATCAGCCATGTTCCAATTCCTTATACTTCAACCCTGGAAAAATCAACGTACGTTTCTGAAACACAAGTACGTGCTCGGCATACTCCACCCCAACCATCCCCGTTATCGCCATAAGCGTCTGCTTGACCCTCCCATACCTCCTCTCCGGCACGCCAGCATGTAACAACAATTCATACATGTTCCCGTCGTTGATCGCAGTTGACAACGTAACGTCGCGTTTACAGTTCAATTTCGTCTACGTTGTGTCGTCGGTTGGGCCGTTGGCGCGCGCATTACTTGCGACTACAGCAGGCTATTGACAGTACGGCCTCTAAGCTTGGAAGTCAGTGCGCAGGGTGGAGCTCGAGAAGGAGAGCGGCCTTCTAGGCGACCGTATTTCATGAAGAACCGTAAGTGACTTTCGTGCACGGACCATCACACAGAGCCTGCGACAGCTGGACTGAAGTCGACACTCGAGTCTTGCGTGCTGTTCTTTTGCGTATAGCAGCACACACGCTCAACGTTAACGCTCAGGCCGCCTCCCCGATTCACCACACACCAGACATACGCGCCGTCCGTAAAATAAAATACCACATCGGGGATACGAGCCTACCAAAGACATCTCGCTTAAGCGGATATAACTTTTCGATTTACCCATTGCATTTCCGCCGAGAAAGCCCTCGATCTAGCCGGCCTTCCGTCAAGTCTATACCTACCTTCACCCACCAGGACCACCATTCTCGCCCTTTGCAAAAATCAACAAACACCTCTCACAACCGATTACTGACGGCGTCAGCTCGTGATGGACAGGCAGCGTCGGCCATCGGCGCTGCAATTGAGTGATAACAACAATGAACCACATCTCGAACACTACCAACGCGCCATGGAGGGCGTATCCGAGGAAACACATATCGTGACAGACGATACCAGACACGCTGAGTCGCGGTCGATGTTGTTTGGGGGTCCGCTTGATCTGAATCCGTTTGGGCCGTTCATGCACCTTCCAGCGCTGGAACCTTCGCGGGATGTAGATGAGTACGAGGACAACGCGATTGGGACGATGCCGGATCATCCACATCTACCGACTTTGACTGAGGTTTTGCGCAATACGGCTGAACCGCCATATACGCTCGCCGCTTTCATGGCTTTCCTCGCCAAGAATCACTGTCTCGAGAACTTGGAGTTCTGTATGGATGCTTCTCGGTATGGACAAGAGTTCTACTCGTGCGCAGCGGCTGTGTTACGCGTTGGGTGCCAGGAATCAGCACAGTGTAAGTCGATTCGGGCGATGTGGGAAAGAATCCTGGAGATCTACATAACGCAAAACTCTGCTCGCGAAGTCAACCTTCCAGCAAATGTCAGGGATGCCTTGCTCGAATGTCCGAAGGAGCCTGCGCCGCCAGCACCAGAGAACCTCGACATGGCAGTGAGATTGACGGTCGATATGATGCGAGATAGTGTCCTTGGGCCGTTCTTGGTGAGTGCGTCGAAGGGAGCAGAGCCACCTACGGACTCTTGGGCGTACTATTCGGCTGAAGATAGACGGCGATCTTCACAAACACGACACCTATCGATGCAGTTTGAGGGACCACGATGTACACCGCCAGCATCCATACGACCAGCATTCTCCCGGACGTCATCATCTACATCGCGATTCTCTTCCTCAGCACCAAGCCGGAATGCGGCATTGTGGAGGTTCAACGATGAGAAGATGCCAAAATCGGCACCGCTGACGGGTGAGTTTGCATTGAGAGATGTCGGTGGATGTCTTCTGGACGGCGAAACGGCTACCATCAAGGAGTACCGAGACATCTGGTCATCACATACCGAGCACAACCATTCGACATGGCCGCTGGAATCACCTTCACCCCCGAGAGACGAAGAACATGAATCCGATGAACCTACGAAGAAGGGTAAAACCGATAAATGGAAGACGTTGCTGAAGAAGTTAGGAAAGAAGTAATTTTGAAGGATACGACGAGCATAGACGCATGGATGGAGAAAAGGCAGTGTACGATATCAACGAGATAATAACCACGAGAACAGATGTCGGATGAAGTACCAGGATAGAGAGCTTGGGAGGATAATTGGAGAGAAGTATTATTTAGCTGCACAGGTTTGAGGATCTGACGAATGAAACAACCCCTATCATATTTCCCGTATCTCCCGAGGTTGAGTTAGTCGTGCTGACGTCGGCGGAGTTCTCCGCAGAATTACGGTAGCGGGCGATCGGTAGACGGGGAAGATAACGGCTAAAGTCTCCGCCAACGACAATTCCTTCGTGAACAGCATCCATCCCTCAGTAGATTCTGTCAACAATGTCTACACTTCCAGAATCCATCGCTGCCTCCGGATCGAGCTCGCTCTCAATCGTCATCCCCGACGGAGGACCGGAACTGGGGTTCCGTGACCTCGAGAGACTTGTTGCTCAGTTCCAAGCTGATCTGGCCGAGGCTGGGTTGAAGCCTCAGAGCTATGTTTCTCTGGCGTTCCCGAACAACCTGGAGTTTGTTGTTTCGTTTTTGGCTGTCACTGCGCAGCGCTGCGTCGCTGCTCCCTTGAACCCGGCGTACAAGCAGAGGTAATGATTGATCTCGCCTATATTCTCGATCTTTCGTGTGTTGACTTATGCTTGTAGCGAGTTCGAATTCAACATTGAGGACATCAAGACTTCCCTGATCATCGTTCCCCGCGGCTTCTACGAGAAGCAAGAAGCTGCCGTCAAGGCCGCCAAGAAGTTCAAGGGTGTCGCCATTGCCGAATGCTGGTGGTGCCCAAGGCAGAACAAGGTCCGCCTCGAAGTTAAGGAGAAGGGTAACCTCGGCGGCAAGCAGGCTGTTGCCAAGGCTCAGCCTGACGATGTTGCTCTTGTCTTGCACACCTCTGGAACTACCGGTCGTCCCAAGGCTGTTCCTCTCACTCACCGCAACCTGACGAGGACCATGAAGAACATCATTGCTACCTACAAACTCACTGACAAGGATTGCACCATGCTTGTCATGCCCTTGTTCCACGTACACGGTCTCCTGTGCGGTCTCCTCGCCACAATACTCTCTGGAGGTACTGCTGTTATCCCCGTCAAGTTTTCTGCGGGTACTTTCTGGCAGCAATTTGCCAAGCACAAGTGCAACTGGTACACCGCTGTGCCTACCATCCACCAGATCCTCTTGAGAAACCCTACTCCCAAGCCTCTCCCCAACATCCGCTTCATCCGCAGTTGCTCCAGCCCTCTCGCCCCTACCACTTTCCACGCCCTTGAGAAGACCTACAATGCTCCTGTTTTGGAGGCTTACGCCATGACTGAAGCTGCTCACCAAATGACCTCTAACCCTCTTCCTCCTGGCAAGAGAAAGCCCGGAACCGTCGGTGTTGGTCAGGGTGTCGAGGTCGTTATCTTGGATGACTCTGGCAACAAGCTCCCCCAGGGCAAGGAGGGTGAGATCTCTATCAAGGGAGAGAATGTTACTAAGGGATACTTGAACAACCCTTCCGCCAACGCCAGCTCTTTCACCAACGGCTATTTCCGCACCGGGGACCAGGGTAAACTCGATGAGGATGGCTACGTGGTCATTACCGGACGTATCAAGGAGTTGATCAACCGTGGTGGTGAGAAGATCTCCCCTATTGAGGTTGATAACGCTCTCGCCAGCCACCCCGCTCTTAGTGAGGCTGTCAGCTTCGCTGTCCCGGACGAGATGTACGGCCAGGAGGTCCACGCAGCTGTTGTCTTCAAGGACGGTCAAAAAGCCAGCGAGAAGGAGTTGAAGGATTTCGTCAGCGAGAAGCTTTCCAAGTTTAAGATTCCGAAGAAGATCTACTTCACCAAGGTTATGCCCAAGACAGCTACTGGGAAAATCCAGAGGCGTATTGTTGCGGATGCTTTCTTCAAGCCGGATGACAAGAAGCCCAAGGCTAAGTTGTAAACATTTGAAAAGGGATGTGTAGGACTATTGATACCGCGCTGTATGTTGGAACATTGAATATACTCCTTTGGCTCATTCTAAAAGTGTGACAGCTGTGGCAGACTGCGAGACATCAGACCGCGTGATTAACGATTCGTATTCCCATGCTATGTTTTGTAGCACTTTTGCTGTTTCCCTGTACCTATAGCTAGGCCTAAGTAGTTATAGATTATTGCTGAGTGGCATCCTCATCGGCCAATTCAGCCTCTTCATCCTCCTCGAAGTCGGAAAACTCCTCATCATCGATCTCATCGTCCAGCGCCGCGAAACCCAAACCCTCGCCTTCCGCTGCACCCCGATCATCACCCAAGAACATACCTCTTAACCGCTCCAAAGTCCTTCCAAACAACTCCGCACCTGCAGCACCCTCCTCCACACCCTCATTAAGCGCATCCTCGACCTCCTGCCTTTGCTGATCGGTCGCACCACCTGGGAGGAGGGACATGAGCAGGCTCATCAGACCCTGTGGAGAGCTCTCGGTGGATTGAGAGGGTGCGACGCGCATGTCGGCTTCGTATGGTGAAGGGAGTGAGTTAGCAGGTGGTAGAGGGTCCGAAGAAAGACCGGGATTCTGAGTGATGGAGGAGGGGAGGTGGGTGGTGAGTTGTGGAATATCGAGCAGAAGAACATGACGTGAGACGTTCTCTGGAATTTCGTCATCATGTTCTCCGATAGCTTCAGTCACGACCGAAGGTGCGGTACTGAAGCTCGAAACAGCATTGGACAAGAAGGCCTTCGCTTCGTCACTCGCCCACAAATCCTTCGACCGGTGTACATACAGATCACTCAACAATGTGTGCAACCTCGTCGGCGGGGCGACATCCCACGGAACTCGTGCGCTGACAGCATGCAACAACTGCGGTACAACCCAAGGGTAATCCTTAATCGCTTGTTTCAACTCCTTCTCACTCGCTTCGTGGCTCTTCTTCTGAGCATTCGCCAAACTCCACCTCGCCAACGCCCCAGTATACGCCAAGTTCGGCCGCCCCTTCGCTCGGCCAGCTGCCATCTCATACTCGACATACTGAAAGAACCATTGCCATTGCTTCGTTCGTCCGGCGGCGAAGTCGATGGCAAGACCCATTCCGTATGGATCGTTGTCTGGTGACAATGACAGCACGAGCTTCTGGAACTCGAAGGCTGCGCGGTAGGTTCCACGACGCATGAGGATCGCGATATGTCTGTGCGCAGCAAGGTAAAAAGCGCGATTCTCGACGAATTTGAAGGGAAGGCGAGCCGTGCCGTTGGCAATGTTGAAGAGGGAGTGCAGAGCACGATCGAAAGTCCACAACGCACGTTCTGTACGTAGAATGTTAGCCAAAACATTGCTTCTGAAATCTTGCCAAACTGTATACCAATCATCTCTCCGGCCTGCGCATGATCTCCCTGATGCTTCAAAATCTCTGAAACCTGCAACAGCGTATCCACATGGAACGGATTCAGATGCAACAGGTTCACTAGGTTGTTCGGATCATAACTGTTCACGCACATATAGAACTGCCTCTGAACATCCTGGTATGTCCTCGAATGCGAGAACTTGAACTCCATGACGCCGTCATCGTGTCGCTCTACGATCTCCATGCCTAACCCACCTTTGATGACGCCCGGCCAGTTCTCCTTCGGTTGTATGAGTATACCTTTCTTTCCTGCAGATGCGGAGAGAGCCTTGGCAAGACCGCGGGGAAGCTGCCCACGGATTCGAGGACGGGCAGGACCAGCTTCTGGACGGTCAGAGTTGACAACCTTTGAGCCGAACATACGCTTCATCTCAGCTTCCGCGTCGAGACTCTTACTGTCGACGGACCAGAGATCATGACTGGATGAGCCAAGTATCGGCGTAGACGTCTGTGTTCGCTGGGGTGTCGAAGCATCTGAACCGTACTTCTGGTTGATTGCACGGAGGGCAGCATCGATATCGTCCTCATCATCTGCCGGCGGCGAGGAAGGCACTGCTGCCGCTTTACCCTTTGACTTCTTCTTCTTCTTGTTCTTCTTTTTGGAGGGCTTTGGTGACGGTTCTGCGATGAGGTTCTCTTTGACCATGGTCGTAGCTGGCAGTACCTCCGTTGCGTCTTCATCGTCATCGTCATCATCGTCGTCACCTTCGTTGAGCTGTACACTGAGTTAGCAGTCGCGTTTGGTCAACGCATTTATACTCGACATACCATTGCGAAGAGATTCTGCGCCTTCGGTGCAGGAGTGTCTTCCTCTTCCTCCTCCTCCGATCCCGAACCAACAGGTTCATCCTCCACAAGGAGAGCAAAGTCCTTTGCCTTTTGCGCTTTTCTGATCGCTCTCAGACTCATGCTTGCAGTCGCTTTTGTCTGCCGTTTAGAGTCGAAAAGTTCGTGTACGAGCTCTTTGATGACGTCGGCAGCTGTTGCAGAACGTCCAATTTGGGACGCGCGTTTTCACCGGCATCACCCAAGTTGATTTTGCATGCAGTTTCCAATGGACAGTCCACACTAAGAACCTCGACCCCTGTAACTAGAAAAACGGTGCGACAGAACCGCAACTTTTACTTAGAACAACAACTTTTGCAACGAAAGCCATCTATAATCATGGCTGACCGTCTTAGAGTCGAGGCTGCTTGTGAGTGACCTTTGCCAGATATCTTGTGCGCTTTCTTTACGAGATTCGGCGTAGCTCCTCGCTGTTTGTACGTGGATCATGTACTGACTTTTGTGCGACAGCCCTCACGATGTACGCGTCTTACTACGAGGACTTGGCCACCTTGGTGGAGAGCACCCCCGTGGAGGCCTTTGCTGCCTCCAACTTCATCTCTCAGTTCCGCAGGACTCAGGACAAGTTGGCCGACGCCATGAAGCCCAGGAAGAGGAAGGCCGACGGCGAGCCTCACGCCCCCTCCGCGAAGTGGACTCCTGAGAGCACCGAGGCGCTGAAGAAGGCCATTGGGAAGCACGGTAACGAGAGCTGGAAGGAGGTCGTCACTGAGTTGAAGGGAGAGTACACCAAGACTCAGGTCTACGAGAAGGCCAGGAGGTTGGGCTTGACCAAGCCCGTTGCGAAGAAGGAGAACGACACTGCTGAGGATAACGGCGACAATGAGGAGGGAAGTACTACTGGAAGCGACAGTGACTCCGAGAGCGACCCTGACGCGTAAAAGACGCGTTGAATGACGTCGAGATGGTGTTATGATAATGGCGTAAGATCGAGTGTTTGGGTATTTTAAGGCATGGAAAACGGACAAGGCTTAATCAAGATACTTTACGGAACAAAATGAGACATAATCCTATACCTCCTGCTTCCATTATCCTCGAGGACTGGTTCGATCCAAAAGTCGTGTTGTGAATAATATTACTTTGCTCTTTTGGGTTTGGCGGCGAACGCGCTTTCGTTACTAATTAGCTTCCCTCTTCGATTCAAAACCAGAAAGGGCCCCCGGACGGAAACAGAACACCAGACCACGACCCTCGAAGGACGAAATCATACCCAAGCACTCCTATCGTCCATCAGAGTATCGTTAGCATCTTGCCTTATCATTCATACATAACTACAGATCACAATGTTCGTATACAAGCGAGGTATGTACTGCTCTTTTTTGACGCGTCGACGCGTATCTGACCCAATCACATAGATGGTCGTAAGGAGCGCGTTGCTTTCGACAAGATTACTGCTCGTGTGAGCAGACTATGCTATGGTCTCGACGCGGAACACGTCGATGCTGTCTCTATCACTCAGAAGGTCATCTCTGGTGTTTACCAGGGTGTCACCACCGTCGAGCTCGACAACCTTGCTGCCGAGACTGCAGCATACATGACCACCAAGCACCCGGACTACGCTATCTTGGCTGCTCGTATCGCGGTTTCCAACTTGCACAAGCAGACCAAGAAGGTCTTCTCTCACGTCATTGCTGACCTCTACAACTATGTCAACCCCAAGAACGGACGCAGAAGTCCTATGATCTCTGACGAGACCTACCAGATTGTCATGAAGCACGCTGAGGAGTTGGACTCTGCTGTCATTTACGACCGTGACTTCAACTACAACTTCTTCGGTTTCAAGACCCTCGAGAGGTCCTACCTCCTCCGTATTAACGGCCAGATTGCTGAGAGACCCCAGCATATGATCATGCGTGTTGCTGTCGGTATTCACGGCTCCGAGATCGCCAAGGTCATCGAGACCTACAACCTCATGTCCCAGAAGTACATGACTCACGCTTCTCCTACTCTCTTCAACGCGGGTACTCCTAACCCCCAGTTGTCTTCCTGTTTCTTGGTTACCATGAAGGATGACTCCATTGAGGGTATCTACGACACTCTTAAGACCTGTGCTATGATCTCCAAGACTGCTGGCGGTATTGGATTGAACGTGCACTGCATTCGCTCCACCGGATCTTACATTGCTGGTACCAACGGATCCTCGAACGGTATCGTCCCCATGTTGCGTGTCTTCAACAACACTGCTCGCTACGTCGACCAGGGTGGTAACAAGCGTCCTGGTGCTTTCGCCATCTACATGGAGCCTTGGCATCCTGATGTCTTCGAGTTCCTCGACCTTCGCAAGAACCACGGTAAGGAGGAGGTCCGTGCCCGTGACTTGTTCTACGCTCTCTGGATTCCCGACTTGTTCATGGAGCGTGTCGAGGCCAACGGGGAGTGGACTTTCATGGACCCTAACGAGGCCCCTGGCTTGCACGAGTGCTACGGTGAGGAGTTCAAGGCTCTCTACCAGAAGTACGAGCAGGAGGGTCGTGGACGTCGCACCATCAAGGCCCAGAAGCTCTGGTACGCCATCTTGGAGGCCCAGACTGAGACTGGTAACCCCTTCATGCTCTACAAGGATGCCTGTAACGAGAAGTCCAACCAGAAGAACTTGGGTGTCATCAAGTGCTCCAACCTCTGTACCGAAATTGTCGAGTACTCCGCTCCCGATGAGGTTGCTGTCTGCAACTTGGCTTCCATCGCTCTTCCCACCTTCGTCGAGAACGGTGTATACAACTTCCAGAAGTTGCATGATGTCACCAAGGCTGTTACCCGCAACTTGAACAAGATCATCGACGTCAACTACTACCCCGTTGAGGAGGCGCGTCGTTCCAACATGCGCCACCGTCCCATCGGTGTCGGAGTGCAGGGTTTAGCCGATGCTTTCTTGGCTCTCCGCATGCCTTTCGAGTCTCCTGAGGCCAAGAAGCTCAACATCCAGATCTTCGAGACTATCTACCACGCTGCCCTGGAGGCCTCCCATGAGCTTGCTTTGGAGGAGGGTCACTACGAGACTTTCCCTGGATCTCCCACTTCTCAGGGTGTCTTGCAGTTCGACATGTGGAACGTTCAGCCTACCTCCCTCTGGGAGTGGGAGACTTTGAGGGAGAAGATCAAGAAGGATGGTGTCCGCAACTCCTTGTTGGTTGCTCCTATGCCCACTGCCTCCACCTCGCAGATTCTCGGTTTCAACGAGTGTTTCGAGCCCTACACCTCCAACATGTACTCTCGTCGTGTCTTGTCTGGAGAGTTCCAGATCGTCAACCCTTGGTTGTTGAAGGACTTGGTCGAGATGGGTCTCTGGTCCGACGCCATGAAGAACCGTATCATCGCCGAAAACGGTTCCGTCCAGAACATCCCGTCCATCCCTGCCGATATCAAGGCTCTCTACAAGACGGTCTGGGAAATCTCCCAGAAGACCATCATTGACATGGCTGCCGACCGTGGTGCCTTCATCGACCAATCTCAGTCTTTGAACATCCACTTGAGGAACCCCACTATGGGTAAGCTCACCTCCATGCACTTCTACGGCTGGAAAAAGGGATTGAAGACCGGCATGTACTACCTCCGTACTCAGGCCGCTGCTGCTGCAATTCAGTTCACTGTCGACAAGAGCTCCATCACTGATGAGACTCTTCGTGCGGAGGCTAAGTACGCAACTCCTTCCAAGCCCAAGACCATCGCCAACAACGGTCTCCCTAACGGCGATGCCCTGACTGAGAAGGTTGGTCAGTTGAACCTTGGTAACGGCAACGGTGCTGCCGCTCCTCAAGCCAATGGTGACTCCAACGGTGAGGCTTCCTCTTCCAAGAAGACTGAGAAGCCTGGAGAGGACGCGTCTGAGCAGGATGTTGATATCTACAACTCCAAGGTCATCGCTTGCTCCATTGATAACCCTGAGGCGTGTGAAATGTGCTCTGCATAGAGGGTGAATTAAAAGAGAGTTTGTGCTTGTAGTTCTTATTGTTATCTAGGGTCATCGGGTCACGGTTCTTGGTTTCTTATGGGGTTATCGTTTGCTTCGTTTGTTATAGTTTAGCTTGACATTTTTGCTCTAATAGAGGTTCATGAACTTAATTTTGCTTTCCGTGTTCTCACGTTATCACCGTACGCACGGCGCCGGCCAGTCAGAGCCGCAACGTTGCGAGGAGGCATCTGTGTCGTGTCGGAGAGGTCAAATCACTTCTCGGCAACGAAGAGAATCTTCTGATCGACCGCTATGTCTGTGTCGGGTACTTCCCTTTTTGGGATTAATATGTCCCTACAACGTCGACAGACCTCGATCGCGAACCCAGGTTTTCGGGCTCCTCGAATTAGCCGCTGGAAAACACACAGTGATACCTTCACGATGATTCTCGGCAGATGCTCTCTAGTAGAACACTGCCTGATCAGGCTGCACAGTGAGCTCCTGCCGATCGGCAGCTTTTCATTCCACTCCACCAAGAAAGCTGAGTTCAATCCTGGGAGCAACACATACCCTCATCACTACAGTCCGCGACATCTCACACACACCGTGGCACCTGGCAATCCCATTCACCACCATTCTCCTCCGAACAGCCACAACCCTCCCAATAGCCATCCGTGTCCGGTCGAAGCCTGCACAAATGTAAGATCTAGCCAATATAGAGAAAACAAAGGACTTACCTGTTGGCTGTTCATCAAGTGGTACGACAATAATGATGGCACACGTGACACACTACATTTCTTGTTTGCCGATCTCATGTTCATCCAAAGTGGCCTATCGATCACGGACCCAACTCATGCCTCCTCTACGGCGCCACATTCACCTTCAGTATCGTCCTTGCAACTCCCTGAGTGGAAACCTCATCAACAGGCTCCCACGTCATCACATTCCTCCCCTCCACTGCCCGCTTAAACTCATCAATACCCCCTCCAACCCCAAAATAAACCTTCTTTGCAGCAACCAAAGCTTGTGACCCCAAAAGACAGCATCCATTCAAAACATCTGTAAAGGCTGGTAGAGAGTTGGGAGAGTAGATTGTCTCTGACGCCAGAAGGACACTGGGAGCAGGGTTCATGTACCCAAGCATTTCTTCGCCCCAGCCACCGCTTAGGAGGGTGATGTGGACGTTCTTCATCTCGAGGTCATTCAGGAATGCGGCCTTGTCCTCGTCCGTGACGTCGATTTCACCTTCATCTTCCCACCCCCCTTCCTCCGCGCGAGAAAGTGCCCATGCCAAATACATATTCGGCACTGTAACATGCTGCAAGACCGAAGCATTATAGTCCTGCAATGTCAGAGACAACGAGTGTCCCTTGACAAGTGCTTGATGCAACAAATGCATACTCGGCAACGCAGACCCACATCCAAGCTCTGCGACCCTTGCCGGGAACGTCAGTGTGCCCGCACTGATCTCCGTCGATAGATACCGTGATAGGTCGATCGAACACTCCCAGGTCTTGAAACCGCCTTCGTATACCCCAGGAATGACATCGTCAACACCATTGAGTGCTTCTTTCGTTCGCTCATCCTCTTCTTTTACATCATCCATGTCCTCCTCATGCATGAGTTGTAACTTGATATCCCATAGCTCGCGTTTTGGGATTTGTGCATCTGTGTCGGGGATGTTGAGGGTAGAGTAGTTGAGCTTGTGTGGTAATCTCGCCACAAACCCCGTTAAGTCATGGACCTGGGGTGTAAGTGAGGGGACGGTTGAGGCCGGGCATGCAATGGAGAGTGAGGAGGTGACTGAGGCCAGTTGTTCATTCTCATCAATGTCGATGTCCTCGTCAGCGAAGTTAAAGTTGAAGGTGGAGGACATTTGAAATTTGGGTTGTGTTCTGCGCAGTCGCATAAAGTTCCGACTTTCGCTGTTTGTGTGGGGTAACCCGGACACTGCGCCTGACGAGACCGCATTCATCCCCGGCGACCCTCCCCATCCATTCCTGGGTTCCGATCATCCTATTTCTTCTGCGAGATCATCAATTGATCACTTCCTACTTCAGCAATGGGTCTCCCGATGTATCGCTCCCCTTCGCCAGAGGGCTCTCCTGAACCCAAGCGGACTCGTCTGGATGAACGGGTTAACGAGGAGATCAATGGCACTTCCGGCGTGCGTCGAAGCCCTTACGGTTCGTACTCCGACGCTCTCCGCCACGGACAAACCATGATCAGATCACGCTCCAGCTCAAGGGATGCTCGTCGCCGTACTCCTTCGACCTCCGCCATCCACGACCGCGAAGGCCGCGTCGTCTACACCCGCGAACAATCTCGCATGTACGAACGCTGGATGAGCGACGAGCACCGCCGTCTTGTATCCAGAGACAGTCCTGATGCCGAAGTCCTCGAAGGTGCATTGAGCATCGTGAACGACAACAACCGTCTCCGCGGATGGGATCATAGACTTACGGAGGAGGACGCAGCGAGGGTCGCTAATATGCGGCCCTCTGAAAGGTTCGACACAATGATCCGTGCGGCGAGGATTGTGTCGGAGAGGAGGGCGCTGAGGGGGTTGACGAGTTCGGGCCTCTTGCCGATTAGTCCTGCCGATCGTGCGGAACAGCACGATGCGATTGCGGATATGCTCTCCGAGATGGAGCCATCTCCTCGTGAAACTGCCGACATTGAGGAGCTCAGAGCTGGTATCCGTCGGCAGCGTGAGAGTTTGCAGAATATCGAGACGCGTCTGCGTGAGGAGAGGGCCGCGCGCAGAGTTCTTCTCGCTCCCGCTCGACGTCCGACTCCGCCGTTCGTTACCGCTGCCAGTTACGACTCGGGAGCGCAGGCTGAGCACAGAACCACTTTCTCTTTCAGCTTCTCCCAAAGCGAACGTGGTGTCAATGCGGAATTTGAAGCAGATGACGGCACCAGTCCTACTCCAAACATCCCCGACCCGGGGCCTGAGCATGAACCCATCCCAGCTGCAGCTAACGTCTACAACCCCCCTCGTATCTTGCTCTCTCCAGTCCCCTTCTTCCGCCTCTTCTCCTCCATCCACCACCTCCGTCGTCAACACCGCGACCCCACCATCGGTACGCGTGCATTTACCCTCTTCTGGCGTTTAATCCAGGACGTCAATGTTATGAGTGGGAGAACACCGATTCAGAGAGCGTTGGCGGAAGAACTCTGTGATAGCTTGAATGAGATTGAGGGGTTGGAGGGGGAAGTGCGTGCAGAGGTGCTGGCGCTTATTGCGGATCGGGTTGAGGTGGGGTGTCTGGACGGTCCGGAGACGGAAAGGTTGGAGTCTGAGGAGGTTCTTCCTGGAATTGCTCTAGTTGGCCTTTAGGAGAAGGTACAGGGTGTCTGAAGACGATGTAGGACGGAATAGTGTCAGGTTATGATGGCTACTGATTCATTGAGGGATGTGTTTCGGGGTGTTTCTTAAGTTTTATCGATATCCAATATACCACTTATCCCATTGTGACCGCCAACTCCAACAGTTCTCAGATTTCGTCGTCTTTTTCCCCGGGTTCAGATGTCCCTCCAAGATGACCGTGCACTGCAGCCGCTGCGAAAGTCGGGAAGTAAAGCCGTACCCCACATTCGCATGACGACGAGCTGGCAGTCATGGAGACTATCGAGGAATTGACAGGGCACTTGCTCCGTGTCGCAAAGGATCTTGATCAATCCAAGCGCTACCTCGTGGTATGTACGGCGTACCCCGTCAGTATAATCTCCCTAACCATACCCACTGGCAGGCCGTCGCAGGCTCCCCCGGCTCCGGCAAGACCACAATCGCAACCCAAGTTATCCGCAAAATCAATGAATACTCTCAAGCAACCTACGACGTGGACATGGCCGGCTTCGTCCCCATGGACGGGTTCCACCTCACAAGAGCACAACTCGACGCCATGCCTGATCCCATTGCGGCACATGCCCGGCGGGGTGCGCCGTTCACTTTTGATCCGCATAAGCTGAAGAAGCTGGTGGAGAGGCTGCGTAAGCCGATTGGGTCTACCGCTATCACTGCACCGTCATTTGACCACGCAGTCAAGGATCCACTGGAGGATGATATCCAGGTCTTGCCGACCCAGAGAATCATCATTCTCGAAGGCAACTACCTCCATCTCAAAGACGAACCATGGTGTGAAATCGCAGCTATGATGGATGAGCTGTGGTATGTTGACGTGGACAGGGACCTCGCCAGAGAACGCCTGATCGCAAGACATTTGAAGGCGGGATTGGCGGATACCCCAGAAGCAGCCGGAGCGAGAGCAGACAACAACGATCTACCAAACGGGTACATCCCCTCAGGTTAAACCTTCCTTGGTCAAAGCTAACCAGCTGTACAGTGACTACATCAAAGCTAACGCCGTCAAACCGACAAGAACAATCAAAAGCGCACAAGACCCTCGTCTGAAAGAACAGTAGATCCAAAGAACTGATATAATCGTACACTCTACAACCTCTAAAAATACAAAGATGCTATGAGCATGCGACGTAGCCAAAAAAACGCCGACTATCCAAAAGCCATGTCCACAAGTGTCAAAAATCGTCTCATGTATCGTATCCTCACATCCTCCTCAATTCAACCGCCGCTTTCCCGATATCTCCATCCCCATCGTCATCCTTCTCATTCGGATCCTCATCTAACGGATCAAGTGTCAACCCTGTCCCAGCCCTCAGCCTCCCAAGTCCATGCGGCCCATGCTCATTCCCAATACTCCTACTCCTCCCACGACTTCCCTCCTCACCCGGACTATGCACCCGAATCTCCGCCAACTCATGCATCCCCGCCGTCGCCGCCGCATCAGACTCCGGCCGTCCCCTCATACTCGGCGTCTGACTCGTCTCACTTCCCTTCCTCCCCCTCGCACGACTCCATCGTCTCCCTAACCTCGAATGTGTCGAACTCCCATGCGAATCAGTCGGTCTCAGACTCAGACTACTCACACTCGCCGAATCATGGCTGCGGAGGCCAAGACGTTCCTGTGCACGATCGATAGGTTGCGAATCAAACACCAAACTGGCATTATCCTCATACACATCCGCAAGCTCATTCGCCGCGACAGCATCCGACGCGCCAAACGTGTAATCCATCCGCTTTCCACGATTACTTTCATGACTATGGATACTCTCGATATCGCTCGCTCTCGCAGGCAATGGCGCACCACGCGGACTGGTGGGGAAAGCCTCCGTAAACTCCGAGTTATGGAGATCCTGTAACTCCCTCTCAACAGACCCAATCGGTGCCAACGCACGCTCCGAAGTCGGACTCTGCACAGGACTCGACGGATGACGCGTGGGACTTCCAGTCGGCGTACCAGGACTAATCCTGATATCCGGCACCGGTGGCGGCAAGCTCGAACTATCCTTCGGCGTAGGCGGCAACTCAACCTCCTTCCCCTTATCCTCCTTCTTCTCCTCTAACATCTGCGGCCCATGCATATTCACAATATAAAACGGATTCAACTTATCACCCGCCCCCGGATCCCCCCCAGCAATCCCCAAATCCAGGATATTATTCCTCAACGCACACATGAACTTATTCCTCCTCTGCGCTCTCAACGCATCATTCTGCCAATTCGATTTATGATTGATATTGATCGTGAGTGTCAAATTCCCCAATGCCGGCATATCCTGAACCTCAATCACGATCGTAGGCGCATAATCCCTCTTCTCTGCCCGCACAAAGTCCAACATCCGCAACCTCAACGCCTCGATCTCCTCCAACGTCGTACCAAACTTGACTTGTAACTTGACTGTCTCGGACATTTCTCCCGAGCGTTTGATATTGTGGATATACTTCGTGTTGAGCAGGTTGTTGGGCGCTTGGATGGTGCGTCCATCGAGGCGTTTGAACACGGTTGCCATGAGTTGCATTTCTTTCACGATGAACTGATCACCGTCGATATCGACGCGGTCGCCGACGTCGAAGGGGTGTTTGACGAACAAAAAGACGATGGATCCAAGGACTTCTTGGGCTGTTACGGAGAATAGCCAGGACAGCGCGAGAAGGGTGGTACTCGCACTCGAAATGGTACTCCGGAATTGCGCATTCAACAATCCCAAAAAGACCAGGAGCGTGATAATCGCCACCACAAACGTAAGCACATTATCCAGCTTACTCACAGCCGAATCCACATCCTTCAAACTGCTCGTGATACTCTTCCTCTCCCTTCCAATCTCAACACAAACCTGCTCCATCTCCTCCCTCGTTAAGTCTCCATTCATGTCCTTATCAAACATCGCAAACGCACGTTCGGCTTCTTCCGCATCCTCAAAGACATCCGCAAAGTCCTCGAAGTGGAGAGCGTCGTTTTCTGGCTGCTTGAACGAGTTGAAGAAACGCCTCGCTAAGCCTTGGGATCCGGCCGTCGTGATGAGCGCTTGCTGAACCATCGCTTGAGGCGAAGTCAACCGTGCAATTTTCCCACCCGTAATCTCCGACAACGGGTTTAACGCAACGTCCGTAACCTCCCTCAACCCCCTCCTCGCCTGCCGTCCCACGTTATAGAAGAACTGACGATTCGGCGTCATGGCCCCAGTCGGGAAATAATCCTCGTCCTCCTCGAACGAGGGCAAGACGGTGCGAGACCTGACCCACAACTTCGTCAAGATATTCACCTCGAACTTGTTCAGCACGATACGATCCTGATAAGTCCGTTGATGAAACGAAATCGCAAGGAGCTGAATAAATATCTTCTCGATCAAATTGAGGATCATACCAATAAAGATCGCGAGGAGGATGTTGTTGATGATGGACTGGTAATGCTGTGTTCCCCGCCCTTCCCGTCTCGCTCGTGGATTCTGCGTCATGATGGGCAAGAAACTCACGTAACAACTCAGACTCCAACAAAACATGGTCAAAGCCAACTCGATCGCTCGTACAGCCTCGATATACCTCGCTGCGGAATTTGTCCACAGACCAACAACCTCACCCAATACCGTCGGCAAGCATTTAGCCACGATTTTCGAGCCCCATAGCGAGAGCCAGATGATTTCCCACCATACACCCCACCACAAAAGTCGCACACCGCCAATCGTCGCTCCGGTCTGCGCAACACCACCGGCCAATGTCGGAACCAACAATAATATGGCGAGTGGCAATATATAAATCGCATAACGCGTCACAATACTAAAATGCAACACCCACGCATACCACCTCCCCAACCTCGTCAACGGCCTCCGTGGCGGCTGATACGCATTCGGATGAGGCACATGCGCAGGATTATTCGCATACCGATCAAACGTTTCGTCGGCCTTATTGAACGCCACACCCGGCTCATTCGCCTCGTCTGCGTCCCGAGCTGTGGATGAGGAGCGTCGAGGTGAATTGTCGTGATCTGACGGTACCATGTTCGGTAGCTATAGAGAAACGACAGTGATGGCGATGGAGATCAGTGAGATGGAGATCAGTGAGATGGAGATCAGTGAGATGGAGATCAGTGCGATGGAGATGGACGCTCGTACTTCAATCAGTGCACGTGCGCTAATGCAGTCAACCGTCCCCCTCCGCTGAGACGTCTCGCTCATCCTGCACTTCTAGAACTGCCGTCGGTAAATCAAGGCGAGATCTTGGCGAGTAGCGTTCGTTACCTTCGATTTAAGCCGGAAGAGGGACCCTGGGTTGACACCTCCGAGAGTCTTTCCGGTGTTGTTCCGGGTGCGTTGACCTCGGGACTGAACTTGAGAGGACGTTGATGTACGGACGATATGCGTTACCTAGGCCTTTCCCTAACAACCGTTCACTGAAATCATCCCAGTGAACCATCTCGAAGTAAATGTCAACAATTTCTCCACCGGCACACGGACGCGGCACTTGCGCTCGGTAGATCTCAAGGCTCCAATCCGCTCCCCGCGGGGCAGCTCTAACCACCAGAGCCACTTATAATTCGTCCAACTGTCACCGAAAGACTTTGTAGCAACTGACAAACAAACCATCATGGCCGAACCCGTTAAAGTCAAGGAAGAGCAGAAGAACGCTACCCTCCTCCCCAAGGAAGATGCTCCAGGTCCTCCGGTATGTACTGCTTGTTTGTGTGATCCGCGATCCACAGCTGATCCGCGCCTCTATGCGTAGCCCAACCTCCCCAAGCTGTTGGACATGACTATGGAAAACATCACCGGAAACACCAAATTGATCAACTCCCTTAACCCTAACCCCCGCCTCAAGTTCCTCCTCGAAAGCCTCGTCCAGCACCTCCACGACTTCGCGCGCGAAACAGCCCTCACAACCGAGGAATGGATGACAGCAATCCAATTCCTCACAGAAGTCGGCCAAATCTGTTCCCCTACCCGTCAAGAGTTCATTCTTCTCTCCGACACCCTGGGTCTCTCAACTCTCGTCGACGCAATCAACCACCCGAAGCCTCCAGGCGCAACCGAGAATACTGTATTGGGTCCCTTCTTCACCGAAGACGCCCACCACTTCTCCCACGGAGAATCCATCGCTTCCCCCGGAAAGGGCGAAATGACCCTCGTAACCGGCCGCCTAACCTCCCTCGACGGCACCCCAATCGCAGACGCAACCGTCGACGTCTGGGAAACCGATGAATCAGGACACTACGATACCCAATACCCTGGTCGCGACCACCCCGATTGTCGTGGTATCATCCACACTGACACCGATGGGATTTTCCACTTCAAATGTGTCAAACCTGTGTCGTATCCAATCCCCCACGATGGGCCCGTCGGAAAGATGCTCAAGGTCCTTCAAAGACACCCATACCGCCCCGCCCACCTCCACTACAAAATCCAAAAAGACGGGTTCGACACACTCGTTACAGCACTCTACATGCGCGGCGACCCCTACGAGGAATCCGATGCAGTCTTCGGCGTGAAATCGAGTTTGATCGTCGACGTGAACAAAATCGAGGATGAGGAGCGGGCGAAGAAGTACGGGATGGACGTCAACGATTGGTGGATTGATAGGGATTTCGTGTTGGTTCCTATTGAGACTGCGGAGAAGATTAGGAAAGAGAATGTGGAGAAGGCTATGGCGAATTTGAAGATCTGAGGGACTGGGGATGGCTATGGGGGTTAGGATGACCTCTATGATATGTATACCGTACGTATGAAACAAACTCTCATATCTCATTCATCCGTCTAACTTGATGTCCAATTTTTATCCACAATGCTGTCCGTAAGCACATGCTCCGTGAAACCCTCCCATTCAAATGTCGATTCTATTTGCAGGATAATCAGAAAACTCCAGGATCCAAACACCCCGTGGCAATGAGCGTAGCAGACGCGCGAGGTATCTCACGTCACCGAATATCTTATCCTGCTGGCCGGCCGTAACTGCTGTTGTCCAGCATTCGCGAGCTTGAGGCTAAGCTGGATGCCAAGGGTAAGGCCGGGTTGAGCCCCGGAAATCGTACTTTACGCCATCATTGTCAATCATGTGTTCACCTCGAGTACACACTTCTCGAACCTCTCAATAGGGTCTGCTCCTCCTGAGAAGTTGGGACCCTAATGAGGATCCCTTCGGATCCGATTTGACATCCTTTGGATCCGACGTCATTCCATTCTTGTCCCTCTCTTCCAGCACTCTTTCGATCAAGTCCCAATCGTCCAGCTCGCTCTCTTCCCGTCTGTTTTGTAACTCCCGATCTCCCGGCTTTCTCTCTTCCAGCTCCTCCTCTTCAAAGTCCCAATCGTCTAGCTCGTCGCGGTGCCTTATAAAGGGCACCTTTGGAACCGATTTTACGTCCGCAGTGCAACGGCGAGGCTCGGGCAAGACTGGCGCGGCATTCCGACCCTCGTCCGTTGCCTTCCATCGCGACCAAGGACGCTCAAGGGGGTCGGAGGGAGGTACAACAGGGTTGAGAGGTTCGGGCTTCACATGCTGAGGCGATGCATGTGCGTGGTTGTCGGTGGCCTGGGCACCGCCGGGCGAAGAGTCTTGCCAGGGATCGGTCCGCCCATACCGAGCTCGACGAGGTTGAAATCGGTTCAAGTCAGGCCGGCAACTGCGCATGTCCAGCTCCCCGCGTAGGTTCTTCTCAATCACCCACTCTGAATAGGTAATTTGTTGCCCAACATGAGCAATAATATGATGCAAGGCCGCCTGGACCTTTCGCAGGTGGTGTCCCGCCGGCGTGCGATTGCGGTGTCCGTCAGGCCGTGACCACAAGTCAAGAACCCGCCAGATTTGGGCAAAAGCTACTTCGACTGGGTGCCCCTTGGCGAGAGTCTCATCGGATGTCCACGCTTTGGTGGTTGCATCGTCCTTGACGACTGGCAGAGGCGCCAAGGCAATGGTTGTAGGCGCTAGCTGACGTTCTTCGCCAAGAGGTTTTCCCTCCTCGGAAGCAACGGCAAATGCTTCCTTATAATCCTCCTCAAACACGATCTGGTTCCCTACCATTTTCGTGATAAACTTCATCTTATCCTTTTGGTGCCTTTGCCGAATGACCGGTTTGACCACTAGAGAGACAATATTCTTCCATAAGCCCTGGAGAACTCGCGCGTTGCGTTCCCAGTGAAACCCCTTCCTTTTCAATTCCTGGTAAATCATCGCCGACACGGAATGTCGCAATAACCCATGCGTCTTGATATCGAATCGGACACCGGTTTCGATAATGTCGTTCTGCAGCTTTATTATAGGAGCAATAGAACTCAGACCTGTAGAGTCTTTATTCCTGTCATACGCTTGGATCACCGCTGCATATGTCAAAATATTTGGCGTGATTCCTGCCTTTATCATTAAGACCCACGTCCTTTCAATGTTACGGATATCACCCCTGAGGCCTTGAAAGAAGGTGTTGAAAGTCACCACGTCAGGTCTCATCTCGGGAATGTCTGAGCGAAGCATCGAAAGTAGGATCCGGACTGCAAGTTTCTGGTACCAGTCGACACCGGCAAACCTCTTCAGAATGATGTTTGGAATGTGGTTGTTCATAAAAACCGAGCCGAAGTTTTCTTTGAGTGCAGCATTACTAGACGCTGCAAACGCCAACTTAGCATATCTGCACCATACCCTCCACAAATCTCGGGCGGGAGCCTTAGCCTCAACCATCGCATTGATGGTTAAGCTCATGATCTTGATGTCCATTTCCAGTACTTTGTCAGGCGTGAAGCCCAGACCTGTTAGGTCCACCTTGAAAGCCTCCAAGGGTTCAGTGTTGAAAATTTGCGCTATGCTGCGGAGTACTTCCCTGGATCCCTCACGTCCATTCTCTTTGATGTGCTTGTGTAGTAGGTCCAATATGACGCTCCTGCATCTTTTCGTAATTTTTCTGCCGGGATATCCCATGTCAAGCATTTCTCTCAACATTCGAAGGGCATCGCCAATGCGGGTTTCACGGAGGTACGCATTGATGAATAGAAGGTATGTATAGCGATTCGGAGACACGTCTGATGCACGCATTGTCGTGAGAAGTGCTTCCGCAGGACGGAGATCTGAGATCCGAACGGCGGACTCCAACATCATATTGTAAAGATACGTCGGATTATCCTTTATGCCGCGTTGCTCATTGGTGTCATCTTCTTGGCTGTGTTTCAAATCCCGCTGAAAGAAAAGTTTAAATCTCCTTGTCGCATTGGCTATGTCTCCCATATAGAGATACATACTGGCCAATTTTGCATGCTTCCAATCCATAGAACTGGCCATATCCTTAGTCATAGCCCCCATCCTGTCCAGGCTATTCAATGCCATTTCCGCAGCTAACAGTCGACCAGGTGTAAGACAGCTGTGGAAGAGGGAGTCATAATATGGAATGCTTCCCATGGAACCATGCCAGTAGGAGAAGACATCTGCAGCTTCTTCGTGAAGTCCGGCATCATGAAGGCATTCGAGAAGACCTGGCAAGTGCAAATCAGGTGGTGGCTCTTTGTGATGTTCCTTGAATTTGACGAATGCTTCGTATACCTTGGAAAGAAGATCAAGACTTGATTCTTTCCCCAGTTCTGAACACATGACATCGAGCTGATATATCCACGGATCACGGCTGTAATTCTCCTGCCGTGGTCGCTCAAAGTTCTTCAAGGCCTTTCTGGCCAGGTTATCGGCCTTACCGCTCAGTCCTAACGTCCGCCTTTGCAGCAAAGGAGCACCTGAAACTATCACTGTTCTCGTCGCATTCTGAGCACATCGCGCAGCGAGCCGGGCTGAACATCTTATGCAGATGAATGTCCTGAACATGTACGGCTATTGCTGATCGGAAGCGTAAATATGAAGCTCCAAAAGCGCTTTGGAAAAGAACGTACCCGCAAGCCCATCAATGATTAAGCGACAAATGCCTGTATACTTTCGCCCAGCTGCAGGGAAAACGAGAAGTCCCGACGGAATACTTTGGTTGCTACCGGTATGTATTTGGTAGGTTTCTACCTGGCTGTGTGCAGGGGCTATCAGCACGTGCAGATAGCAGGCAATATGGCCAGTTGCTCGAGGTCCCCGCTTATACTTTCTAGCCAAGTCCCTAGGATAGCGATATACAGTGTGTGTAATTCGTGATATTTTGCTGCCCACTCTATGGGCGTACCCAAGATCTAACCAAAAAGACAGATAACTCCGATATATAGCAGAAGATGCCCAAGAAGAAGCATGCGGTATCTCAGATACCATGAAAAAATAGAGAAATTCGTACCACCAAACATCATCCTGAAAGCACCTACAAGAAGACGGGTGCCCCATCAGAATCAAGCCTATCGACCTCAGGCTTCTGCGGACTGCCGACGAACGTGCTCTGCCTTGAGCTCACCGGCCGCTTCTTGGTGAACTCAACTAGCTTTGCCCGCTCGGTCATACGAGCCGCGGCATCACTCGATCTCTTGCTGTCGTCAGTGACTGCAGAGTACCTCGAGCTTGCAGGGACCGAGAACGCAGGGCTCAATGGGGTTTCCGCATTCGCAGTCCACACAGAGGTGGGACGAAGCGCCGAGATACGGGTAGCGACACCAAACTCGGCCTCATCCAGAACAGAGGATTCCCGCTGGATGTTCGAACCCGTCGCATCACTTCCCCGTCTTCTCCAAATCCTCTCCTCGCCATCCTTAACAACCTCAAACTCGTCACCTTCCACACTCAAATCATCCTCGTCGGCGCCAACCGGCCAAGGCAAGGAATCATTGCTAGGATCTGAATCTCCGCGCTGATGGACAGGCCGGACTGGGCTCTGTGCATAAGCCGCTGAATCATACTCGAACGAATCGTTGTCATTCGTGTACTGTAACTCCTTCCATGACCTCTCCACATCCTCCTCAGACGCATGATCCGAGACAGATACTCTTGTAGGTTCGCCGTAGTACTGTTCCTCCTCATCGTCATCCCCGGAATACTGTTCAATGAACTCGCCACTGCTCTCAGAGTATGTACCAATGGTGTTATCACTACCGGACTGCGCAACGGTCAGGCCACTCTGCTGCGTCTCCCAAGTTGGCAAGACAGCCTCGTTCGCCGGGGGAGTGATTAAAACACTGGGCGTGATCTGCCTCATCACGGTCGGCGCGGCAGTGATGTTCGTAATCGGCGGTGCCAAAGCCGAGATATGCGAGTCGCTCGAGCCCTGAACCAATTTCAACGTCGGGCTTTGAGGGCGGAAGATCTCATCCGTGGCAACCGTCATCACACTACCCGCAGAAGACCTGTAATCCGCCAAAGCACCCCAGTTCCTTCCAGCAGGTGTACCGGGCATCCATGACTTCCTAGCCTGTCCAAAGCCTGGCGGACCAGACATTCTTTCTGCTGACGGCACGACCGGGCTACCGTGTCCGACACCGTTAGCGATCGCAGTGTTGATGGTCAATGCAGTTGGAGGAGGCTTCGTGATCGGACTCGAACTCTTCGGACTTGACAACAAGATCGGCAATGGAGAAACTTCATCACCCGCACTGCTATCCGACACACCCGCGATAGAGCCTTCCCTCTCTCCATCATGCCTACTCTCACTGCTGACTTCAGCCACAATGCCAGAAAGTCCACTGGTCGACTTGAACATGCCCAACGCGGAGAGTCTTCTGGGCTCATCCCACATCTTCTCCTCTGCAATGGGCCACGGAGCTGCGTCATCACTTCCCATTGGCTTCGAGATGTTGGACTTTGAGGCGCGAGGTGACACCGTCTTCTCGGACTGTGTCCTTCTGCGCTTGAAGCAGCATAACCAGAGCAACAATGCGCCGATGATGAAAGCCAAAGGCAATGCAACACCCAACCCAATAGCAAGCTTCTTGTTGCTGTGTCCACTGCTAGTGGCAGCGACGGTGGCGGAGGCAGAGGGTTCGGCGCTAGTGGTCGTTGTTGTCGTGGTAGAAGCGCTGACTGCATGGACCTCGAAAGTCTGAGTGGAAGAGAGATCTCCCTCAGTGGCAGTCAACTCGATGCTCAAGTTCGACGCATCATTCGAAGGAGTACCAGAGAGCGTGTTGGTACTGCCATCGAACGACAACCATACGTCACTCCTCTTACGCTTACTGGACGCGCTCAAAGTAGAGATATCCGCAGTCAACGTAACCTCGGCGCTGCTGAGGTAAGTCGAGTTGATAGTGAAGTTGAATGGCTCTCCAATTGTCGCGTTCATCGCTGGGATGGTGGTCTTAAAAAGCGCGTCCTTGACAGAGATGTTGACCGCGATTTGTACTACGTCTGCGAAAACGTCCGTCACTTGAATCTGAACCAACTCGCTCGTCGAGTTCTGAAGCGCAGTACCAGAAAGCGTAATTGTGGCATCATCGAACTCGATCCAATCAATCCCGGTCGTATTCGCCGTAATCGTGGAAATATTCGACTGTGAGATCTCAATGCCATCCAACTCAATTGTGCTGAACGGAATGGTAAGGTTGAAAGCCTTTCCGACGCTCACATTCTGCTCATAGGTCGTTTGCGTCAACTCGAGCTGATGAGGACCGACCACAATCTCGAATTGTGCCAAACCACCCGTGAACCCAATATAATCCGACGCGATGAGGTTGATGCCGAAGTACTGCGGTGGTGAAATGCCGGAGTTGACAACGGGTGCAGTGCCGTAAAAGGTAAGGGAAGAGGAGTCGAAGGAAAGCCATGAAGGTAAGGGCGTGCCATCTGATGAGGTAGCGTAGTAAGTAAGAATTGAGTCGTCGGATGTGAAGGTGTTGTTCGCGAATTGGAATGAGAATCCGGTGTTGGGGACTAAGACGATGCCTCCTTCGCCGTTGACGGAGCCCGCGCCGTTAAGCTGATGTGATAGAGGCGCGTAGAGGACGGGTCCAGTGTTGTTGGAAACGATGAACACGATGGTGTTTGTTGCTGATCCTTCTGACGTCGACGCGGTGAGGTTGAACGTGTAGTCTGCGACATCCGATGCTGATGGTGTTCCGGAGAATGTACGCGTCGAGCTGTCCAATCCCAACCATGATGGTGCGTCTTCCAATGTGTAGTTGGCACCATCCGCTGACGAGAACGTCTGTGCCGAAAATGTGAATGAGAAAGGCTGATCAATGCGTCCTACTGGAGGAACTTGTGAATTGACAGGGTAATCGAGTGATGGTGCTGCCGATGCTGCAAGAGCGAACAGTGCAACGAAGATGTATGCAAACATCCTGCTGGTGTATATGTTGTCGATAGCAATTGCTGCGAAAAGAACCCGGCAATGATCTCAGATCAATGCACTCCCAACCTGTGAGAGACCGAAGCGTCCGGATATAAAGCAAGCGAAACGGGATTCACGTCAAGGAATCCTCCAGTTGTATAGTAACGACCGGCGTCGAAAGGTAAAAGCGCGTAGCCAGACGGGCAGAGAGGAAGTTGAAGAGGGTTCAGCCGACGGAAGCGGACAGGCTCCTGGTCCAAATCGATTTCCATAACGTCCATGGCTTGCTGGGCTTGGGGTCTGAGGGTTGCTCTAGCTGGACCCCTCCTCACATATCGCATGAGCGCGCGTTGGACGTGCCGGGACGTGCTGGGATTTCACAGCGAACAAGGCAAGGGAGACGAGATAAACTTGGCCCCAACGCATGCCTGAGCACAACTCTGCAAGGATTCTACCCGAAATACAGTGCAGCCTGTACCGTTCTGCCTGCTCACCGAAGCTTCCTCGCTCGGCCTCATCTCGATCCGATCTGCCTTCGCAGCTGTTGCTGTCACCCCTTCATCAACAGCGTGCAGATATTACTGACATGGGTCCGTGTTGACACCCGACCCGTCACCCAGCCACCACACCCATCCATCCCGGTCCTTTGACTTCAAATTGCATATCTGATCTATGTGAGAACATCCACCATAACCCGTGTCCACAAACTCTGCGTGGACCCCGCCTTTCGCGGACGAGGTGTTGGGAAATGGTTAATGAAGCAAGCTCTCAACAAATTATCAGCGGGCACCGAAATAGATCACTGCGTCGACGAGGCTCGTACTCCCGCCAGAAAGTGCTACACGGGCCTCGCGTTCACCGAAACTCGCTCCGTGCCAAATTACTACGGCCCAGGACGAACTGGGATCCACATGCGCTTCATCAATAGTATATAAAAACTCCATGCTACTGCGCCGCTCTATGAAACTCAAGATAAGAATATAACGCCGAAAACGACCGATCATGATGCTGTATGCTAATGCCTCTTCGTCAAATTCATGCTCCCAAACCCAAGGCCACTACCCCCGACCGAACTCGTTTGTCCAAACCTGGGCCCCGCACCACCAACACCAACAGCAACACCAACATCACTCGCTTTCTTAGGCGTCCCCTGGCCCGCCAACTGGAACACCGTACTCCCAAACATACTCTCCAACCCACATCTCCCCTGCGCCTTCCCCAAACTCTCCCTCCTCGCACTTGCACTTGGATCCATGCCCTTAGGCAACCCCAAACTCATATTCAAAGAACCCATCCCCCTCCTATGCCGCCTCATCTCCTCCTCCCTCTTCTTCCTCCTCACCTTCTGCTCCACCAACCACGCCGTATGCCCAACAATAACATGGTGAACCATAATCCCCACACATATCGCACAACTCGTGATATTGAAGCCCATGCTCTCCGCAAACACCGTCTTCCCGACTAGTGCGTCATAAGCGTACCCAAACGCCGCACCAAGGAGCGTGATAACCTCCATCAACCACACCCTCTGACCAACCACTTTGGTATCACTGATTTTGACCGTCGCAGCCGCCAAAAGACCCATCACACCAGCTACACTCACAGCCCCCCACATCCGCGTACAAACCCCAACCCACACGAACCCCGTACACCCCACCGCCACCCCGGCCCTCAAAATACACACCCACCATGGCGTCCGCCTGCGTACACTCTTCACAGCCCGGACAATAACGGGTTCGTCCTCTAACTGCAGCGTACTGCCAAACAACCCCTCCAACCCCGTCGGTTTCTCGGGTGCGAAGAACTTTTGGGGGGCAAGTGTGGTGTCGGCGTCTTTGGTTGTCTTTGGGGTGGGAAGGAAGGGGTTCGAGGGTGAACCGAACTGGTGCTGTGTTTGTGCCCCGAAACCTGGGGCCCGGATAGGCACCTTCCCGTACGGACTAACTATATCAACCGGCAGCGGATTATTACTCCCAGGCCGATAATGCTGGAACGGGCTCCCATTGCTGACTGGTTGCTCAAACACCTTGGCCGTGGGTGGTGGTGAGGGATTCCAATCCATCGGCTCAACGTCCGTTCTGATTTTTGGCCGACTCTTGAAGGGGGTGGGAATGTCGTTATCGGCTTCAGCTGCTGCGTCTGTTGAGGGAAGGATGGGGTCCATGGATCGGGGGACGGTGAAGTTCGGGTTACGATCTGAGAACCCTGGGGTGTTGAAGGGCGCCGATCTCGCCAGTGGCTCGGCAGGCAACTGAGCGAGCTTTGTCGGACTCGCTTCCGGTTCTCGTTTGGCCGACTCCGCAAGCGCCTCCGCAATAGGCGACGAAGGAACCTGAATATCAACACTATCCTTCAACGTAATCTTTGCCGGTAACTGAACCTTCAACACGTTCCTCGACACAACCAAAATCTATCCATGTCGTCAGCAAACGTCCTCTTGACCATCCCCACTTCCCGTTCGTATACGTACCATAATCGACACAACCAAAAACCCCAGCGAAACCTTCGCATACACCTCCTCATCCTCAATCCTTACCCACTTCCCTCCCAACACATGACTCGACACCAACCTCAACGCATGCAAAACCGCCATACACTTGATATTCTCCCGTGTTCCCACAATTTTCGCGCCTGGGATTCGTTCTGCCGCGAGCCATTTATAGTTCCAGAAGACGACAAAGGTGGAGTAAGGGGTGAGGGTGTTGATGTAGCGACGGAAGAGGGCGAGGGCGGTCGGGGAGGTGAGGGGGATGGAGGAGGACCAGAAGGTGGGGAAGTCGAGGACTTGGGGTGGGATGTGGAGGGAGGCGAGGTGTTCGCGGGGGTAGTGAATGCCTGTAGAGCGTCGTTAGTCGGGATCCAAAAAATCACCATTGGAAGTCGCTGTACCCGAAAGATACCACGCCAACATCACAACCGTAACAACCCACCACCCAACCCCTCTCACAACCCAAACCACCGTCCAAAGTGCCCTCACAGCCCCACCCCTCCCTCTTCCCTCCACCTCCCCCTCCCCCTTCTTACTCCTCTCCAACCACCCACCCACAACACTCGCCTTCGCAACATAGTTATTCCGCGCTAATCTCTCCCTCACCTTCGGTGCGCACATTTCACATATCTGCGGATACCTCTCCTCCAAGTTCTCCTTGTACGCTGGGTATGCGGACAAATAGGTCTCGTAGTCTGGGTCGTCTTCGGAGGGGAGGTAGGAGGCTAGGGTGTGTGAGACGAGGGCTTGGTTTGTTGTGCAGGTTGTGCAGAAGGGGGATGAGAGCGGTGGTGGGGCTGTGGCCATGGATGTGGAGGCGAGGGGAGGGAGTGGTTTGGGTTCGGGGACGAAGTCTGCGATGTTGCCGTTCTGTATAGCGCAAGGATACGTTAGCATACGTGCCAAAGGATGTTCATCCGCTGAACGATATACCTCATCATAATGATTCACAGCATCACACTCCGGACACAACCACTCCTTCATCCTTCCCGGGCCTCGATCCTCAACTCTCGACGTCACATTACAATAGAAACAGGTAATAGATCTCGTCTTTCTGAAAAACACCATCCTCCCTCTTTCAAGAAACTTGGAAATTGTTGGTGTTTTGAGCTTAATTGGGTGGGTGCAGGTATGATGCGGTGTACGGCGGCTGGCTGCTCCCGATGAAACACCAAAAGAGTTGATGCTGAGATCGACTGTTGTTGCAATTGGAAGGTCAAGGAGGTTCTTCACGATGGACACGACCATTTTATCCGCTATGATTGACCGCTTTCAGGTGAGTGGTTATGTTGCTATGGTCCGAAGGGTGATGTAGCTGATCACACAGGTGACAGGAGGATGCAAAAACCGGTAAAGAGACATTCCAGCTCATATCCTCATCCTGCGAAACATTCCCGCACACATCTCCTTCCTCACCCACAAAAACTCTCTACAGTACGTCCCATCTCTCCCTTCCGTAACAGTAGGGCTGATCACTCATTCGTAGTCCTCGACTCCTCCTTCAACCCACCCCACCGCGCCCACCTCGCCCTCGCCCGAATCAGAAAAGATGGAGACACTCTCGCGAATAGCCCAACCCTCCTGTTACTCGCAACAAACAACGCCGACAAAGGTGCACATCCCACCGCGCAACTCACCCGCCGCCTCGAAATGATGGAAGCCCTCCGTACCTCAAACCTGTCCGACACAACAAGTGCGATAGCCGTAACCTCTTATCCCTATTTCGTCGACAAAGCGCGTGTGATTCGGGAGAGATGGCCAGATGTGAATCAGGTCTGGCCAATAGGCTTCGACACTTTCCTGAGATTACTGGACCCAAAGTACTACCCAAACCACGACCTACAAGCCGGTTTTGGTGATTTCTTTACCTATAGCCGTGTCATTGCCATCACCCGCCCCGGCGAGAAATGGGGCGAGCGTGAAGAACAGGAATCATTCCTCCGTGCTATCCGTCGGGGGGAACGAAGCGGCGTACCGAAAGAGTGGGCGGAACGGATTGAGTTTGAGGTGCTTGATAGGATTCGGGGGATTAGCTCGACGAGGATTAGGGAGGCGGCGAATGCGGGGGATGAGGAGGAGTTGGGGAGGTTGTTGCCAAGGGGGGTTTTAGAGTATGTTGTTGAGAATGGGTTGTATAGGGATGAGGATACTACGCCGAGTTTATAGTCGACATCACAGCCTGTAGAATATATTCACCACTGGCATACGAGCAGTTGCGTTTGACGATGACTCTGTCGACGATGAAGGCAGGCATGGCAACTTCGGATGGAGGTTCGCCGATAAAGGCAGCGCGTAGGGTGTTTAGAAGTTCATAATGTTCTCAAAGGGTTTGTGGATGGCTACGATGGGTCACTTGGTGCTGATGGTGATGCCATGAATATATTAATCCCGATACCATATGCTATGAAAGCTCCAAAACTCCCTGCTACTAAGAACAGCCCATAGTCGTCACACACCTCGTGCTATCAGATCCCCCATCCCTTTCCAAACACTTCAACGTCCTCTTTTAGTAGTACTGATTAGAGATCCTATACCCCATCTCCTGCAGCCTCTCACAAGCCGGCATAGGCTTCGACTTCGCCGCCTCATACTTCTCTGTATCAGGCCTAATCCCCCAAAACCCATACGCATCATTCATCTCCCTCGTCTTAACCTCATGCTCCCTCGAACACGCATCCTGAAGTCCCCTCACATACGTAACCTCAACCTCATTCCCCAACTTCGAAAACTTCGAACGTGACCAGCCGTCGACTTTTTTAGGGTCGACAAAGTAATTGATGTTGTATTTGGGGGTCGTGCGCATTTCGGTCATTGGAGGTTGTTTTTGGAAGCCCCAGGTTGGTGTGGAAGCTGCGGTACTATCTCCGAAGAGCGATGAGAGGAGGGGGATGATGAAGAGGACGATGAGAGGCAACAGCTGAATCAACTGCTGCACCAAACTCTTCTGCTCCTGCTGCTCCCTCCCCGCCCGTCTCGCACCCTGGGTCCGCACCCTGGGGCCACCAAATCCGCCGCCAAACCCGTTTCCGCCAAACTGATGCATCCTGATTCCCGGCCCTCCCCCAAACGCGACACCAGGCCCGAATCCACCGCCGAACCCGCCACCACCGAATCCGCCTTGTCCGAAGAACATGTTGAAGATATCGTTCGGGTCGATTTCTTCACCAAACATATTTGCTGCGCCGGGTCGGCCTCCGAAGCCGTTGAAGCCGCCTCCGCCTCCGCCAGCAGGCATACGCGATTCTGGATCGCCGCCGACGCGGTCATACATGGTTCGTTTATCCGAGTCAGAAAGGACTTGGAAGGCTTTCGAGATCACTGTAAGCTTGCGGATTAGCATTTGATATCAACTACGAATCGGTCGAACTGACTTTTGAATGCTTCGTCTGCACCTGGTGCTCCGTTCTTATCCGGATGCATTTGCAACGCCAGCTTCCTGTATGCTTTCTTGACTTCTCCATCTGTAGCTTCTTTTTTGATATCCAAGATTTCGTAGTATGCGGTTGCTTTACACCGTCGTACTCTTCGTACCGCAGCTTCCTGCTCAGAGGTGAACTCTCTCTGTTCCGGACCATGTGAATGATTCGCCGAGGGTCGTGGCCGACTCGATGTCGTTCCTGCTGATGGCTGTGCCGAGGATGTCGAACTCGATGATGTCCCTTCTGATGGGCTTGGTGGGGAGCCTGTTTGTACTGTCTTGAGGAAGGCTTGACCTTCTGGGGTGCTGCACATGGCTAATGACTTGTTTACGAACTGTACAAAGAGGTGTCAGCGTACCATTTAGACGACGGCTTACATCTTTTATACCTTCAGGGCACCAGCTGCGTCGCCAGCTTCCCACTTCCTCCTTGCAACCGCCAGAGCCTTGAGCGCATCTTCCTTGTTGGCTTCCATGTTAACGGGCAGTTCCGGACACGTGGAGCTTGGTGTATATGCCGAGAGAAACTCGTATATCAGTCGTTGACGAGTAAACGCAGGCTGATCTGTCGAAGAGATGCCCTATATGCTGTTCGTTGTCGTCGATGTTTCCGGCGCGGTTCTGCTACGTTCGATTCGTGTACCTCTCGGAGCTCGCCCAACGTTTCGGTGCAGCTCAACTACGCGCATGCGGTAAACCACGACGCCAGCTCCCGATCTGATTGTGACACGGGGAAAGCAAGAAAGCAAGGCGTGGAAGAGGCAATTGCGACAATCCGCCGTCAAGACAAACAGCCGGATTATGTTTTGAACGGCCATCACGGAAGCCAGTCACCTGCTCAGCCTCGACTGCCTGCCCCGCCTCTGCTATGCACAGTGCCTGTACCGCTCGAAGGTTAAACCTCGCGATGATTTAAATGACATCGATACCCCATTCAATTCAGATGCCCTACTTGGACCGATGACGACCTCAACAGCTGACTCTATCAATGGCTTTTCCATTGTGACCATTGTGATCTTTATCCTCGTGCAGATCATCGTGATCCGCGGGGTGAAGGTGCCAGTGTTCCTTCCTGCTTTCGGTGATCCCTCGAGGAAGTGGATTCGGACGCATTTTCCTCTGAATCTTGTAACTGCGCCGGTGTTGGGTGTTATCATCCTCCTCATCGCGCAGTGTATAGGATGGAGCGTGGTGGGAAATGGAATCGCGGGTACGGATGGCATTGTGCCGTACAACATCCTGATTCTGTTCTTTTCGTTGGCATACATGGCTATTTCTCTCGACCTGACAGGAATTTTGCAGAGCGCAGGTGAGCTGACGCCGGCCCAGTAACCAGTGTTTCAATACTGACGCGTCTCACAGCTTTCTGGGTATGCAACAAAGGTGGCTCGAAAGGCCGTGTTCTGTACTTCTATTTCTACCTCCTCACGACAGGGCTGAGTGTCGTTCTCGGTAATGACCCCGTCATCCTGAGCGGAACAGGTGTGTTTGAGAATGGCAATCTGAATTTGGGCTCGGCTAACAAAAGCGCACAGCTTTCCTGGTCTACTACACCCGCGTCGCGGAAGTCTCCCCAATCTCCTGGCTGTTTTCAGAATTTGCATCCTGTAATACATCTTCCATGGTCCTCTTCGTCGGAAACCCGACAAACCTCGTCGTGTGTGAAGGGTTCGGGATTAATTACCTCGCCTTCACAGCCTGGACCATTCTCCCCTTCCTGGCATGTTCTGTCGCATGTTACATTGCGTTGTACATCCAGTTCAGGAAAGAGGAGTACATCCCGAAACGAATCTACACCCCCGAGCTCGATCCGAAAAGTGTCTTGCTAGATCCCGTCGGCGCAATCGTGGGAAGTGCGATGCTCCTCGCGTGCCTCTTCGTCCTCATCGGCGCTTCTTTCGCGGGTGTGGAAGCATGGGAGATTTCCATGCCCTTCGCGGTCGGAAAATTGATCTTTGACGTTGTTTGGGATCAGATCAAGTTCATGAAGAAAAGGAACGAGCGAGCGGAAGCTGACTCTGGTAGGGAGCTTGAGCATGTTGATACGCCGAGACCTGGAGAGACTGTGCAGATGGCTTCGTCTACTAAGATGGCGGAGGAGTCAGATACGGAGGGTTTGACAAAGAGGGCGAAGTCGCAGGATCCTGTGGCTGCAGTTGCGGATGGTGATGTCCCTGAGGCTGACAGACCTACTGCTGTTCAGGAAGACGAGGTCCACCCGGATCCCACGGCCACTCCCGCCTCTAAACCCGTGGCGAACGAGCAACGCACCGTCGTCCCCTCTACGTTCGCTCGCAAATGGGAAGTCTTCAAACATCGCTTTCCAACCCTCGCAACCACCCTCCCCCGCCTCCCCTTCGGCCTCCTCCCCTTCGCCTTCGCCCAGTTTATCCTTGTGGAAGCCCTTGCTCACACAGGCTGGATCGCGGTCTTTGCCCGTTGGGCGGCGGTAGTGTGTGGTACCTCTCTCCCGGCAACCGTCTGGTTCTTCGGATTCATGACGGTGGTACTCTGTAACATCAGCGGCACAAATATCGGCGCAACAGTCCTCCTTGCCAAAATCGTGCAACACGCGAACTTTACAGCCAGGACAGGCGTTGATCAAGCGATCATCCGCGGTGCCGTATGGGCAATCGCCGTAGGCAGCAACATCGGTGCCGTAAGTTTCACATTCTCGGCTTCCTTGGCGGGATTACTCTGGCGGACGATTCTGTTGCAGAAGGGAATAAGAATTACGGCTTGGCAGTTCATGAGGTGGAATGTGTTGCCGATCGTTACGATGGCTGTGGTTGGGTTTGCGGTGGTGTATGGGGAGGTTAAGGTGTATTATGGATCTGCTTAATGTGGTGGGCGGGATGGCGTCGCCGAAGCAACTGGTAGTCCGACCGCTTCGTGGCCGCATTATGCAAGCATCTACACGACGTTTCTTCTTGATGGTGCAATAGCCTATCGTAGTGCGAATGTTCTAAGGTTCTCGGTTGCTGACATTTGGCGAGCGGGCCGTGACCGTGCAGCAGCCCGGCAAGCTCTGGACAAGCAGAAACAGAGGACCAGATGACCAAAGCGAGATCATGACTGAACAATCCAATCGTAGAGAATATCAGAATTTGGTAGAAATATACCGGGAACATCATTCTGGCTCCTCAGGGGTGATTGCCGCCGTGTTTCTCGCAACGGCGCTAACTGGACCCAGACTCGACCACACCGCAACAAACGACATCCAGCCCGACAACGACCTCCAACCAACCCCTTCAACGACCCAGAGACTCATCCGTTCTAAGGGCGACATCTCCTAATACATACACCTCATTTCATATGGCCGATATTCGCAGGAAGCTCGTTATTGTCGGAGATGGTGCTTGCGGAAAGACATGTTTGCTCATGTATGCTCAGTTCCGCTACCACACTGCGATTCGCCGTGCTGTACATACATATTTGCCGGATAAATGCTGACTTTCTTGCCTATAGTGTCTTCTCCAAGGGTACCTTCCCTGAGGTATGTTGCGGCTGATCATTCCCTTAGCACATGTTTCGCACACCAGAACATAAAGTCGCTAACGCATATCACCAGGTCTACGTCCCTACTGTCTTCGAGAACTACGTTGCGGATGTTGAGGTCGACGGTAAACGCGTAGAGTTGGCGCTGTGGGATACTGCTGGTCAGGAAGACTACGATCGCCTTCGTCCCCTTTCCTACCCCGACTCGCACGTCATCCTTATCTGCTTCGCTGTCGATTCGCCTGATTCGCTTGACAACGTGCAGGAGAAGGTAGTTCCAAATATGAAAGTACTTCAGAAACTGAGCTGACAGTCGTGTACAGTGGATTTCTGAGGTCTTGCACTTCTGCCCACGCTTGCCCATCATCCTCGTCGCCTGTAAGAAGGATCTCCGATTCGACCCCAAAACTATCGACGAGCTTCGCAAGACTTCTCAGAGCCCGGTGACGCCAGAGGAGGTACGCTTTGTTTCGTTAGAGTCCGTGGAAGTCGTGCTAACACAATGACGTACAGGGTGAGGCTGTTGCGCAGAAGATTGGTGCCGACAAGTACCTCGAGTGTTCCGCCAAGTTGAACGACGGTGTCCGTGAAGTCTTTGAGCACGCCACGAGGGCTGCTCTCTCCCAGAGGCAAAAGAAGAACAAGAAGTGCACCGTCTTGTAAGGTGTGGGCGGGCGATGGTCGAATGGAGTCATCAGTCGGCGCGGCATGCGTCGTGTGCAATTCAGCGTGATGTTGTTTGAAGGATCTTGAGATATTAATTAGGTACTGGAACGGTGGATGGCGGCCTTGTGGATTGGTTGTTTCCTTTTTTGTTTTGAGTATACATCGTGTACCTGAGTGTCTCTTTGATTTACGTTTTCTTTTTGCTTTCCTTCGGGGAATCTCTGTCTAATCTTCTAGCTTTACTGCTGAAATGAAGGATTTTAATGATATGTGTGTCATTGCAAATTGGCATAATAGGGATGTTCTCGGGCATTTGCCTGGCTATCTAGGGTATACGTGAGAGCGTAATTTAAGCACCGCCGCGGAGACTTGACAGGACCTCGTGGATCATCTCCTTAAGCCGACGTATCCATGGGCTCTCCCGCCCCAGCCAGACGAGCAGCCCTACGTTCCGCCTTGAAAGCCTGGATTTTCGCCTTCAGCTCCGTAGCAGGGATAACGTCCTCGATCTTGAGCGGGCTACGGTTAAACGGATCCTTCGGGTCGTTCAGCAAATGAGCCTTGATCGATGACCGGTCAATAGTAGCTTGCGACACAGGAAGGATGACAGGATCCTCCATGAGCTCATAAGTGAGCGGATCAAGGAACTCATCAGGAATCTCTCCCAACTCTTCTTCCTCAGCCAGGTCCTCTAACTTCGCCTTCTCAATGCGCTCAACCAACTTCATCAACGCCTCGATGTCCTTGGGACTCTTCATCGTGTATTTGGTCAGGATGCTAGCAGCACGCTCGAATAACTCCTTCTTGTAAGAACGGCCATCACGAGCGACAGCCAAGATGAACTCCGATTTGTCCTGGAGATTCAAGTAGATATCAATAATCGCTGATAACAAATCCCTCGGAGTAAAGCGGTACTTTTGCGGCTCCTTAACCTTGAGAGTCGTGCACCGCGGGCCCACCAGTGCGTCGACGTTGTAGTCCAACATCGCCGCAAAGCGGTCGACAATCTCATTCGTGCAGAAAGCATCTGGGATAGTGCCGGTAAACAAGCGAAGCATGGCGACAGTCTCGTTCGCGAGCGAAACATAAGACCCTGCGGAACGCTCGGCCGAACGTAAGTTACCTTCAAGCTCCTGGCGCTCACGGGTAGGCGGCGCAGCCGGGTCGACCTGTTCTGCATCTAGCTCATTCTGCAGCTTGTTGATTTCCGTCAACTTAGACAATCCCTCATCAAGGAGGTATGTCGCGTCGTTGATAAGGAGAGCGACGAAACGGATGAAGAAGTCCAAGTTGTTCGTCCGCTCTCTGCTCAACCTGTCGCGGTACGCGGGGTTCTCCCAAACAGCCTTGAAGACTTGGGAAATGTGATACCGGATGTTGAACTTGTCGTAAAACTGCGACGACGCTCCGGTTTGCTCACATTCGATGTAGAACGTCATCATTGCCGGCAAGAGATGCTCCAAGGCGAATGGATCACCATTCAGCATATCACCCAAGCAACCATTCGGCATCCCAGGCTGCTTATAAGTACCGAAGTATAAGATCTCAATGAGCTTTGCCTTCAAGTGCGGATTCTGGATATATGCGGAGGTGCGCACAAAGGTAATAGCAAAGATCACAATCTCGGCACTTGGATTGCTCGCAATGATCCTGGGATCGTTCCGCGAGAGGTGCAGGAAAAATTCTGCGACATCTTCCACCGTGTACTGAGGCAGGTTCCTGAAGGCATCAGGTGCGGAGGGCGGGAGAGGCAAGCGTAGTGGCTGTTGAGGGTGCTGGCCCTTGGGATCGACTAAGCGCAACAACCAAGTCGCAACCACGTTCATGAACAAGAGCGACTGGGTCATCGATACTTTTTCGAGCAACAGCGAATCATAGGCGTACTTCAAGCATAAACTCTCATCAATACGCTTGGCCAGTTTGTCGAGGGTTGCGCGGTAAAGAGGGGCTTGAGGTGTGTTTGCAAACCTTGGCTCCTCCATCCTACCTCTCTCGAGCTTCTTCTTCCAATCTTCGATCTCCTTAATCAAGCTTTCATGCTCCTGCAATGCCAATCCCAACCCGTAGTGATGTGCTGCAACATTCAAGAAGAATACTTCGGATATGAAGTTTGTCGCACCATCCGCCTTGTTTCCGTAAAACGTAGCAGCCTCCTTCTCATCAGCGCTTAGTTTTGTCTCCTCAGCGATCTGCAACCTCGGCTCCCTCCTGAAGTATGCGACATCAATCTTGTCGATCTTCGAGTGCGTGAGATCCATGAAGGGCTCGCAGAACTTGTTCAAGACGGCCGTGACGTTGAGCATAAACCCGTCCGTAGCAATCGTTGCCGGGTCAACTTGCATGGCACGACGCTTGTGATTAAGGTTGATAACCCGCGCAAACCAGTTAAGAACAGCCTCGCGTGCCGTCGGAGACGCACGGACAACTGCGTTGGTAATATTGAACAGTTGCGTCTGCAGCGTATTCGAAGTCATTCTCACGACGCTCATCATATTATCCGGTGCCATATTGTATTTGTTCTGTGGCACATTAGGGAAGTACGATGCAGCAATCTTGAGATGCAACGGAGAGAGCCTAAATAGAGGTCCGAAAATCGACAGACTTTCGATGTTTGCTGCTGTTAGGTTCTCCGGATTCCATGTAGGCAACGTCGGAATCAAAGCCGCCACGGGTTTGAGGCTGACCAGTGTTGTAAACGCATTCAAGTATGGTTGATACCCGTCGGCGATGGTCATGCCGCTCAGTCGTCCACATATCCCTTCCACAACTGGCCCCATAACGTCTTCAAGGCCATCTGGGTTCGCAGCCATCTCTGTCAAGAACTCATACGGCACCGCATTATCACTGGACGGATCCGAAATCAGTAATCTGTCCAACAAGCTTGCGGGTGGTGCCGATGACGACTCAAACATGTCCGGCATGTAGAGTGCAAATCCGGCGAAAGAAACGAGAAGGCGCTTGGTCTCTACAAGCAATTGAGCCTTAGGCTCGCCGCCCGTCTGTGTTGCAGCCGACATGAAACGCGACGTGCGGACAATTGTTTGAGCGCGGCGCCATGACGAAAGGAAATATGTGAAGGGAGAAACGGTCGGGTTTTGTGATGGGTATGCATACAGGACGCGGTCAATGCAGTTGACGTCCAACCGGGGAACTGCGCCCTCCTCCTCCAACTCTTGACGCAGTCCGCTCAGGTATGTTAGAGTGCTGTCCTTCTGTACGGCATCGGGCTATATATAAAGATCAGTTATAACTTCTTCTGGCAGGTTTGAGGCAGACATACGTTCAGAGTAACCTTCAGAATGCTACTTAATGTCGCCTCCGCCCAGTCCTCATAGCTCTGCTGTACCACAGGTTTCGGTTCGGCTGGAGCCGGTTTTGGTGCTTCCTTCACAGGAGTAGTCGTGCGTTGTACAGTAATCGTCTTCGGCTTCGGTGCGGGTACAGACTCGGCAGGAGCTGTGGAAGGTTGAGGCGACTGTGAGGGAGTACCACCGAGCTTCGCCAGACGCTTGGCACGAATCTTGACGAGAATTAGCAATTATTCGTGAGCTCGAACCGGTTCGCATACCTTTTCGGCATCAGACATTGCAGACATCGTGAATTCCTTCCTTCGTACACTCAAGGTTTCTGGAGCCGGTCAAGTCCTGGCGGTGTATGAGGCTACTGCGTCTGATGCGTGATGCCGCCGCCAACGCATCACAACCAGGGCCGGCAAGTGGTAATGTGTATGAATTATTCGCATTTGCTATGGGCTTTGCGGTGCATTACATCTATCAATCTGCCTGCCCTCTTCCCTGGCCCTCTCTTCGTCGACGTTGTCGCGGAGTCGCCCGTGTTGAAAACCCCGGGCCTAGTCACACGTCCAATACCAGTAACATTACAGGTAGCATCATTCTCCTTAAGCCCCAATGGAAATAACATGTTCTTTTTTGTTCACGCCTTCAAAAATATTGGGTGCGCAGACCGGGAAGGTCTTTGCTTCTTGTCGTTCTTCACTCCTCGCAACAAACCATTTGCCTGTATCAGAATCCTTCTCCAGGATATATGCTTCATTTAGAAGCCTTCGGTACATCCGTGACAAGAATCTGGTGTTAGGGTACGAGTGTCCCTGGTCGCTTCTGGATCAGGATCTCTGAACATCTTCGCAAGCCTTCGCTTCTGCAACTCCGTTAATGGAGGTATAATTGTCTCTGGCTCTTGCAGCCGCTGTTCAATGCTCTCAACCAAGTAACGAGGTATTGGAGCAATGATTCTCTTCTTTAGTTCCTTGAATTGCTTTTTCCGAAAATTGACCTCTTGTTTAGGAGTCAGATTTTTGGTAAGGTCAATTGCTATAGGCAATTCCACCTCAAACTGTTTCTTCGGAAACTGACTCTTCGCAAGTGCTGTGAATGGCTCCGGGATCACCGGCGGGTCGCCTTCCAGTCTCCCGGTATGAGCGGCTCAGCTCGAGGAGTTGGAGGAAGGGCAGCCTTCAGAAACACATCACATCGCTCCTCGCGACGTCCTTACGTGCACTCCAATACCTCCTTCAAAGCTTTGAGGTTACCCATGTTTGCCTTCTCAAGTTTCTTCACGTCTTCTTGAGCACTTATCAAACCTGTGGTTCTGTGTGACCGGAACATAGAACGGATAACAGTTGTGAAATGCTCGCGGGCATGTAGATCTAGCAGCATTGCAGCACTGACGAGAAGGTGTCTACGTTACACGGGGGCGGAATACAGCTATGTATGTCGAATACGCGAAAGTGGCAGTTGGCGATGGGCGCGCGGGGAGGAGAAGCAGCTGAAGCGTTCTCACGGTGATCGTAACAACTGTGGCGAGTGAGTTTAGGGAAGACATAATTGAGAAAAACGGAAAGGAGGGGAACACAATTCTATTTTCGCGTAGCATGTCAAATATTACTATTGATGCATCCCAAATGAGTGCCTGTGCACATACGGCTGCGGTACCGGTGACGTCGGGGCGTGGGAACACGTCTGTGTCGTCCTTCAAAAAGATTCCAATCATTCACCATCCCATAACTACTATTGGTTTTGGTCGTCTATTTAGACCGCAAGAAGCAATTTACCCCACCAGTGGCACAACATCGATGCGGACTTCACATTGCCAGGCTTCGAGCGCGGGGCGGAGAGCGACGAGGAGACCGGAGAGAGCAAGACAATGGTCACGTATGGTAAAGGAGACCCGTGGAAAAGTCGTGAAGGATTGACATGCGTTATGGACATGTTCACCAGAACCCTGGCCATTCCCACACATAGTTCCGAGCGTCGTCGAGCGGTACTCACCGGTGGTCTGGAGCTCTGCAAGAAGAGAAAGATATGATTCGGCCCCCACAGCTCAGCGGGTTATGAGCGACATTGAACGGAGAAACACGTTCTCTGCCCTCGTAGCTCAGCCGGTTTAGAGCATCGTGCTTATAGTAATCCGAAAGGGTAACTATGCTTTAGTCACGCGAAGGTCGCGAGTTCGATCCTCGCCTAGGGCATTTATTTTCTTCAGATATATCTTCTGGCTGCAACGGCGGATCCCGTACCGCCACTGTAGAAGGGGTGACGGATGGTGTTTGTGCTGTCTTTTTTGCCGGAGTTGCGCAATGCCACTGAATTTGTAGGTCGTCGTGGGTGGACGGGGCTATAGCGGCAGATGGCGCCGGCTCGCACGGTCGCGGGCGTGTCACCTCGTTTGAGCGGACAGGCTGTGGTTGGGCGTAGGACTTCAAACGAATCTGCGACTCATATTCCATAACAAAACTCGAACCTCTTGAGATCAATTTTAGCTAGGCTGCAAATCACGCTAGCCGGCTCTGCCATCGACGACATGTGAAGTTTCACGCGCGCGGTTGCATGCTTCGAGCCGTCCATCGTCAGCTGTCGGATTACCTTATATTTCTATTATTATTGTCTTCAGCGATAGTTGGAACTGTCGGAACAGCTTCGCTAGCTTCCCTGGACACATTGAAATCGCAGTTGAGGGGTGAGGAAGCGGTGTCACACGGGCGCTTGCGGTCGTCAGCACAAACTACCTGCCTGATACTACTGTCTGACGCAGCTCCATAACCGCCTAAAAACCTCTCCTTAAACCAAACTCCTCCCGATCACATGCCCATACTGCACGTACGATTATCCTATGCGCTTACCTGTTCCCGATGTCCCGTGCTTCCACACCTAGGCCCTGTTTCGGATATGCAACCTTAACCGGTTCATCGATATCCCCATCGAGCATCCGGTTTCAGACGGTATGACCCTTCGCTTTTGTATAGAACGTCCATGCTTATGACTGTATCGGGTCTCCTGATCGTTAAGCTTGTTGGGTAACGTTTACCGTCGGGGCATCGGGGGCGGAGTCGGTGGGGTAAGGAGGGGATGAGGGAGGTGGTGCACGTGTACCTTTGATCGGGAATTCGGATTGTCATTCATGGAAGGCATGTGAAAGATCAGGGAGCCTGTATGAACAGGCATCGTTTGAAGCCTGGTCTCTGTTCCCATCGTTACCGTTAACAATTCATTGCAACCTTGGGATAATGTAACGGCAAATCCATTGGGGGAAGACATATCCGTGACATCCGTGGATGTAGGGGAACAACATGCTTCACAATATGCTTTGCGCTACAGTAATCTCATACGTAAAGGAGGGGCGAACAATATACTCCACATACCTCGGCCCCGGCTCATCGTCAGATAAAGTGTACCACATGCATCGGGAGATCCCTTCCCCAGCCATTTTACTAGTTTTACGTAAGCATAAAGCTTTCCCAATACCCAGAAACGGTTCGGATGTTCGCTTTGGCCGCGGCCGGATATGCCCGCGACATGTCGATATCGATATTCGGGGCGATGGTGTGGAAATAACCAGGCATATGGCCATGGCAAACGGTGTACCACGCACCCTTTCACATGGAGAATACGACCAAAGGAGGAGCAACTACCCCGGAAACCTCGATCACGTTTGCAAAATAGACTTCGATTCTTTCACCCCACTGTTCGTTGGGCGGTGCTGGTTGACTTTTGGCACATGCATCGGCGGAAAAGCACGCTTCCCTGAGCTTGGTAGGGGGATTATAAATACCTCTCTCTTCCCTCCATTACCTTCAACCGCGAGCACTCAGCTGCTATATTACGAGCATCCGTCATTCCTATTTATCAACCATGGACCTTCGCAACATCATGTACGCTGCTCCGGGTGCGACTCCTCAGACCACACGTCCTGACAATGCGGTTTTCTCTCACAGGTGTAACGAGCCCGCTTCTCACATTGTCCCAACGAAATACAACGCGAATACAAACAAACCGCGTTATACTCAGATTTCCCGTCTTCCGCCTCTCAAATGTGACTCTATCCAGCGTCCAGTCGTGGTACCGGTGGACCAGGGCAAGAACCTCTTCTCGCCACAAAGTCCACAATACCACGGTCAATTGATGTCACCCGCACCCTCTCACGGATCCTCAATTTCGACGTCAGTGGTAGACACCACCGAGACCCAAATCATCCAACACCGCAGGAGTTCCACCTCCTCCGAAGCTTCCTCCTCCACCGCCTCCTCTTCTGGCCGCTACACCCCCTACCCAACACAAACTTCCCGTCCCTCGAGTCCCTCAATGACGGTGGCGATGCAGAGATCCATCTCAGAGGCAAGTGTAATGCCGGGTGGGAAGGTTAAGAGGCCGGTGAGTCTCAAGAGGCAGATGCAGCATTTGAGGAGTGAGCAGAAGCGTCGTGAGAATTTGAAGAATGGGTTTGACCAGTTAAAACAAGGTATGCTGAATACTCCGTGTTGACAACGATTTCGGGCTAATCAGTGTACAGCCGTTCCATGTACACGTGAAAGTCAAGACCCCAAGGCGACTATCCTCATGAAAGCAGTTGATTATATCAGTGCCTTGGAAGCGGAGTTGTTGAAGGCGCAAGGAAGAGTATCGCAACTCGAGCATCAAACAGGGGGCAGTTGGTACACTTGAGTGCAATGGAGATTATTTATCAACGAGATTGATTATGTAAGGTGTTGGGTTGCTTGGGTTTAAGTGTACGACGTTCAGCATGCTTGTCTTGCAATTGCTTGTTTTTGAGAATTAGTTTGGGTTGGCTGGCGTTACGTTTCTGTCTTTACATGATACCCTCGATATTAACTGAGCGTCATTGCTTCCGTTTCGTATCATTCAAATTCTCGCGCTCTTGGCTAACATGCTAATAATGGTGATAGCTGGGTATACGGTAGCATCCTCCCAATCTCTATCAAAATATGCTCCGAGCTCCAAAATGACCAGGATCTACTGTTCATCGATATCACGCCCTTACTCCTCGTCTTCATCAAAAGACTTACTCCACGTTTCCAATTTCTTGGCAATCAGCTCATACGTCCAAATCGTCAACGCACTACTCGGCACGGTCCGAAACATATTCACCCCCATCCCAGTATAAAACGACCTCCACCCCTCTTCCAAATACACCTTCCGCACGGCCTGTATCACACCTCGATACTTCGCTGATTTGTCGCCTTTCGTTTGAGTTTGTAGTCGTGTTCGGATTATTTCATGGGGGTATGTCACGGCGCTTGCGATAATTTTCGAGATACTGCTTGCGGCGAGGATCGCTCCACTTCCGGGTTCCACGCCGTCGGCGTTTCCTTGCCATTGGGAGATCCATACTTTGAATTGTTCGTAGAGGGGGAACTGTACGGCGACGTGCGTCACGCCCAATAAACTGGGTCCGAGTCCTCTGTAGAATGTTCGTATGCCTTCGTCTTGGTACATTCTTCGGATGGCGTCGGGTGTTGAATTGTAGTGCCACGGCGTGTGTTTCGATTGTGTCATCAAGCGGGTTTTGACGACCCAGATTGGGTTCGTGAGGGCTGTCGAGGAAGCGCCCGCCGTGAGTGCCGACGCAATATGTGACATCCATGGAGATTCTGTACCGTCGTTAGCTTCCCATCAAGGCTAGTCGGACATTGGCATACCCAGACGATCACCATACCACACCTTACACTTCTCATATATCGTAAAATACGCCGCCCACGTCGGCAGATACCCTAACACCGTCGGCCCCAACCCACGATACATCCCCCTAACCCCCTCCTCATGCCATATTCGCTTCAAACTCGGAATCATACCCTGATATCGTATCGCAGTCATCCCATCCACAGGATGCCGTCGCGAGATCTCAGCTTGGAGGCCGCCTTGGGCTTGTAATCGAGTTTTGACAACATCGAGGGGACAAACGATTACCGCGGAGGTGAGACCGGCTGAGGCGCCGGCAATGGTGTTGTTAACATCTTTGGAGAAGCGCAGGTAGGCTAGTTTGTCTCGGAGTGTGTGCGATGGGTAAGAGAGGTGGGTGGGGGTATTTCGATGTTCGGTTGTGTGTTGTGCGGCGTCGCTGGAGGGAGACATTGGTGTGTGCAAGCGGTACTTAAACAATGACACTGAAGCTGATGTTAGCAATCGTGCTTCGGATGAGGGTGTGGAGACGTACCAGCTCATGATCTATCTCAATATTTTCGTGGATGCGCAGAAGAGATAAGGTATGAACAGGGACCGCAAACGCGATCCGACGCTGAACGAAGAAGAAGTAAACCGGACGCCTTCCGCTGATGTATAAGCTCTGCTCCTCGGTTGCTCAGATGCGATCGGGTGAAGTTACTGCCTGTTGACTCTTGCGCAGATCAGACTCGAAATACAGCTTCAGCTTCAGTGCACTCCGCACCGGACTCACGGCTACCTAAACTTAGGTTCTGCCACAATGTCATAAAAGTCACATGAGATCAGATCTGGGTATAATTATGGCTAAGAGCTATGGGATATCGTACAATTTCCAAACATACAACAATGCATTTTCGGTCATGACTAAGGCTTCGGCTTGACGTCCAGACCGGCTGGTACTTGACCCACTGCGGCAGTCTCCCTGTCAAGCTGCGCTGCTGCATCAGGCTTCTTACCCCAATCCGTCTTCCATGCTGTAAATCATTAGCAAACGTCTCGAATGTGAGTTTCTGTAAGGAAAACGAACCTGGCTCAGTCTTCTGGGCGTTGGCCCTGATGTGTGCCATGAGTTGCGCTCCATTATCAATATCCTCGGCGGCACGCCGTTGCCGCTGTTCAAGGAACTCCTTCTTCAGTGCTGGTGATAATCTCTGTTCCAGTGGTTAGTATTGGAGAAAAGGATCGACAAAAGACAAGGGAACAAACCTTTACGAGTTCATCCTCCGAAGGCATAATGTAATACTGAAGTTGATGCCCTCCGACCGCGATAACAGTACCCCAGAACAGCGCTACACTGCGTGTTAACCGAGGCTTGTCCTATCAAGAAGAGTATCACAAACCCTTGACCCATCTGCCAGCATTAGACATGTTCGTTTATAAACTTCGCACACTCGCCTTCGAAATATACGGGCACGCAGGTTCACGTACTAAACCCCTCTGGGCCAGCCAACCAAAAAGCTGCATTACAGCACCTCCAACATCGACCCCATCAGAACCATCGAATATACATCAGCAAAAATGGCCACTCCCGTTTCCGGTATCTCTCTTGCCAACCTGATCAAGGCTTCGCCTTTCCTGACCAAGGCCTTGACGCCCATCGCGAACACCTACTACAAGTTCACCGCTTACCAGCAGATTGGTTTCCGGTACGTGCCACCAACTCCCCGATCCCGCCTCTCTCCCTCTTTCCGTCGCTCTCAGCGTGACGAGGCAGCTTGGAGATGGCAGTGGACAAACTTTGAGAACCGCGGAGCTGATTCCGATCGCACAGCTACGACGACCTCATCCCCGAGGAGAACCTCGCCATGATCAAGGCCCTCAAGCGTCTTTCGCCAAAGGAGCACGCTGACCGTGTTTACCGTATGCGTGTTGCTTCTCAGTGCTCTATGTCTCACACTCTTTTGCCTAAGGAGCAGTGGACTACGCTCGACCAGGTATGTATATCGATGTGGATGGGTGGGCGGGCAAGGCGAGGCGAGGGTGTGCGTAAGGGTTGTTTGGATCACGTTCAACTGAAGAAGGAAGACGGCTAAGGACCGAGGGGAGTATGGAGGATGGGGCGATGTATGATATCTTGTCGCCATTGTGGGGTACAGACTGCCCAATGACTGGATGACGGGGTATCCCCATAGCTGGCCCGAGCTCCTCTCAAACAAAAACCCTGGACAAAAGAGCAATGACTGAACGTGATGATCCGGCATCCACCCTCGCCCATAACCCATCCTTTACCCCGCCTGGCCATTTTGTTATATATATTTGTGATAAGATGCTGACATTCTCGCACAGGACCACCGTTACATCTCAAACATCCTCAAGGAGGTCGAGGCCGAGGAGCAGGAGCGCGCTGATTTGGATGCTATGATCATCCGCAAGAAGCCCGCGAGTGCCCACTAAACGTACAGGATGGTGATGGTACTGGGGATGCTTTGAGATCGAGATGATCTCAGCGAGGAGGCAGAGCACTGAAGATGGAGGAGAAAACAAATGTACTCTATTTGAGGATGAAGGAGGAAGATGGGGAGGAAAGGTAGCGATATTCATGATGATACCGAGGGGATGACAGAGGAGTGAACATAATACAAATACCTTAAACATATGGATGTGTGCAGCGTGCAGCGTGATGAGGAAGTGCATCGTAGGGATGCAGTGGGGTTGTCGACCCGGGTGATCGTCATTTGCTACGGATCCTCATGCCTTGTGCTTTGAAGCGGTGATTAAGGGTCCTTTGCCACCTGCGCGGGCCTGGTCATGGCATCCTACCCGTCAGTTCCGGTGTACCGGTACCACGAGCTTTCGTTTGATGGGTTTGACGCCGTCTACGCCTTCCCTTATCCAGTCCTTTTGCCACGATGATTGTAAGAAGTGTCGTAGGTGACACGGATTCGAGTTCCAATTCGAAGGCGATATCGATTGTAATAAAGGTACGGTGCGACAAGGTTCGGCTCCGCCCCGGGTAACATGATTTATCGTCGGAGAGTAATTACATGTATATATATGACCAGCTGGTTAACCCGCACTTCCCGCTCATAGCTTACATTTGATAACAATTAACCGCAAGTGACGGTACTCTGATATCCGACCGGGTACAGCTTTCATTTGATGGAGGCTGAATGACCCGCACAGCTGTATGGATGGCCATGGACGTATCTACGTTACGTTCTCATGGCTGTGTTGATCGCGCAATGGGCCAGATCGCTCACCCAGGCACCCCACCAAGCAACGAAGCGCTCAATTGAGACGGATATGACCGCGCGGTGGGAATACCAGGACCCCTCTTGAATTGGTGATATACGGGGTGGCAAATTACCATCTCAACCGAGCGATACGTCGCACGTGTAGATACTCCGAAGTGAGCTTGTGAAACGTTAGAAGTCACGCCGGATGAGACACCGGATCTACGGTGGTCGCAAAAAGAGGAGGAAGAGGATAGGAGAATAACGGGATCACGGCCTTTCGAATTTGCCAGTGAAATGGAGAGTCAACTGCCAGCTTCGGGGGTGGCTCACAGCGGGCTGCCTGGAAATCATGCAGGCGCCGGGTCATGGCAACGGCGGTCGTTGGGGGGCCTCGATATCGATGAGCCGCGCTGCTATTTATGGAACCGTGATTGTTTCGAGGAGCGTGCTGTCAATTGACCAGAAAGGAGAACGAAGTCGTCGTAATCATCGTAAGGGAATCGGCCATCCATCGTACAGACAGAGCTTGGACCGTCTGTTTACTTGCTGCCAAGAACGCGCGTCGGACTGCACCGGTTTCTCGCCCTGCTACTAGGCCCCCCTGAAATCTCCCTCGCCGCTCCACAACAAAAGGCGCCTCGGCTGCCCCACTCCAAAGTTCCTTCCCTACCCAACCCACCGAGCAAGACTCTTCTACAAGGAGTACCCATTCGCTTCCCCAATCTTTCGATATATACGAACCGTACAGACGTCCGGTCCTACCTAATCCCTAATTCTCTTCATTACTATCAACAAAATGTTCAAGAAGGTCCTTGTTGCGTCTTTGATGGCTTTCGCCATGGCTCAGGGTGAGTGAATGCTTCAATTGGCAGCATACATCCCGAGTAAATACTAACCAATTGGTTCTACAGCTGCCGATGACTCGTGCTCCAACAGCACTTTCACCATCAACTCCCAGTCCGACCTCGATGCCCTTGCTTCCTGTGACACCGTCACCGGTAACATTGTCATCACCTCCCAGTTGGCTACTGCTACCTTGAACGGTGTTCAGGAGATCAACGGTGACCTTCAGGTTCTCCAGGACATCGCATTGACCGTCTTGTCCGCTCCTTCCCTCCAGTCCATCTCTGGTACTCTCAAGTTGGTCAACTTGACCCTCTTGAACACTCTCGCTATGCCTGCCTTGACCTCCTTGGGTGGTATCGACTTCGAGACTCTCCCTGCTCTCCAGCAGGTTCAGTTCAACACTGGTGTCACCTCCGCTGACGATGTCCTCATCACCGACACTCAGCTCAACTCCTTGGACGGTATCACCTTGACCACCGCCAACACCATCGACATCAACAACAACATCTACCTCAGGAACATCTCCATGCCCCAGTTGGCTTCCGTCTCCGACACCATCAACATTGCCTACAACTTCGCTTCCCTCTACGTCAACTTCCCCGCCCTCCTCACTGCTGGTAACGCTACCTTCTTCTCCACTGGTGATGTCAACACCCCCAAGTTGAACAACGTTACTGGTGGTTTGGGTTACATCAACGGTTCCATGACCTCCGTCACTGCCAGGAACCTTACCTCTGTTGGTTCCCTTACCTTCAACGACAACACCAAGTTGTCCAACATCTCCATGCCCAACTTGGCCACCATCAACGGTGCTTTCTTGATTGCCAACAACACTGACTTGTTGGTCATCGACGGATTCCCCAAGGTCTCTGAGGTTGCTGGTGCCATTGACTTCACTGGTGACTTCACCAACGTCTCCCTTCCTGCCCTTTCTGACGTCAAGGGTGGAATGAACGTTCAGTCTACCTCTGACGAGTTCGAGTGCCCCTTCGAGGATGACTCCACCAACGGTGTTATCAAGGGTGACACCTTCGTCTGCAAGGGTGCTTTGAAGACCGTTACCACCGGTTTGAATGGTACCAACCAGACCGCTGACGGTTCCGGCACTGGTACCTCCACCTCCTCTGGTTCCTCCTCTTCCTCCACCTCTACCTCTGGTGCCTCCAAGGTTGCCTCCGCCATGGGTGTTGCTGCCTTGATCGCTGGTGCCGTCGCCCAGTTCGCTCTCTAAGCGACTTGAGTCTTGGTTATCTCAGTGAAACGGGCTGTACAAAATTGGAGGGGGGGCGAACGCGTTACAAGTTGGATGCGTATTAATGGATAGAAGATACTATATTAGCATGGTTTTCTTCGAGGAGGTCGGGTCTTTTACACTACGGGCGTAATGGGTTTTCATTCATTGTTTTTTTATTCTCTTCTATTATCCTGAGCGTTATTTGTGGTTCTCACTTCTCTGGATGGTCGCTGATCCTCTGGCTGCTTAACAAACTTTCTCATTGCTCACGTCTGTCGTCCTCATTGTCTTCGTCGTCCGTCGTAGCTTTTCCCAGAATGCGCTGGTGTTGCAGTATATAGCCGCGATGGCCGTATCGAACATGGTAACGTCATTAACGACACGAAATCGACATTCTCGAAATTCGCACTTGAAAAGCAAGAGACTCCCATCCGAACGGCCAAGGCAGTACGGTAATGTACCGCAGACCATCTCAGATGGCTTTCCGCCTTCCACGACAGCAGCATGGTATCTTTAGAATAGGTGGTGCACGACTTGTTAGCATGCTTCCGCCGCGAACAGTTCCAGCTTGGACGATCGCTCCACCATCGCCCGAATCCCTTGGAGCGCCGAAGAAGGCATCGAAGATTTCCCGGAAACGCACGACGCTCATCATTCTTGGATTAGCTGGTGTTGGATCGTATTTCGCAGACGGTTACTTCAACGGTCGTGCGATTCGCCGGACGCTCCGGACGGCGTGGACTGGAGTCGTCATCGCTGTTGACTACAAGATTAATTTCCATGAGGGGAACGCTGCGGAAGGTGGTATCGATAGGTTGCACGAGAGGGTTGCGAAGAGGATGTATGACACGATTCGATCGAATGGGTATAAAAGAACTGTGCCAGATACCTCATGAGTGATGCTGACGAAGTCTGTGTACAGAGGTCTATACATCAAGATTGGACAAGCACTTGCGATGCAGGCGGATATCCTCCCACCGGCGTACTCGAGGATGTTCTCGACCCTTTTCGATTCCGCACCGGCAATACCGTGGCGCGAGGTTCATAAGATCTTGACAAGGGAACTCGGAAGACCACCAGAGGAGGTGTTTGCGTATATTGACCCAAGGGTCGCTGCGTCGGCTTCCATCGCACAAGTCCATAGGGCACGACTACATACCGGCGAATGGGTCGCTGTCAAGGTTCAGAAACCTGAGATCGCGAAGCAGGTGGAGTGGGATCTGTGGTCGTACAAGATGCTGTTGTATGTGTACGAGAACTACATCTTCGACATTCCCATTTACTTCACCGCGGATTTCACTGCGGCGCAGTTACGTTCTGAAACGGACTTTGTCAACGAAGCGAAGAACGCGGAGAAGACCGCTGCCTTCATCGTGACTGAACCATCCCTCCATGGTCGTGTACGCGTACCAGAGGTATTCTGGGATTATACTACTAGCAAAATCATGACTGCAACTTGGGAGGAAGGTGTCCGTATCAACGAAAACGAGAAGATTAGGCGCATGGGGATTAGCCACAAAGAGGTGATGCAGACAATGTGTGACCTCTTCGCAGCACAGATGTTCAAGTTTGGGTTCTTGCACGCCGACCCGCATCCAGGGAATATCCTCGTGAGACGGAAGGCGAAGGGGAGAGGTTCAGAACTTGTGTTGTTGGATCATGGACTGTATATTTCTGAGCCGGAGATGTTGAGGGAGGATTACTGTGAGCTTTGGAAGAGCTTGGTGACGTTTGATAACGCGACCATCAGGAAAATTGCCGTGGGTTGGGGTATCACGAACCCGGACCTCTTGGCTTCCGCAACACTTCTGAGACCTTACTCTGGTGGTAAACGTGGATCACTCGGCGGCGGCAAGGACGGAAAGCAAGGAAAGATTCTGGATCCATATGAAGCTCAGCTTGCTTTGAAGGAGAAGTTGAAGTCGTTCTTGAGCGATACCTCAAAGATCCCACAAGAACTCCTCTTCATCGGTCGCAACATGCGTATCGTCCAAGCCAACAACCGTCAACTCGGCTCACCCGTCAACCGCATCGCAATCCTTGCTAATTGGGCGTCCCGATCCCTCGCTGACCTTCCACGCGGAGCATCCTTCTCTGCTCGGATAGGCGCTTGGTGGAAACATATCAAGTTCCGGTTTGCCATCACGGTGATCAATGGAACCTTTTACTGGACGAGGTTGAAGCAGATCGTGACGGGGAGTACGGATAGTTATGAGGATTTGATTTTGAAGGAGATGAGGAGTGTTGCGAGAGGTGTGGGGTTGGATGTTAGTGATAGAGCATTTGAGGGATGATGGGTTTTGGATGTATAGGTTAGGTATGTAAGAATATTGAAGTTATGGCTAGGTCACTAGGTGGATAGCTATTGCTGAAGCAAAGACATTAGAGATACAGACGCTGACCGTATCGAATGACGGAGATCAGACTGTCCACAATTTAGCCAGGATGCCTCGCAGAATAGCACAATCATACCTCAGAACCATCATCAATCCCGCAGGCATCACCTTCCTGCTACCAGCATAACGCTTGGCAAAGAATCCCAATAACAAGAGCGAAACCCAGAAGATCATCTTGGCGTTTTCATACTCGCGGGATGTGAGGGATGCTCCGTAAGCGATCAAAAGGGCGGAAATACTCGCGCTGATGATCCTGTATGTCGTCCGTCAGCAGTGCTCCGGGTGCAACTATAAGCACAACGTCGACATACGAAGCGATTGATTTCGCCTTGATGAAGCCAATTGCTCCGCCGAGAAAGGTCAGCAAAGCGAATGAGTAGCCAAAGAAGTCAATTTGAGCAGAAGTAGGAGCCATTTTGTGGTGTTTGGTGTTACGTTTAGGCAGGATCTTTAGTTATGTGATACCCCGATCAGAATGCGTTCATTAGAGATGTCCCGGAATTGGTGATGTTACGCGTATCTTCGTTACAGTGCAGCTGCAGATGCAGGGATCGAGAGACGTACGAGCTCGAACTTTGAAAGGCCGAGCGCAATTACGAGAGAAGACAAGATGTCGGCAACACATTCGCAGCCATTGTTGACGAGGCTTTTGACGTTCAAGCAGGCAAATGCTTCGCCTCTTATCTCGTTCTTGCCAACGTTGTCGCAGTCTTTGGTGCCGGTGACTCGATCCTTCGTAAAAAAGGCACTGTTGCAGTGAGTACATCGATCTGCTTGACGTATCAACAGTCACTGACATATCTTAGAGATTTGAGAGTTCTATACGTTACATCTGAGTCTAACACTAAGCATGTACGAAACATTTATGGTGCTGAGACCGAGGTCATCGAGACTCTTCGACCATCACCAGATGGGTCCTCCTACAACCGACTTTCAGTCACGCAAACCCTCGCTGAAATCAAATCACGGATAACATCTGCAAACTGGACGCCCGGAAAGTACATACTGGTGATCGATTCTCTGCGATACATTGATGCTGAGAACGTTGCTGCGTTCGTGGGTGCATTGGCGAGTCTGCGGCCATTGAGTGTGTTAGTGACGTGTTCAACGTCGGTGCCGGAGGTTGGTGGGACGTATTCGCCTGGGAAGGAGACTTTGTTGAGGTATCTGTCAACGACGATTATCTCGCCGTTTGAGGAGAAGACGTTTGGGGCCGTCTCTTTAGATGACGAGAAACCGGTGTGGCCACTACAACTATCAGCACAAAGACAAAGAGATCTCTTACTCACCGTCGAGCATCGAAGAAAATCCGGACGTGCGGTAGTGGAAGAATGCGTCTTCGACATCGTTTCCTCGACAGTGAGGCTATACAAACCACCAGCACCATCTCTACCACCACCGAAGGAGGAGCCAAGTGTCGACGATGTTATGGCAGGCCTGACGACATTTAATTTGGGCATGACGGAGAGAGAGAGGAAGCAGAAGGAGGGTGTTGTGTTGCCGCATTTTAGTGCGCAGGATCTGGGCGGGGAGAAGGACGAGAAGGGGGATGAGGGGAGCATATGGTATGAGCCGGGGAGCGAAGATGATTATGATCCGGAGGATCCGGATGATGACCTGTTCCTGTAAGGTGGGAAGGATAAGAGTGGGAAGAGATCCAAATGGGAAGCATTCGGACGGAAGATCAGAATAGGTAGTGCCATGACAACCACCGCCGAGGCTGCTACAAACGGCTTCTGAGGTTCTGAAAAGGTGGCCTCGTATGTACATCGTGTTGCCCAACTAGGAAAGTGGCAGATGGACCACGAAAATTCCGCCAAAAAGTTTAATTTGAAGCAAATGACTAAAGATAATTCCAATATAGCTAAAACGCCGTTCCCTTCCATAGCCCACACCTATATCCTAACCCTCGCACCTATACCAGTTGCGTTGTACCCCACCCAAATCGGCTTCATAGTCCCCACGCTCACCAAACACTTTGCCACAGCATCGATCTTCAAATTGCCTCCAAGAGCCTTCTTCACGATGTCCTTACCCACGCCACTTGGATCCCAGTAGACAGGGAACTTGGGCGTTTCCGTATCGCCGGGGTAGAGTGTGAACGGCTGATCATACGCAAGTCGCCCGAGGAATGTACCGTCGTGTGTTGCGTTCCCTTCGATATCGTAGATGATCAACCGTGTCTCCGGGAACGGGTCGTGCAATATGAAGTTCGCGGACGAGGAAAGGACATGGAAAGTCGCATCTCTCATGAACTCGCGATCATGCCCCTCTTCGCCATCAGCAGGCGGGAACATCTCCGGGACCGGCATCGAAAACTCCAACCCAGCCATCGCCTCTGACAAATTTGGTGACGACGGAATTGATTCTCGATGCGTCCTCAACGTCATCGTCAGATTCTCCTTCGAGACATACGCAGAGATAAACTTCGCCCCAGCCTCCTTCGCAGTCTTCCCCCCATAATGCCCCGGATCAAAGACCGCTTGCCCATGTGCCACGAACGGCTCCCCCGCTCGGACTTTCAAATCCCTCACCGTCGCATCCCCAATAACAGACCCATTATATATCAGGTGCACGTTCATATATGGTATTACCCCTCCATACGGCGTCGTGTTATTCATCCTCGCATCCGCACCAAACGTAATCGACGAATGCGTGGTGCCCATCAGCTTCATCCCCTCGAACTTGGGCTCGAACTCGGACATCGGAAGGCCTAAGCTCAACCTCACCACGTCAGTGTTTGTCACAACCACAACCCGCCGCACGCTCGCTCTGCTCTACCAGGGACGTGGAAGCGTACCGTTCATCCCAATCTCACCCACCGCTGGCAAATTCCTAACCACAAAGTCGCCCATCCCGGACTCGATGCCTGCGTCGACGGAACCTTGCATCCCAATAACCACATCCTTCCCACCAAAAATAACACTCCTCATAATCCCCCTAAACACCACCCCATCCGTAACCTCAAACGGAACATTCGAAATATCCGTCTTAACCACTACATCACCCTCATCATCCCTCCTCGAAATAGCAGGCGCGAAGTCCTTCATCTCCAACCTCCCGAATTTGTCCGGTCCATCGTAGAGATCGACCATAGATGCTCGGACCTTCGTGACGTTCACGCCGAGTTGCATCTCAGAAGGTAAGCCGACGGTTACCTCGATTACGGCACTGACAAGTGGGATGCCGGCTGCGATGGAGAGTTTGACGTTGGACATCTGGAAGTTCTTGATCATGTTTTCAGCTTTGTGGCCGGGAAACGGAACAGGTAGGGTCAGAGATTCGAGGACGCGTGACATCCAGGCGGGCGTATTTGAAGAGGGGACGCCGCGGATGTAGACAGTGGTTGCGTTTCCAGCCAGGTAGGTTAAGAGGAAATCGTCCATTGAGCTCGTATTTCTCCCGTCGCATACCGCGGTCAACGCTGGGTCAAGGCGAGGGACATGGGCACTGAGGTGCAACTCAACGTCCTTCTCGGGTACAATCGGGATCGACGGCGTAGTGGTTTTTGACAGCTCCACCAACTCCTCCGGCGAACACCGCGGCAACAGAATCTGCCAGTCAAGAGACGGCACTGTCAGCCCTACAGGACTCGGGTTACGCATGTGCGCATCAGCAGAGACTTCGATTCCGTTAGTATCGTCTGCCGGATCGCTGAGCAGGATGTTGCTAATGTCTGGGTTTGAGAAGGTTGGGAGATTGTCGAAAGTCATGCGTTCTGATACTTTGCGGGTGCCGATCGGAAACCAGCCCGCTTTTGCCTTGGCTGAGGAGTCTGCCTTCACGGTGATCCGGGAGAGCTTCCCGTCCATGTAGTCGTGGAGGAGAGGCATGAGCTTATCGAGGTTATCCGCTGGTTTGACCAATGTAATAACATCGATGTCATTCTCATGCCCATCACGGATGTCCACGGTCATGGCCGGAACATCGGCAATCCCCAGAGAGAAGCCATCGTAATCCGGCAGAGTGACTTCCATGGAAAACTCCGATAAGTGCACCTTTCTCACAATACCCGTCCCCCACCTCCCGACTCTCCGGATAAACTTGTCATCAACGCGGGACGCATCCAACCCCACGGAACCTCGAGCTTGCATCCAAATACCCTCATCAGTGAAGTTCAACACGCTCGCGTTGTAGAACGAATATGTCATCGCCTCATGTGCATATCGATCTGCGACCGGCGGCAGCTTAATGAGAAGGGTGATGATCGCCGCAATGATCCCAAGCAAAAACAGAACAGCAGCGATGATAGCCACCCAAGAACTTGTAGGACGACGCTCATAAGCACCGATTTCCTCATCCGTCAACCGCTGTCGTCCCTCATATCCATCATGACTCCCATGCGCATCCTCCGACGCACTGGACAAGAGCGGAGTCCTCTCGGTGTTCTGCACAAGGGACGAAGGCTGCCGTGAAGGACCAGCTCCAGACTGTTCTGGCAGTACCATTATGTAAACAGAGCGTTCAAACGTATCGATATGGCGGTAATTTGGCGGTAGTTGTCTAATCAGTGGCTTGGCTGGGCGGCTGAGCGGGGAGTGCTTCACCTGTCCATGAGCGCGTGTCGACGTCAAAGTCCTCGGGGACCGAGCGAGGAAAAATTAACCCCTCGAATAATAACGATCCCATTCCGTAGAGTCGTGAAGTAGGCGTCCTGTATACACATGTGCAGCTCGCATAAGATATCCAGATATGACGACCTCCCAACCTCCAGCCATCCATTCGTACACTACGGAGCACTACAACGGCAGCCAACGCACCATCCAACAGATCAGTCCAACACTTAAAGGAAGGTAGGCTAGGACCTCTCAAGCCCTGAGTAACACTTAGGGGTAATTCCTGTATTGGGTCTAACACTTAGAGGAAGGTGAGCATACTAGGGCTTGGGTTAGTGAGCCCGCGGACTGGCCAATGACGGTCGCCCTTTCACCTGACTCGAGGCATCCACCTGGGCCGCAGCATCAGGCTAAATCTCGCACCAGCACCAAACCCGTTTCGTTTTCCGAATCATCGCTGAGATCTCTACCAATCTATTTATGGCCTCCAAACTCACGTCTTCGCTTTTTCGCTCCTCCCATTTCACCGCTCGCGCTTTCGCACCCTCTGCCTCCGTCTCCCGAGCGCAGATCAAGTACACTTCTTCTATCAGTCCCATCTCCATCTCTCGTCGCAACATGGTTTCCGCCGTCTCTACCTCCGATGTCCGTCACTTGATGACCATCGCCGACCTCACTCCCAAGGAGCTCACCTTCCTCATCGACAGATCAGCAGCGATCAAGGCCGCTACCAAGGCCGGCGAGATCCCCGAGGCCACCGCCCTCAAGGGCAAGACCGTCGCTGTCATGTTCTCCAAGCGTTCCACCCGAACCCGTATCTCTACCGAGGGTGCCGTAACTCACTTCGGCGGACACGCCATGTTCTTGGGTAAGGACGACATCCAGCTCGGCGTTAACGAGTCCCTCTACGACACCTCCCGTGTCATCTCCTCGATGGTCTCCTGTATCGTCGCCCGTGTCAACGGTCACTCCGATGTCGCCAACTTGGCCAAGGACTCCTCCGTCCCCGTCATCAACGCTCTCTCTGATGCCTTCCACCCTCTCCAGGCCCTCGCAGATATCCTTACCATCAAGGAGTCTTTCCCTGATAGACCCCTCAACACCTTGAAGCTCGCTTGGGTTGGTGACGCTAACAACGTCTTGCACGACCTCATGTTCGCATGCGCCAAGGTCGGAATCAAGGTTTCTATCGCCACCCCCAAGGAGTTCCCAGTAAGCGAGGACATGCTCGAGATCGCCCGTGCCGCCGCCGACGAGCACGAGGGCTGCGTCATCGAAACCACCCACGTCCCAGAAGAGGCCGTCAAGGGCGCAGATATCATCGTCACCGACACGTGGATCTCCATGGGTCAGGAATCAGAGAAGCTCACCAAGTTGAAGCAGTTCGCTGGTTACCAGGTCACTAATGAGCTCGCCGAGCGTGGTGGCGCCAACGCCGACTGGAAGTTCATGCACTGTCTTCCCAGGCATCAGGAGGAGGTCTCTGATGAGGTCTTCTACTCCCCCAGATCCGTGGTGTTCGAGGAGGCCGAGAACAGACTGTGGACCATGATCGCCGCCATGGAGACCTTTGTCATCAAGAAGGGCAAATTTGAGTAAGGTGCTTTCTGGGTTCGCAAGAAGTTGATGTGTCTGATTATTTGTACGGCGTTTTTTTCTGATGCGTGATATCCGCATATGCATTTTCAATCGAATCTGAGGCAGCTGGTCATGGCCGACGATGCTCAAGTGCACACGGACCCGAAGTGCCCTGATGTTGTTTGGGGATAGACATAAGCCGCAAGCATATACTACCTGCTGGCTTCAGGGAAAAGGGATTAGGATAGTATAGATTACAAGGTAATAAATTATGATTAACCTCCAGTCAATAAGTTATGGCCAAATCTCCAATGATATATCACCTGGACAAGACAGTGCTGCTACGTCCAGCATCATACATAATCATTACGAAACCTGAATAATCTTCTTCTGTTTCTTCTCCCTCACGCTCTGCTGATGTTAACTCCAACGGTGTAGGATGAGGTATTCTCAACCTAGGTGTTCGAGGTGATCGCGGGGAGAGAGGTGAACCTGATGGTCGTGGGAAAGAAAGGGACCCTAAATTCGAGAATCTTGGCAATGTGGGCGTCCTCGATGGAGACCGTAAGGGTGGAGACAACATGATAGTCGGCGGTGATAAAGGCGAGTTTGTAAGTTGAGGCGATGGTGGTGACGCTGGTGATGGCGGAAGGAGAGGATACTCAGGTGACGAGTAGGCTGAGTCGACCGAGAAGCGAGAGGACCCAGCGTAACTCGGTGGTGGCGGAATGATGTTGATTTTCGGAGGCATTCGTCTGCGAATACTCGGTGGGCTAGATGTGGTGGTTAAGGGGAGGGTTGAGGATAACGGCGTACGGGGTCTTCCTGGCAAGGACGACAGTGTCTGTAACCGAGCACCAATACCAAGATCTTGTCGGTACAAATAATAGTAGTAACCTGCTGAACATACTCCACCCAGGTTGACTACGGTAAATCCGAGCACGGAGAGCACGATATTCTGGATTTCGAGGGCTCCCAAGACAACGCACGGTAGAACAAAACACTGTGAGAATGCCATGTCAGCTCGAAATTCAAAAGATCTGACAGCGTACCAACACATTGCGCCAACAGCGTCAAAGACCACGACACAACTCTTCTCGCAGCCAACCTCTCCAAGTACCGAATCTGGTGGTTTCTCCTGTTCTCAAATGCTCTTCGTTCCTTTTCTGCAGCGAACCCAGATCCAGACAGTCTCGGAAGCTTCATGTCAGTCTGTGAGGGTCGGACGTCTTGTCGACTGCAATGATAACTGACACCTATCATTGCGATAATCATGCTCATCGACAATACTGCAAAGTATGCCAACGAGACCAAGGCCACTCTCCTCGACACACCAGGCCATGTCTTAACAATTTCACTATCGGTACGTCCATGGATGAGCCAAAATTTCGAGGGTGCCCAAGAAGCTATCGAGAGAGCAGCGCAAAAAAAGACAAGTACGAGATTGTGGCGGTCAAGGTCGAAGGATTGTTGGACGACGGTGATGATGAGAGCGTGCATGGCGAAGACGGTAACGATGATGGGCGTAAGCCAAATTGCTGTACGAAAATGTTAGCCTTCTCAAGTGTCAAGAATGGGGATCGTTATTCGTACTCCACCAAAACAGGCCTCGAATAGTTGAAGTCATGGACTCACTGTGTATCGAAGCCAAAACGAGTCGGACAACTCCCCCAATTGCAACTCCAGTGCAGACTGCCAAAGGCATCCTTCTGGCAACTGTAACAGCTGCACCTACTTCTCTGATGGTGACGGTGACGTCGGCACTAGGGTTGAGAAAAAGCTCACGGGTCTGAAGACTGAGTCGTCGAGTTCTCCGACTCCGATAACCGGTCTCCAATATGTGAAGAATGACCAGGAGAGCAAGCAATACGTCTAAGGCGTTGAGAACGAGGTATGTCCACCCAATTGCGGAGGTGAAAACACTAGGTGCTGCTGAGGAGCTTGGAGAAGTCGAAGAAGAAGAGACTGTGGTCATCGTTGATATTCGTGTATTGTAAAGGATGCCAGTGAGCGTGGAAAGGAAGGAGAAGAGCGAGTGACGCGAAAAACGACTGCCAGTAGTGTACCAAGTATCTGTAGCTCAACCCCACTCAATTGCCCTTCACAACTTGGCTGCAGATGAGCGCCACGATGACACTGAACATCCTGGCAGGAGGGCTGTAACCGGCGTCTTCGAGAGTGCTTCAATCTCCATGAGCCTTGCCGCTTGGACTTTCACCGGTTGCAGTCAATATAAGGTTGGGTTGATTTACGAGAAGGTACCCCGGTGTTTCATGACATGCATGGGGCTCAAGCTGGGCTCAGGATTCACGGCAAAGTACTCCGCTATTTCATACAGACGTTCGGCAAAAGAGGGGAAGGTCATTAGGTGATCGCCAATAACATACGTTGTTGTATATAGCATCGCATATTGTCGGATGCCCATCGGTAGGATAGCGGTGTGGGAGTTCTTAAAGAAGCCTGCGAAAAAGAGACGAGAGATTGCGGTACGACGGATGTTTCCGCTCGTTTTATTGTAGCTAAAAACTTTACTCAGCTCAACCGAAAATAGAGTAATCGAAACCAACACTCTGCAAGAAAGAGCAGTCAGTGGGACGAAGGGTCTGGTTAACCTTCGCATCACCCAACAGGTAAGCGTTAAGCTTGTTCGCGCTCTTCACCGGGGACCAAGTCTTATAACCAACAGCGTTAGGGCTACCGGTCTTGGCGAAAGCAACCCAACGGTCCATAACCTCAGCAGAAAGCTTCTTCTGGGAGGAGGTAACAGAAGTATAGGTTCCGAAGGTGAGGTAGAGGTCATCCTCGTGACAGACCTCAGAGCTGGTGCAAAGAGAGAGACCACCGTTGTCAGGAGTGTAAGTGATACCCTTCTCGAACTCGTAGAGGTACACGTTCCTGCCAGAGGAAAGAGTGACGGCGTTGGCCTGAGTGGGACACGTCCAGATGAACTCAGTACCGAGCTTAGCCAAGGCCTCACGAACACCATCGGAGGAGTCATCAGGGGTGTAAAGACCAGAATAGAGAACCTGGATAGCACGGTCCTGACCCATGACAGCAACAGCGACCTGAGCGAAATAGTCAGAGGAGACACCGGGGTAAGGAAGCTGGGCCTCGATGGTAGGGTTGGCCTCGTCGTGAACGGTACCCATGATCATGTCGACATTGACGGGGAGGTTGCCGGCAGCAGCCAAAGCAGAGAAGTCACCGATGATGACAGACCCGTCAATTGCAGGGGAGATGGGCTCAGCGAGAGCGACACCAGTAGACGCAGCAACAAGGTAAGGAGCCTGCTGCTGAATAGCAGCCTGTGCGTTCAAGATGTCGTCGATGCTGGCATTGCGCATGCAGGCAATGTCAGAGCAATCAATGTACGAAGAAGCAATGGCACCAATGATGTCAGCAGAGACATTGCGCGACTGGAGACCGTAATTCTGGGGGTCAGACTGGATGATCGCACGGTCAAACAAACCCTCGGAGGCTGGAGAGGACATGAGCGCACGGATCATGTGACCACCAGAGGACTGTCCAAAGACAGTGACCTTGTCGGCGTTACCACCGAAAGCAGCGATGTTGTTCTGAACCCACTTGAGAGCCATCTGGGCGTCGAGGGTACCCATGTTACCGTTGGTGCCGAGACCGTCGAAGTAACCGAGGAGACCGAGACGGTAGTTGAGGGTGACGACGATGACGCCTTCGGAGGCAAGGTTGGAACCGTCGAACGCAGCGTCGGAAGAACCGCCGACGAGGAAGGAACCACCGTGGATCCAGACCATGACGGGAAGCTTCGAGTTCGAGGAGGTGCTGGAAGGCGTAAAGACATTCAACGTCAAACAATCCTCAGAAGTCTCACGGCCGGAGTACTGAGGACACGAAGCCCCGTACGCTGAAGCATTAAAAACAGCCGTAAACTTCGGAAAGGCAACCGGATCCGCAAACCTCAAGTCATCGACTGGAGGTTGCGCATAGGGGATGCCGAGATACTCCTTTCCAGAAGAAGTGGTGATACCATAAATCGGTCCAGCCGAGGAGGTGTTGATGACGCCCTTGCTACTACTCTTCAGCGACTTGATATAGCTGACAAATTTGGTGATGATTGACCTTTTGCATGCGGTGCTAGAGCTCTTGGCGGCTTCGGCACCAGTACTTGCGAGGAGGATGAGTGCGAGAGCGCAGAGAGTGAGGTTCAAGATTCCACGCATCGTGCACACGCGTGGTTGACAGGTCGATAAAGGCGGCCAGCGTCGAGATGAGTAAGTGTTCTGGAAAAGAAGCTGAGTTGTCAACGAGGGAGCGGCATAACTTATACTCCAGCCGTGGCCGCCCCTCCTTTGACACCACACTGGTCCGTGCGTGGGATCGTACAAGTCATCAATCCTAGACACCCAGGAGAAAGGAAACAAAACGCCCTCATCGCTTCATAGTCCCCACGTAGGCAGTCCAGCAACTGATCGGTTCATTCTTCGTTGCTTTCTTTGCATGGACGGAGTTCATATACCGAATTACCCTTTTGAGACACCAATGATCCCTCACACCACCAAGAGCACAAACGAGCCCCTTGAACGCTGCTCAAGAACGAGAATAGTGTTTCGCTTCTGGTTCGGTGTAAGCGAGTGACAATGGAGACCGACATCCGCGTCCGGGAGGTTGCCGGTTGCCGGGGTATCTGGATGCGGTCATCGTTGGGGTCGTATGAGAGGAGATGAGGCCGTTTCCGGAGGTATCAAGCTTTGATGTGAGGGCCTGAGTGACGGCTAGAGGAGAGAAGCTTCATTATATGAACGACGATCGAGCCATATCACGGCCTTTCTGTCTAGGTCTACCCTTTCTCACAACAGTTTCCGGTGGTGTCTCCTCCATCTGGCGCATGCTCCCCGGGCACGTCACGGCCACAACCCCGCATCACGTACTATCACATCCTCGGCGGCAACATAACCTGACCCCTCCTAGGAACCTCATCAACCCTTCCCCTCTGCACCGCCAACCCCGGTGTAATCCACTCCCCACAACTACACGTCATCCCCTGCCACGCATAATTCCCAATCTTACTCCCACACTTAGGACACCCAAACTTCCCCTCGATCTCGCCCTTGTCGAGTTCAGGCTTCATCCAGATAATTGGGTCGAGGAAGTAGAGACCGCATTGGGTTGGGAGGACGGATTGTGGCGTGAAGGATTGGGGGGAGTAGCGGCGGGTGGAGAAGTGCTTTTCGGGGGTGTGAAGGATGATGTGTTTTCGCTGGGCAATGGAGTGGGAGCATTTTTTGCAGCGAAGTTCGACATCTTTGGTTTGACGTGTTGTTGCAGAAGCCGAAGGTGATGACATTGTTGGGCGAGCGAAGGGATGTGATGTTGCAACCATGTTGACACCCTCACTGTTCTGAGCCACAGTCTTCGCAGCATGTTCCATTGCAAGTCCTCCAGCCTGGCCTGGTAACGAAACACCCACGGGCCCAATAGACATTCCTGCTGTCCTCTCCACACTCTCATACTGCGCAACAACCGGTGCCCTCCCATTTGCCCCTGCCGTAAACGACTCCATCTCCCTCTTCCACCTCCTGTAGCCCGTAGTATCCTCGATCCCATGCGGACACCCCTCACTTTCATAAATCCCCAACTGTCGCATAAACCCTGGGTTTGGCTCAACCTGTGGTCTCTTCTCCCTCATCATCCGCAATGCATCATCCAGGCCGATCTTGAGAGTGCTCATGAGGTATGCAGCAAGGAGGGTTGCGGAGCGGCTTACGCCTGCAACACAGTGGATCATGACCTTATTTGTTGGCGAGGCCTCAAGGGCGGCAGTGATGAAGGTGTTTGAGGTGGGGATGTGGCGAAGGAGGTCTTCGTCGTCAGTATCGTCTACGTCAAGTTGGAGGGTGGTGATGTTGGGTCTGAGAGGGTTTCCAATCTTCAGAACGTTTGCGGCGTCTGTAAGAGCAGAGACGACATGGGTGATGCCGTTCGCCTTCAGGAGGGTGCCGGCACGGACTGTGTACAGGCTGTAGGCTTCAACGTCAGCTCAGACAGCTCCCAGAGCGTATGCTCGTAAGAATTCATACCTTCCAATGTAAACGCGGTCAACGATCTCTTCCATGATGGTTGAGTGTTCGGGGGAAGTCTAATTATTGTACGAGCTCGAGCCTTCTCAGCAGTCGCTGCCGCCGTCCTGCGCATTCAGGGCCCATACGGTACTTCCGCTCACAGGCTCGAAGGAAGCAGCAGCCCAACCACCAACCCCCATAATGGCTGCAGTCAAGATCACAATCCCTTCAGCTCCAAAAGAGTCGCCGCTCTTTACCCAGGCCATCAAAGTCTGCGTCGCCGCCGAAGCATACAAGTCCAAGAACGTCGCCCTCGCCGGCGGAGCCGCACAGAAGACCGTCACCCTCGAGCTCGCGAAGGAGTTCAAGACTTTGATCGAGGCAAATGCGATTGTGCGGTATTTGTTTACGCATGCGTTCCCGGAGAGCCAGATCAGTATCCTTGAGGCTGCGTTGATTGAGTGGGAGGAGAGTTTCCTTACTCCCGCCGTCCAGGACAAGGCTGCCGATTTGGACAGGATCTGTGCCTCTGTTAGCAGCGTCATCGAGAAGGCTGGCTTCACGGAGGCTCAGCCTATCCCTGCTGAGATCATCATCTTCGCGACACTTTACAACAAGCTCTCTACCGCCGATCTTTCCAAGTTCCCAGTACTGGAAAAATGGTTCAAGGACTTCACTGGAAAGGAATACGTCAAAAAGGGTGTCGAACTCGCCGCTCAGCACACTTCCGCCGGCAAGGTCTCCGTACCACAAGACACCACCCCCGCCGGCCCTGCCGCCCGCAAAGTCAAAGCCGGCATCGAGATGAAGACCCTCTACGAGAAGGAAATCCTCCCCAGGAAGGGCGAGAAGAACATCCTCATCACCTCCGCTCTCCCCTACGTCAACAACGTTCCTCACCTCGGAAACATCGTCGGCTCAGTCCTCTCTGCCGATGTCTTTGCCCGCTACAACAAAGCCCGTAACTTCAACACCCTCTTTATCTGCGGTACCGATGAGTACGGAACTGCAACTGAGACGAAAGCGTTGGAAGATGGTGTTACCCCCAAGGAGTTGTGCGATAAATACCACGCTATCCACGCTGATGTCTATAGGTGGTTCGAGATTGGGTTCGATCATTTCGGACGTACGACTACGCCCAAACAGACCGAAATCGCCCAGGACATTTTCATGAGATTGTACGAGAAGGGATACCTCCAAGAAGACACCATGACCCAACTCTGGTGCGAGAAACACCAGGGATTCTTGGCTGACAGATACGTCGAGGGAACATGCCCTAAATGTCTCTACGAAGACGCGAGAGGAGATCAATGCGACAAATGTGGACAACTTCTCAACGCATCCGAACTCATCGAACCTAGATGTAAGTTGGACGGTAACAAGCCCGTGTTGAGGGATTCCAAACACATCTTCCTTGCCCTTGACAAACTCCAAGAGAAGGTCGAGGCATGGTCCAAGGAATCCGCCGAGAAGGGGAAGTGGTCAGCCAATGGCCGTGCGATCACTGAGTCTTGGTTGAAGGAGGGTCTCAACCCCCGCTGTATCACCCGTGATTTGAAGTGGGGAACGCCAGTCCCGCTCGAGGGTTTCACCGATAAGGTGCTTTACGTCTGGTTCGATGCGACGATTGGGTATGTCTCCATCACGGCGAATTACACGGACAAGTGGCAGGAGTGGTGGCAGAATCCGGAAGATGTGAAGTTGTATCAGTTTATGGGCAAAGACAACGTTCCGTTCCATACTGTTGTCTTTCCCGCCACCCTTCTTGGTACGGGACAGAATTGGACGATGTTGCATCACATCAACACGACTGACTACCTCAACTACGAGGGTGGTAAGTTCTCCAAGTCTCGTAACGTCGGTGTTTTTGGAAACAATGCCCAACAAACTGGGTTGTCGCCGAGTGTGTGGAGGTACTATTTGATTATGGCACGTCCGGAGACGAGTGATACGCAGTTTACGTGGAAGGAGTTCGTGTCGAGGAATAACACCGAGCTCTTGGCGAACTTGGGTAACTTCGTGAACCGAGTGATCAAGTTCGTCAACGCCAAGTACGGTGGTGTCATCGCCGAGTACTCCTCCGATCTTGCCGAGGACGATGAGTCCAAGATCGCGCAGTTGAAAGAGAACGTCAACGAGCTCCTCGCGCAATACAACAAGGATCTCGAAGCATCCCGACTCCGTGCCGGTTTGCAGACCGTCATGGCCATCTCCGCCCGCGGAAACGTCTTCTTGCAAGATAACAAACTCGACAACACCCTCTTCGCCGAACACCCCGCCCGCTGTGCAAACGTCCTCGCAGCGGCCCTGAACCTAATCTACCTCATCTCCGCTCTCGCATACCCATACATGCCCTCCACCTCTTCCTCGATCGCTGAACAGCTCAATGCGCCGCTCCGTGCGATTCCGGATGTGTGGAGTAATGATGATTTGCAGACTGGTCACAAGTTGGGGAAGGCGAAGTATCTGTTTGGCAGGGTGGATGAAAAGATGGAGGAGGAGTGGAGGGCGAAGTTTGGTGGGGGATCTGGGACGCCGGTGGTGGATGAGAAGAAGGAGGCGAAGAAAGCCCAGAAGGAGGCGAAGAAAGCGAAGAAGGCTGCGGAGAAGGCCGCTTCTGCCGAAGGAGAGAAGAAGGAGGAGGAGGTTAAAGCGTAAAGGATGGGACAAGATAGCATAGTTGAGGGGTAGACGAGCGTGTGAGCTTTTTGGGAAGTACGATAGTGCCAGTGCACGTGTACATTTTACATTCAACATCGACAAAAAGATGAGGGGGAGTCATGGCGTTTATTATGTGGACGATAGCACGTAACGAATGAATAGTAGAAGGAATTCAACATTCTTTCTGGTTCGAAGCTTAATCCACGGATGAGGTCTTTTTGCCTTATCTGTCTTCGCAGCCACTCACTTTCGCACCCGCGCATTGTTGCTCGTGAACGGAGCGGCGGTCCGTCCGACGACGCAACATTCGGTAGAGAACCTTGGAAGAGAAGACAAAACGACACAAAACATTTAGACGGCCATGAAGCTTCGATCATAGACAGCACCTTCTCAAGGCAAGCAGGCAGGCAGTTACTTGCAAGCAATCAGAGCTATAGACGCTTCCGACATGGCCATGGTCGAGGATTCAACACCAACGACAGCGCAATCCGTCACATCCGACCCCGAAACTGTCGACGCGTCGAAACATCCCATCGACCCAAATGACGCCTCTCAAGATGACCTCCAACCCGGCGAAACCTACCGCATCCCCGAAAACTTCGCCATGATCTCCCCCGGCCTTTACCGCTCCTCTCTCCCTAAACCCCCGTCCTTCCCCTACCTCAAGAAACTGGGATTGAAAACGATCATCCGGTTGAATCAGGAAGAGTACCCGGAGGAGAATGTTGCGTTTTGTGCGCGGAATGGGATCAGGACGTATCATTTCGGTGTACCAGGGAACAAGGAGCCGTTTGTGAAGGTGCCGGAGGAGGAAATCACGCGTGCGTTGGCGGTGATACTGGATCTTGCGAACCACCCGATACTCATACACTGCCGAAGCGGGAGACATCGAACAGGGTGTTTGGTGGGGTGCGTGAGGCGGATACAAAATTGGGCCTTGACGGTCATATTTGACGAATACCGCTCGTTCGCGAACCCGAAGAGTAGGAGTTTGGATCAGCAGTTTATTGAGTTGTATGATTTGGGACGCGTGTGGAGGCGGATAGGTACGAAAGGGATTGAGAGACTACCTTGGCGGTTGGAGGTTGGGGAGGAGGCCAGGGCGCAGGCGATGATTGGGGAGGAGAAGGAGTGTGATGGGGAAGGCGGGGAGATTGATGATGAAGGTTATGGGAAGAGTTTGCCAAATGGGAGTATTGATACGGCGGAAGATGAGTGCTCCTGATGGAGACAGAGAACAGTAATAATGTGGAAATTGGAAGGTTGGAGTATGGAAATAGGGTATGGCAATTGAAGCCTGAACGAGGAAACAGAATTACGGAACAGGGAACACGGAGTCGAAGACAGGAAAGTCCGACAGGAGGAGTATTGCATGCGTGGATTCGTCTGCTGGGGACATATAACTTGCAGGACTACAACGACGGTATTTATAATCAGTATTACATATACGCTTAGGGAACAATTTATTCGAGATGCAGGGTATCTATGCTAATTGACGAGATCTTGAATCATCGCTTCACTCGTTTCTCGTCTCGCAAATGTTCAGTGGAATCCCGCGTAATATGACCCATACGCCGCCATATTCCCCAGCGCCAGCATCGTCAGTCCAAGTGGCCACGGTCTAAACGAGAACAACCCTTTCCGCCCATTGATAAGGAGGTAGCCCATCGACCACGCCGTCGTAACTCCTATTTGCATCGTCAGCTATAGACCTCATAAGTCTGATATTTACGGATTCAAACCTGCTCCATTATGATGCTCTCCTGTCATCGTAAAATACCCCGATAGCGCCGTCACACCACCAATAAACGCCGTCGATATTGGCCCTGGGTATCCGTGGAGATGTTGTCGAGTTTTAGGCAGTGTCGCGAGTAAGGCGCCCGAGAAGGTCCATGCTGGTATTGGTCTGTAAGGCGGATGTCAGCACCTTCCATCGCAGAAACAACGACCTCCACCCTACGATGTAGCCCATTGTCTTTGAAGCTTTCGTAATGCCTGATAATCCATCTTGATATTTTGTTGGAGGTTAAGATGTTGTACGTGCATGGCGTTTTAAGCTCGAGGACTTGCAGGGCTGGTGGTTCGCTTGGTGGTGAGGCCGTGTGACCTAAACACCAGAGCACCCCCTTTTTCAGCATTCAACCCACGATGAACACCAGGGATGAATGCTATCCAATTGAGTTCTCTACACCTCTTCTGAGCTTGAAAGACACTTCACAAGCATTACGGTTAGATTTCGGAGTGAGGTGGAGGGTGAAGTATCCTGATGAGGAGACGAGGAAGGGATGGAAGGAGGCCGAGGTATTGGCAGCTCAATGCATTGAAGTGCTCTTGTGTTTGCGGCATATTCGACACACTAGCTAATAGCTGGAGCACAGTTGCGAATTCAATTGGGATGGAGGGGGGTGAATATCACGGAGAGCTTGGTGGACAAGTTTGGGCTGGTAATAGCAAAAGCGAAGGTTCCATTCCGTTCTTGCATGGCCATGTATGCTGGTTCTAATGCGGTCGATTGGAACAGATCTGGCACCAAATCAACCTTCACGCCGAGTATGACCTTCATGGGAAGGACCACGCTCACCCGTGTTCTGTGTTAAGTATTGCGACTTGCATTTGTCGCTTTCATGCACATATTGAAGGTGGAGTACAGTCCGTTTGCGTCGAGCTCCCTCTGCACCACAGCCTACCATCCCAGAAGACCTTCCCATGGCTCAGTTCACAGCTTTGAATCTAGAGTTAGACTTTACCATTTACTACTCACGCATCGTGCCTCAAGCAACAACACCATCGATAGCGGCAATGGTACCACTCGTTGACGCTGCGCTGAGGTCATTGATTGCTGATAAGCTGGCCAAGAGGGCTCCGATGGTCTTCGCAAGGGGCTGCTTGAAGGTCACTACTTCTCGTCAAGACCGGGAAGAAACGTGGCTAACGAGCACTGGTGACATTAGAGGGTTGCTAATCATTCTCAACATTTCGAAGAACTTGGTCGAACGCTTTGTAAATTTGCGGCAAGGACTGATGACATGGATATGAAGAAAGCATTCGAAACACTCGTAAGCATCACCCAGAATGAACTTTCTGAACACTACGTCCTGACATGAAATTTCCTTCAGGCTATCGACACAGATCTGGACGAACCGTGGAAACGCCTTCAACTACCCCTGTGGAAGTATACTACCCACCGACTATATATAACACCTGTAAAGCGTGATTTACATGAAGTAGGGGTTCTGGGACTGAAGTGAGGCTATCTCAAGCTGACGTGAAGAAAACCTTACAGATTACCCTCGAAACACATGATGAAGAGGTTTCGTCTGATGAGATGGAGGCTGATGATGTCTTCATGGATGATTCGAATTCGGAGTATCCAGATTCTGAGGATGACGATGAGTTTCCCTTCAGCGAACTCGATACACCGCAGACGGCATATGTTCCCACGCCATCACAATCTGTCAGTGCACCCGCAACCCAATTTCCCCTGCCAGACAGTCAACCTATCGTCAACTTAGACGACGACGAGTTTTTCGTCTTCTCCGACGATGAAGACGCGTTACATGGCCCTTTCTCCCAGCCGCTTAAGAAACGACCAAAGCTCTCACCCTCTTCTAAAGTATACGAGGGTACGCAAGCGTTGATACAACGGCAACCTCTGAACGAGCTGAAGAATACCACCTTCGATGAAGCAATAGACGAGGCGGAGTTTCCATTTTCCGACGCGGAGATGGACGAGATACAGGATGAAGATGATATCATGTCAGAGCTGAATGAATAGAGATACATAAACCCACACTACGTCCTGGTATACCTGATATCTAAACATTCGCACCCTTACAACTTCGACGTCCACCTCTTGATCCCCTCCATATTCGGCAATACAACATCATCCACAATCGCTTGATCCAACATCTTCGTATTAACCAGATGTGGCCCCAACTCACTCAACTTCGTAACCCCAATCAACCTCATCGCGATATTCATCTCTTCCGTCAGGATCTCGATAGCTCTAAGTACACCGTCCGTTCCCCACGCCGAGAGGGCATACAGGAACGGCCGTCCGAGCGCGACTCCACGAGCGCCAAGACACAGAGCTTTGATAATATCCGTACCGCGACGAACACCACCATCGAGGTAAACTTCAATCTTCTCCAGCACCCACGGCGCATGCTTCCGGATCTCAAGTAACGTGTGTAAACCCGTCGGCGCATAATCCAGCTGTCTCCCCCCATGATTCGACAAAATAATCCCCCGGATACCATACTCCACAGCCAACACAGCATCCTCGACAGTCTGCACGCCCTTCAGCATAATCGGTAAATTGGCCGTCGACTCTCGGATCCATTCCAGATCCGCCCAAGACACGTTCGGAGACTGATATGTCGATATGGCCGCCGCGACACTCAGCTGTGGTTTCGGCTTGGCGGAGGTGTTGGATGGAGCGCCTTGTGGGAGATCAGCGGCGCCTTGTCCTTGAGGTTGATCAGGACCTTGTTGGAATCCGGTGGTGAGTTGGACGTCATCGTCCATCTCGACAGCCACCTTGGCGCGTTCGTCCGCTTCGCGTTTTCCCGGGATAGCGGTATCGACGGTGAGTAAGATCGCCTTATACCCCGCCGCCGCAACGCTCTTAAGCAAGGTTTTCGATTTGGAGACATCGCGGTTGACGTAGAGTTGGTACCACAATGTCTGGTCGGGTGTGATTTTCGAGTTCGCGATCGTGTCGAAGGCAACAGACGCGTTCGCTGATACTCCCTGAATGAGACCAGTTCGGCCACAGCCGCGGGTGATGCAGAGTTCGCCGTCTGGATGGCCGAGACGTGCCATAGCTGCCGGTGCGACAAAGAATGGCAGCGCAGTCTCGCTACCGAGGAACCTGGTACTAAGCGAGACATGTTCGACATTCCGCATAACACGAGGCCGGAACAGGATCTTGGAAAATGACTGTTGGTTGAGGGTATGCGTGAACGTATCCTCCGCCGACGACGAATAGTACGCCCACGCCTTCGTACTCAAGAACTGACTGGCGATCTCCTCAAAATCATGAAGATTAATACATTGACTCAACGGTTTTCTCTGCCTCTCAGCTTTCTCCTTCGCTGTCTGTTCCGCCCTACTCGGGGGCTTCACAACCGCCACGATCGTCTCCGGATCAACAGGCCCAAGGTGCTTCTCCTTCGGTAACGACTCCTCAATCGTCCCAGGGGGGTGAATCGGGTCGTATTCCTCCGTCGCGTCTCGTCCGGCGTAGCGTAGGATTATGTTTGCACCACCCGGGTGATCCGGAAGGAAGTCGGTGACATCATAGGCGTTTCCGGAGATGATCACCCAGCAGCTTTCTTTGTTGTTGTGTTTCGCGACTTCTTTTGCGTCGAGCATATTCGTTTGAGGGGGGGTGGGAGTGCTGATCTGTGTTGCTGAGTGTTTGAATTTGATAGGGTCTTATATACCCAGATAGGTGTTGAGGTTGCGGGGTTGGCGAATTCGAAGGTTGGCGCGGGGAACTGCATGAACCTTAATTTCGGCTCGATGCACTCCGGAACTCGAAAACTCCCAGAAAGACTCAATGTTCGAAAGATTAGCAGGTCGCAGTCGAATATCGCAAGATGTGTTGCTATTGCCATTGCCGAAAAACATTAGAGCACCTAGCCGCAGCTTGCCTGCCTCAAATAAACTGGTTGCTATTCACACATCCATAGGTACCTATGCTTCTACACGCGAAAGCGTAGGGCAGCCCCGGAGCGAAACCTTTATCAGTGGCCCAGCGGCCCGTAGCATAAAAAACGACGGGTAGGCACCAACCTTGGATATGTAGCTTCATCTCGAGCGAGGAAGTTGCCGTACGCGTGCTGATCGGTTGATGATGTCTTCGCTTCTTTCCAGCCATACTTTGTTGGCAAGGGTGGGCGGATTTCCTGATCATACCGCTCTTCTCCTCGTGCATTCATAGCCTATCCCATGGCTTCTCAATTATCCACCCAACGTTCACACGCCCTTGTCACCCGGTTTACTCCTCGGCACAGACGGAAACGCCGTACCCCCACCCGCTAGCATCTGCTGCGTCTTCTTCTGTCTCTGGAGTTCTCTCCATCTGCTTGCGCGCATAGCATATATCTGGCGATGGAGTGTGAATACGCGCGGGTCGGGTGCGGGGGTTGGAGTTGCGGTTGGTGAGGAGGGTTTGTCTTCCTTCTTGTCGTTGTTGGTGTCGTCTTTTTTCTTGTCTGAGTCGGCGTCTTTGTCGGTGTCTTTATCTTTCTTTAATTGTTTCTCGGCATGCTTCTTCTTTAGTCTCTCCACCTCCTTCTCGATCTCCGCTTCCCGTGCTTTCTTCGCCTCGGCTTCCTTGTCGACCACAGGCGTAGCAAAACCCGTATCACTCAAATGACTGTTACACGCGTAAAAGAAATCGGATTGATCTGGCGTGATTAAAACCGTCGTCGTGAACTTCTTGCACTGTTGGTTAAAACAGGTGGTTAACGATTAAGATCACCAGCGAGTCTTGCGAACCTACAATGAAGCAAGGTTTGTCATTCGCCGCCGTTCGCTTGTGATAAAGGTTTGTGAATGGAGGAGTCGACATCGTGATGATTGGGGCTGTATGCTGAAGTGCCGTTTGGCGGGAAGTTGGCGGGTTTGTGCAGCGATGTACGGGCCCTCGCTTGCGCCGGTGCAGCGGAGCATACGGAGAGACCAAAACACAACACCAAAGGAATTGAACGATCAACACAAAGTTATCAGTCATTTGACGCGTCATTGCTGTTGTTGAAGCTGTGCTCATCCAGATGGCACCCTCAATATCCATCCCAAACTCACACCTCATCCCTCACTCAGCCGCAACCCGACGTCTTCTCGGCCGCGTAAGTAAAGATGCACTAATTGATCTTATAACCTCCTGGCTCTCCGCCCCAAACCTCCATCCCCGACACGTCGACCCAGAAGACGACCAAGAAACCCTCCTCAGTCCCGAAGACGCCAAAGACTGGTACGAATGCTGCCGAACCGGGAACGGCGGTAAACGCGCAGCGATCAATAGAGTGATCGAGGTCGATTGGAGTGAAGGGTTGAGTTGCCTGCAGATTGCGGAGGTGGATATGAGGTACACGATCGATACCCCAACCTCACAGACCTACACCGCTGCACGCCTACACTATCCACCAAACACACCCCTCCCACCCCTCCACTCACCATCCCTCGCATACGGGCTCTCACAATCCCTGTCGCCATTCTTCAAACACCATATTTATTCAGTGCAGCATCCAACTCTACCCCTCCACCTCCTCCGCCTCCAAATCCACGACCCACCAACACCGCAGACCCTTGCCCTTCTCCCACCACCCAAGAAGATCCTATACATCGCGCACTGTGAGGGGTCGAACCATGTCTTCCATACCGGAATCGGTGGTGCATACTACGACATCCTACGACAATGTGTAGGGGAAGTCTTCGGTAACTTTGGGAACGGGAGGAAGGGGATGAGGGTAGAGGTCAGGGGTACGGAGCTCGTCACGAGGAGCTTGGAGACGATGGCGGAGTTGAGGGGTGGTGGACGGGGTGCGGGAACGGCGGGCGGTGCGTGGGGAGTATATGCGAAGGACGAAGTTGACGATAGTCCGCTACAAGCCATTCCTACACCGGCGAAGGAGGACGTGGCAGATGGGGAGGAGGACAGGGAGATAAGGAAGAGACGGAAGATTGCGGAAGCGAGGTTTGGGGTTGACAGACCGCCCGTACTGGAACGTGTTGATTTTAGGCTCGAGGAGACGTTTTTGACGGGGGATGCTTGTGAGGATATCGCTTTCGTGCCGAAGCTCCAGGTCCGGTTCGAGGGTTCGAATGTCTTCGAAGGATTGAAGGAGCTTGTGATTAAGGGTGTGATTGACGGGGTCAAGATGCCGGGATGGATGACGGGTGAAGAGGGGGTCACGACGGGTGTAGTAAAGAACGGGAGAGTAGTGAAACGAAGCTTAGATTGATTGAATAGTGGTAAGGGGATAAGTGATATGGTGGGTATACCTAATATACAACCCGCCTCATGATCAGACGGACAGATTGAGCGCAGTTCTCATCCAGTTCAAGATCTCCTTGGCGGATCGCTCGGGGTCTTCTTCGAACACGAAATGTCCTGGTCCTTCCAACCCCTTGATCCGAAGTAAACCCTCATCCTTGACCCAGTCTTTCCAGCACACCCGAATGAGATCAGAGGGCCCAAGGTTACCGATAGAATGTAACGCAAACGTCGGAACCTCAAGTTTATCCCCCCTCTCCTGATCCTCCCTCTGCTCCTCCACATCAACCGTCGCACCCGCACGATAATCATTACAGCTCCCATTAACGACATCACCCCTCCTGAAACTCTTGACATACACATCCATCGCACCCCCTTCCTTCAACTTTTCGAGATATTTGTCTTGACCAGCCCATGAGGCGATTTTGTCGGGGATGAACCACTCTACGCCTGCGCCTTGGATCATCTTTTCGGGGCGAGGGTAGGGCTGGGCGAGGAACATCCAGTGGTACATCTTGAGTGCGATTTTGTTGTCTCCGCCTTGGCTTGAGCAGCATCTTTTCCAATTCTCGAGTGTTGGGACGATATCGGCGACTACGACTCCGATCACCTTAAACTTCTCGCTTTGTTTCATGTCGATTGCCATGCGGTGAGCGACCCTCGCTCCGCGGTCGTGACCGATGAGGATGATCTTCCGCGGGGTTGAGGTGGAAGATTGGAGGCAACGGGACATTACGTCCAGGATTTCCTTACCCATCGAGCGCTTCGAGTAAGCGTTCGTGTCCTTGGTTGATTTATTCGCAGAAGAGTCGCCGTAACCTGTTCCACGATAGTCAGCGTCTCGTACTCACGAGACTGTGAAGCTAACTACGGGACCTGGAAGATCGGGAAGAATGATAGCATAATCCTTCGGCAGCAACGGGATCAAGTGTCGGAACATGTAGTGGTTCTGTGGATACCCGTGCAAGAGGACGAGAGCCGGTTTCTCCGGATCACCGTCGCCGGGACGGTAGAGGGTGTTGATGGAGGCCATGGAGGAGGTGGCGATTTGGGAGCCGGAGAAGCCGTCGAAGGCCTTTGAGACTGACATCTCGAAATCAATTCTTTCTCGAAATCAATTCTTTGAGGTGATGGAGTCTCCTACGCCATGGATTCGCGCGCTGCGGACCGGATGCGACACACCGCAGGGTCCGAGGACTCGGAACGTCCTTGGCGACAGAAACGGCAACCTTAAACAAAACATTCCCCTCATACACCATGGAATCAGACAGTCGAAAATCCATACCCATGCCCCGCCGTCCATCCCACAACGACGACTCTCCTATGTCTCGACCATCGATAGGCAGTCAACCGCGCTCCTCTCAATCATCCTTTCTCTCCGAATTTGATTTCGCGGAGGGTTTACCAGATCTTGATGAAGACGATCATGGAGGGCATGGGAGATCAGGGAACGGGATGCAGAAACCGCTGTTGGGGAATATTGCTGCGCCAGCGGTGACGATGGCGGGCGGGGAGGAAAGTGGGGATGAGGAGGATCAGATTAAGATGCCGCAGGAGGGTGGGGGTTTGGTGAATTCGTTCTTTAACATGTCGAACTCAATCATCGGGGCAGGTATGATTTAGGATCCCCTTATGCATCCTTTGCGATGAAGCTGACTTTAGTCGTACAGGAATTATCGGCCTTCCCTTCGCCTTCAAAGAAGCCGGCGTAGTAATGGGCATCGTCCTCCTCATCGTCCTCGCCATAATGACCGACTGGACAATCCGTCTCATCATCCTTAACGCCAAAATGTCCGGAAAAGACAACTACCAAGACATCGTCTCCCACTGCTTCGGACCCAAGGGCTTCTTTTTCTGTTGTTTGGCGCAGATTAGTTTTGCGTATGGTGGCATTGCGGCGTTCTGTGTGATCATTGGGGATACGATTCCGCATGTGCTGAGTGCCCTCATCCCTGGATTGAAGGATATTCCTGTGATTGGGCTGTTAGCAAACAGGGAAGCGGCGATTGTGTTTTGCACAGTATTCATTTCGTACCCGCTCAGTTTGTATCGGGATATTAGTAAACTCGCGAAAGCATCCGCGTTGGCGTTGGTCAGTATGGTGGTGATCATACTCACAGTTATCATCCAAGGCCCACGGGTCCCGGATACAGACGACTGGCGTGGCCGCAAAGTTGAGTGGGCAGTCTTCGACATGGGCTTCTTCAAAGCCATCGGTGTCATCTCTTTCGGTGCGTAGCTGCACAGCAGTACTTTAACTCTCATTGCTAACGTCTGCGTACAGCTTTTGTCTGCCACCACAACTCTCTCCTCATCTACGGCTCCCTCAAGAAACCAACACTAAACAGATTCACGACCGTTACGCATTGGAGTATGGGTATCTCGCTCGGAGCGTGTCTGATCATGGCGCTGGCGGGGTATTTGAATTTCAAGGATAAGACTGTCGGAAATATCTTGGTGAATTTCCCACCTGAGGGGGAACCCGGAAGCAACCTGATGGTTACCTTCGCCCGATTCTGCTTCGGATTCAATTGCGTATGTACTTTGCAAATGATTTCTGGAAAGGGATGCTTATCGTCGTACATACAGTTCACAACCCTTCCCCTCGAAGCCTTCGTCTGCCGCGAAGTCGTAACCTCCTATTACTGGCGCCATACCCCCTTCTCCCTCCGCCGCCACGTCCTCCTCACCTCCGCCTTCGTTTTCAGTGGGATGTGTATCTCGCTCCTAACAACTGACCTCGGTATCGTTCTACAACTCGCTGGATCCACCTCCGCTGTTGCGCTGGCGTATTTGTTTCCGACGCTGTGTTGGTTGAAGGAGGCGGAGGGGCCGTGGTGGGGGTGGAAGAAGTTGCCGGCGGTTGGGTGTGCGGCGTTTGGGATGATTGTCATGGTTGTTACGAGCATTGAGGCGATTTGGAGTCGGTTGTAGGCCTGGTGCCCCGGCTGCGGCATAGGTTTTTGGGCACGGGAATGGGCATTGCATTGCTATAGACGATCATACCTGTTAAGAAGAACTACAAAACTTCCACACATGTCCTCAAATGCATCCTCGTTTACCATCATGAGAGTTAATGCCCTTTCATATTTATATCCGTTTGATTTACTCTGCAACGGCCCTCGCAACTGTTCCTGGTACTTCCTGATAACCAACTTTTTTGGCGCACGTGAATTCGTTGCGCTCGAAATAGCAGCGAGGCGGCAAAAGGTTTTGAAGAGCAACCAGTTGACGAATTCGACTCGTACAAGGTCGTTCCAGCATCAACATGGCCGATCAAATAGCTACCCCGACAGATCAGCATCAGACGTCGTTGTCCTCTCTCGTTAACACCCTCGAGACCGCACCCGAGACTTTCTTGACGCCTACGCCCGCTCTTCATGCTTCGACCCTTGTAGTGGCTAAGCGCCTTCTCGACCCCGTCGCAAAACAGTTTTCGAACGTGTTCAATGAGATTTACTTGCAGGGGATGGACGTTGAGCAGATCTGGGAGCAGGTTAGGATGGTGACGGATGAGGTGGTGGATGATGTTATGGAGGTTGAGGTTGAAGATGAGGAGGATGATGTAGATGAGGACGGGCTTGAGGGCTTGGAGGATGAGGATGTGAGTGATGTGGATGATGAGGAGGATGAGGAGGAGTATGGGAGTGAGATGGAGGAGAATGAGTTTGAGGGGTTCCATAGTGAGGACGAGGAGGGTGTGGAGGGGGAGAGTTTCCTTGATACTGAAGCCGAGGAGGACTTTGAGGAGGAGGAAGAGGATGAGGAGATGGAGGGTGACGCATCCATTGACCGTGATGTCGACGAGCAGATGTTTGAGAGCGACGACGAAGAGAACGATGAAGAGGGCGACGCCGCCGATGAAGAAGCTGGCGAGGAGTACACAAAAGACGTCTTCGGCCTCAACGACAAATTCTTCTCCATCGACGATTTCAACCGCCAAACTGAGGAAATGGAGAACCGCAACATGATGGACGAAGACGACGAGATCGACTACTTTGCCGACCCAGATCAGCAAAACGTCGAGGGCGAGGAAGACCAGCCTGAGGAGATCAAGTACGAGGATTTCTTTGGTCCTAAGAAGGGTGCGAAGAAGGTTGCTGGTGGTAAGAGAAAACGGACGGCTGGTGATGATGGATCAGAGGCTGAGAAGCAAGAGGAGGAGGAGGACAACGATGACCAGATCTTTAACCGCATGCAGAAAGACTTGTTTGCGGATGAGGAAGAGGATGAGCGTGACGCTGTCGGTAAGCCCGCGTCTGCCGCAGCGAAGCGCCAAGCTGCCATCGCCGACGAGATCCGAAGATACGAGATGGAGAACATCGGGAAGAAGGATTGGACGATGATGGGTGAGGCGAAGGCGAGGGACAGACCAACGAACGCTCTCCTCGAGGAGGATGTCGAGTTTGACCGTGCGGCAAAGCCCGTACCGGTCATCACCGAGGAGACCACGCAGACGTTGGAGGAAATCATCAAGCAACGAATTCTTGACCAGAACTTTGATGATATTGTTCGGAGACATCCGGACTCAATACCGGAGTTCAAGGCGAGCAGGTTGTTGCCCGATATCGACAACGAGAGATCTTCGAAGTCTCTGGCGGAGCAGTATGAGGATGACTACCAGAAGAAGATGAATCCGACAAAGACGGATGCACGGGATGAGAAGTTGTACAAAGAACACGAGGAGATCTCGAAGTTGTTCGCGGATATCGTACACAAACTCGATGCGCTGACTTCCTACCACTACACGCCCAAACCACCAACAGAATCCATTACAGTCGTCACCAACGCACCCACAATCGCGTTGGAAGAAGCCCAACCAACTTCCCTCGCCGCAAAAGACCAACTCGCCCCTCAAGAAGTCTACTCCGCCGACCGCCGCGCCATGCGCGCCGAAGGTCTCCTTGTCGGTCCCTCCGGACTCCCACAAGCCCGCAGCGAAATGTCCCGCGAAGAAAAAGCCACGAATCGCCGTCGCGACAAACAGAGACTCAGGAAGAAGCTCCGTGCGGAGAACGAGAAGAAGGCGGTGGACGAGAAGGCGGGGAAGAAGCAGAGTCAGAAGGACATGGATGGAGATGTTGTGAAGACTTTGAAGAGTGCTGGGGTTACGGTTATTGGGAAGGGTGGAGAGAAGAGGGATTTGCAAGGAAAGTTGCAGCAGGGTGGGAAACAGACTGCTGCGGCTGGTGCGGCTGGGTTGAAGCTCTGAGGGGATTGAATTGGTTGTGTAGGAAGGTTACTTTTGCATTTACGTTTAGCATCAACATTCGGTGATCCTCAATGGAGTTTTTTGGTGATTCATGTCTACGTTACTTAATTTGCCTGATTCGGGATTCTGTCAACAAACCGTTACTTCCAACGACAAAAGTCAATCCATAACCTCACAAAGCTATGTCAATAAAGCGTCCAGCACAAGAAGATCTTGAAAAGTCTTCTTCCTCCAAGAAAATGGTTATCTCGACAACAACGAGTAGGTCCATGTTGGTTTGATCCACTAAGTGAATGGCACGCTGATAACTGTACAGAGGCTGCTGTCGCTTCCTTCTTTGCTCCAGCCTCCAAACGCTTGCTGGATCCTGATGGTATCAAGTGGGCAACCCGGCATGGCACTTTACTCGTCGCAAAATACAAAGGCAGCGCACTCAAAGAACTAGAAGAAGGCAAAACATACAAAGTCGGTGCCTTCGACTTGGTGCGTAATTTGGACGACGGACTCAACTGCGAGAACCAGAACTAATACGTCCCGCACAGGACGGTACCCTAATTAAAACCACCTCCGGCTCCCGCTTCGCAAAAGACGCCAACGACTGGACCTGGTGGCATCCCTCGGTCCCCACCCTCATCCGCTCTCTCCACGCCTCTGGATACCTCATCGCGATCTTTTCCAACCAAGGCGGTATCTCCCTGAAGACCGCTAACTCAAAGTCCGAGACGAAGTGGAAAACGAAACTGGAGGCGGTTTGTAGGGGGTTGGATGTGCCTGTTGCGGTGTATGGCGCTACGGGACGGGATCGGTGGAGGAAACCGAGGGTTGGGATGTGGGAGGAGTTTGTGGGGGAGTATGGGTTGGGTGAAGCTGAAAGGAAGGGGAGCTTGGATATAGAGGGGAGCTTTTATGTTGGGGATGCGGCGGGGAGGGGGGATGAGCGCAGTAAGGATTTCTCGTGTTCGGATCGGTACGTTGACTGTTGGAGGGGATGCCGGGATTCGGTGCTAACTGGTGTATAGACGATTGGCGATGAATATTGGGATTAAGTTTCATACGCCGGAGCAGTACTTTCTTGGAAAGGATCCAGAGCCGTATAGCTTGAAGAACTCGTTCGATCCGTTGACTGTGCTCAGCAAAGAAGCACCGACAACGACTTTCACGAAGAGATTCGAGCAGGAGCTTATTGTTATGGTTGGCTCTCCCGCAAGTGGGAAGAGTACGTATACCGAACTCTTCTTGGAGCCTCTAGGATATGTACGGGTGAACCAAGATACCCTCAAGACGAGGGAGAAGTGTGTGAAAGTCGCGGAGGCAGCATTACTGGAAGGACAAAGTGTGGTAGTCGACAACACGAACGCTGATGCCGGGACCCGAAAAGTCTGGATTGAGCTCGCTTCACGCCTGAAGTCTCAATGTCCGGAACTTCGGGTGCGGTGTGTCTGGCTCACTACACCACAAACAATTGCACTACACAACAACGCAGTACGAGCATGGGGAGGACTTCCATCGAAAGAAAAGCGAGACTTTTTGCCAGGCGTCGCTTTTACAAGTTACGCTGCACGATTTCAAGAACCTAAGGTCGAAGACGGGTTTGAGGACTTGGAAAAGGTGGACTTTGCATGGAGAGGAGGAGAAGAGGCAAAGAAAGTCTGGGGAAGGTGGTGGTTAGATTGAGACTCAGGGCTTAGCCAAGACCCTCTCGTACGTTAATTCACGAACCCATGGCCATTGCGGCCATGATTCCCGGATTCACATTTGTATGCCTATCATGCGACCTCGCAGGACATATGACCGCTTTAGCTAATCATTCCAGACGTCTCGGAGGACAGGAGAGACCGTCAGCTGATCTAGTTAACCCTGTACTACTCGTAACGAAACACTTAAAGCTTCATCATGGATCCAACTTTTTCGAAGTAATTTTGTGTTGGTCCTCACGTCATGACGCTTTCGCATATGCGATCAGCGTGCGGCAAGGTGGAGGACGCCACGTAACGGCCCGACCTCCTACGACCAAGCGACCTCCAACCACTGACGGGGTTTTCTCTGTTTACCTTCATCGACGAGCACGACCATTTCGTTTCTCCTCGACAATCTCTCCTTCAGCTTCGTTACTGTTACAGGTATGTCCGTCACCGTCGTTTTATTGCGCTCTCTTCTCCACCGTCCTGTCACGACGATCACGCACTCCAAGCTGCGCGCTAGCCAAGCCCTTCATTGACTGACCCTTACGTGCGATATAGAGGCAGTCCATCCCTATCCTACACCATTTACCATTTACCATTTACCAATTCCTCCTGTTCTTGCTCCATTGAACCCGGAGTACGAAGCCTTCAGCAAGATCCATCCGTGAGAAACATAAGAGAAGACAAGATCGAGCAATGTTACCACACCAAAAGAACAAGGTCGATATCTCGAGCCTGACCGAGGAGGAAAAGAAGCTCTTCAAACTCTACGGCAAACTCCCTGCCCGCAAAGGTACCTCCTCTTCCACCCTTCCAACCCACATATTAACTTATATACACAACAGACATCCTCGCCTCAAAACTGAACGAAAGAAAGTACTTCGACTCCGGCGACTATGCCCTCTCCAAAGCCGGAAAAGCTTCCGACGCGGGCGTAACGAACGTCGGGTACGAACATCCCTCCCCCGAATCTATCCCACATCATGTCGGCACGCCGCAGAGTCCGGTTATGAGTCCGGCGGCGTTGATGCCGAGGGATTCGTTTAGCTTGGGAGCGAGTGCGGTTTCGGGGAGTAGTGCGGGTGCTGTTAGTAGTGGGTTGAGTGCGTCGCCGCCCAAGGAGAGGCGGGTTGGGCAGGGGATGCACTGAGGACGAGTCTTGGCTGCATAAAGTTGAGACTTGTGTGAAGGTGACATGGTATGGATGGAGCGAATGGACTTCCAGCGTGCCACGCCGACGTTGCGGCGCGGCTTCTCAAGCTCTTTGTACACTATGATTTTCGGGATTTACTTCGAAGCTTCCGTGGTTGGGTGTGGTTTATGGAGCATGGTAATACTTAATGGGGGCGATTTGTGCTTTGTACTTGGTGTACTGCAATTCTATGTTCCATGAGCGTTCTATGTCCTGGGTGTTTTCTTCTACATTCATTGCGAGAAATGCAATTATATCTCTTGACATGGACTTCACTTGCCAAATGCAATACCCGCACTCGGGTTCCAGACTCCTGCTTTTGGCTTCGTAACCTTGATCTCCGGTACCGGCGCTGCTTGGGCAGGCCTGCTTGGGGCCGGTGACCCCCCAAACCTGATTCCTTGCTCCGGATGCCATTGTCCCGGCGTAACATCAGGTACAGGCTCCGGCGACGGTGTCCGTACAACATCATTCAGCGGCACCTGATACGTCTGTCCAGCAACCATAGGCTCCTCCTCGAACGACTCTTCCCCGTAATCTTCGTCCTCGTCGTCCTCTGGAGGAAGGCTTGATGGGTCAATCTCTTCTGCGTAAGCCTCCTCAGGGACCTCGAAATCCCGGAATGCTGAAGGGGCGGAAGATGACGAAAGGTCACTGTATGATCTCTTAGTATCCTTTTATAAGACATTTTCAAGAGGTCATACCTCTCAAGTTCTCGTGCTTGACTTCTCCGCTCATACACGAACGCTTTACACTCATCTCTAAACTTACTCAACGCCTTCGCAAGGTCATTGTAGAACTTTCTCCCCTCTTCCACATTGATGCCAATTTCCCTCCACTTCAGATATGCCGTCTCGAATTGCTGCAAGACATGCTCCCTTTCCTGTGTCGTAGCGTCCGATTGCTTGCTCTGCAAGAACTCCGTGTTGGCAGTACGGACGTGCTTAAGGACATTCTCTAGCTCCAACTCATCTTCCTGAATCTGAGCACGGGCATCGTCATACCGGCGAAGACGACGCTCGAAGAAGTCCTCGAACTGCGCTGGCTCGAGACGAGCGTTGGGGTCCTCACTCTCCAGTCTCGTTGCCTCAGCCAGGATAGCACGGCTAACGTCCTCGATCCTAGCACGATGTTTAAGGTCCTCAATACGTTCGCGACGCCTACGCTCGAGCCGCGCCAGCTCATTGAGGTTATCCCGAACCTTCTTCGCCGCAAGCTCAGACTTAGCACTCGTGCGCTGAGTGAGAACGTTAGGGATGAACTCCTGGAGTTCCGTGCTGTCACCGCCCAGGATGCCGATGAGTTCCTCCCAGTCAGCGAACTTCTTGCGGATGACCTCGTCACTCTTAGCCGCGGTTTCTAGGATGGCATAATACTGTCCTCCTTGCTCGAAGAGATGACCAGCAATAGACGCGCTCGCAGGCCTTGTCCAGTGAGCCGTACCATACTTGGCCCGAAGCTGTTCATCCTCGGACGCCTCCGCAGCGATAGTTTTATGCGCCTCTTCGAACACGGCAGTATTGTTCTTGGCCAGCTTTTGCACATCGGCGATCATCTCCTTGATCCTGGCTACACCTCCACCAGCCTTGATCTCCTCAGCCCTTGCAAGCAAGGAAGGCGGCAATCCCATGGGTGTCTCCTGTGCCTCCAACGAACCGGGAAGTCCAAGTTCTTGAAGGGCTGCGCTGCCCTTGACAGTGATCTTCTCGAGCTCAGAGACGATTTCCTTGTAGATGACATGATCCCTGCGTTCGGCGTAGATGTCTGCAGCTTGGTGAACTGCGAAGGGAACAAGCTTCTTGAGCAATGGATGCCCTAGCACTGGATCATCACCTCTCATAAGGAGGGCCACGGCTTGATCAACTTCTTTGCTAACAACAGACTTGACCATACACGTTTTCGCGATCGGTGCCAAGCTTGCAGTATTAGGTACAACCTGAAGGTAAATCATATCATTATCTTTCTCTGCACGTTCAGCATTCTTCCGAAGAATGCCCTGAAGACTGCGTAGGTCATCTACGACGCTTGGTCGGACGAGTCGAATACGGGAGTTCTCAAGGGCAGTTTTGGTGGTTGCCAACGCTAACTTCAGACGAGCTACTTCCTCGCCATAAGCCGACTGTGACAATGCTTCGCAGGCCCTACGGTACTGTGACGCGGCGGCAAAATGGAGCTTCTTCGTTGCAATATGGGCGGTCCATTCCTAACCCGAAGTCAGTAACCTGTCCAGGAGATTACGAAAACTTCAGGATACCTGTGGTATAGAGCTGTATGTATCAATGCTCTCTTCGGCCTTCTCGTAGAAGTAAGACACCTGTGCCGCCAACTTGGCAATCAACCCGTCCTTCAACCTGTCCATAGCTGCTTTCTGCCAGAAGCACTCTTGTGCTTGAGCTAACATCAGTTGCTCCAACGCCGTCAGAGTAGTAGCATCGAGGTCTCCTAATGAGCCGTTAATCCTGATATGTGGAACCACCTCATCCCTAAGGTGCTTGAAGGTTCCAGCAGCGGACTGGAAGTAGGAACATGCACGCTTGAGGCCATCACCAGATGTTCGGTTCTCAGACGAGCCAAGCAGTGAATAGAGGGCGGCAAGGTTGAAAAGAGTACATGCGCGCTCGTATTGGAGGTTATCGTGCGTCACAGGTGCTGCGTCCTGGTCGAAGGATGAATGATAGGCAAGCTCGATGCCAGTATCGATAGGGAATTTGCGTGTGAGCCAGCATAGTTGAGCGTAGTATCTGCGTCCACGGGTCAGTGAATCCCCAAGGAATATCGAAAAAAGCTAGGACGTACCTCTGAAAGTCCTGTATACACTCCACCCGTACGCTGACGCCAACACATCGAGATCTCAGTGCATCGAGCTCCTTGAAGTCGTCACGGAACTGCTCTGGATGCTGGTCGTACTTGTTATAGACGAAGGACTGAAGCGAAGATGCCAACGACACCGGCAAGGTCCGCTTCAAAGGCACTGATAAAATATTTGAATTCATGAGGGTATTTCGTCTTTGTTTACAGTGTATGCAGCGCCCGCTGCCAAGAGCAACCATGACCAGCCAATCCACACGTGATCTCTCCCACGGCGCGCACTGCTTAAATATCCTGCGCGTGCCGCTCCTCCAACATTTCCGTCACACCCGTGCTCGAAGAATCGCAAACGAAGCTTACACACGGATCCGTATGGATCATTCCAAGCTTTGGGGAAAGTCCCCGGACACACACGGCGTAAACGCACCGGCATAGAAGCATCTCCGGTTTAGCTTGCGTTCAGCAAATCCGCGTCGTCCTCGGTCATGAGCTTCCTCGTCCCCTCGGGGAGAAGGCGAAGATATGAGTCTTTGGAGTTTGTGGTCATCATGGGGGCGGTGTCGGTGAACGTGGGTACATCTCGTCACAGACGATAGTTATGCGATTGCTCTTCTGTCGCAAGACGGGAGGGTAACTCGATGGGGCTTATTCTCGGCGCACGGGTGTCACATTTTCTCTCTATTTCATGAGCCTGTCGCTTAAGGTAAAAGCGCCGTTCCCTTTTTGGGTACGGAGATGTTCGTTCACATCGAGCCGAGCTCTCAGAGAGAAGGTGGTATGCTTGGTGAAGATGAGAGCAGAGGCAGTTGACATTGCCATACTCCGCAAGGATTGCACGATGATGATCTCAACATAAAATATACTAGAAGTCAAGCACTGAAGACGCGTGCGTCGCTGTTGCTAAACTATGAGTTTCTGAGCAATCCTCGTCGAGTTATGGAGTGTTCGCTGGCTTTGGAGAATCAGAATGGAATAGCATGGTAGTTAGCATATATACCTGATTGAACTGTTCCTCAAATGATCTTTCCGAGCATCAAACCGTACTATACCCTCTGTGTTTGTATCATGCGGCCCCATGCAAGTCTTCGAGGTTACGTAAACGTAACACTTCAACCATCTCACCATAGCGATGTCGCTCTTTGACGACCTCCCGCCAGTAGGCAACGATCCGGCAGACACTCCAACTGCCCCGGCAGTTCCAGCAGCAGCTGCGGCACCTCCAGCGGTGCCCAAGCCTTCGTTATACGGTGATTTGTTGACGGGCGGCGTGACCGGACCAATTGAGAGAGCACCGGTGCGATATGATGCAAAGCTCGCCGAGAGGGAGGAGGCAAACAAGATCAATGAAGCAGGTGCGCTTCCTTATAGCATGGGTTGTGACCAAAGGCTAACACAGAGCCATAGCTCTTCGCTTCCAACCAATCCTTACCCGCCGACCCGCTCCACTCAAGAAACCTGTCTTGAGACCTCTGGTTGCCCGGTCTACTACTGTCGCTCGTCCTATAGTAGCGGCACCAGTCGTCACTACATCCCTGGATGATTGGACCGAGTCCATCGACATCGATCCAGAACCCAAGCGTCGTGCTCCGAAACGCAAGAAGTCTCGGCCACAGGCCCCACAATGGGATGATGAATACGACCCAGCGAAGCCATGCGAGTACGAGGACTATCTACGCTCCGCGGAAAGGGTTGAGGAGAGGAGAGAGTGGAGGAATAGGAATGTCGTGGATGACAAAAGTGAGGAAGAGGAAGCACCGAGGAATATGATGTTTGCACCGCCGGGAATAGGTGGAGGGATGAACTTTGCGCCGCCGCCGACGTTGACCGGTATGGCTGGCAGGAAAGACGAGGAAGAGGAGGAAGATGACTACAGACCCAGCTTTGGCGGCGGCAATGGACGGATGGGATTGGGCATGGCTGCTCCAGTTCCACCATCAGCACTGCCGTCGGCCCTGGCACCTATCCCGGAGGAGACAGCAGAAGAGGCATACGCGCGAAGGATGTACTTGTCAGCTGGTGTGCCACCCCCGCCTCCGCCTGTACAACCACAAGCACCAACATTCGTCCGTCCTGCGGGGCCCACGCCATCAATGCCCACATTCATCCCAGCCTCTGCCCCACCAGAACCCCCATCCCATCCCATCTCCCCGCCAACCGAAGAACAACGCTCCCTCCGCCCAGGCCAACGCGACTTCGCCTCCCGCCTCATGTCAAAATACGGCTGGCAATCCGGCACCGGCCTCGGCGCCGATCCCTCCCGCCGCGGAATCCTCCACGCCCTCACCGTCGAAGCATCAAAAGAACGCAAAGGCACAGGCCGAATCCTGGATGCAAATCCTGTCCAGAAGAATGAGGGCAGGTTTGGGAAGACGAGTAAGGTTGTTGTGCTGATGAATATGGTTGGTGGAAGGGGTGAGGTTGATGATGAACTTGGGCAGGAGATTGGGGAGGAGTGTGAAAAGAGTTATGGGAAGGTCGAGAGGTGTTTTGTCTATTCCAATTCGTCGAATGCAGTGCCTGATGGAGAAGCGGTGCGTGTGTTTGTGAAGTTCACGGCGGAGCTGAGTGGATTGAGAGCGGTGAACGCCTTGGATGGACGACTATTCGCAGGCAGAGAAGTACGGGCACGGTTTTACGACCAAATGGCCTTCGATCAGGGACGGCATAACTTGCACCTTGGTTGATTAGATATCCTTTCCAGCTAATACTAAGCACTACAAAATGCCAAAACCTATCTAGCCATGTGTGTGTGTATCGAGAGTGTAGCTCCGACATCTTCGATAAAGACTTGCAAAAATATTAAACCCCACAGTATACCATTATTTTCATGCATCTAGTTCTTTGGCAGCTCTTCGGTGTCGATGTGCCATACGACGTAGTTTGGCAGACCGATCACCTCATATCCGGCCCTGTTGGCCATCTTTCCAAATCCTTCAGTCTCAGCCTGGTTCTCAAACGCGTACGCAGGGAAGTTAATCCCACTCCTGTGTACGTCGCCCTTGACCATAATACTCACGCCACCAATTCCATCCAACTTGATCTCCTCCTTTTGGTCCTTTCTCCAGTCACCCATCTTCGCCATATACTTCCTTCCAGTGTCGAATTCTGGGTATCCTTCCACGACGACGGTGTCCGGAGAAAGAGATTTCAGGAGCTTCTTGGACTTCCTGGTGTCCTGCCATGAGTTGTAGTCGAAACGACCCTCGATCTCGCCGCGGTGGAACCAGATGTTGGGGACGATAACATCGCGGTCGTGAGAGATTAGGTCCTCGACGATGGTCCCGGGACACTCGACGATATCGGCGTCTCTCCAGTAAACCCAGGCGTGCTCAGGCTTCAATGCGGTAGCAAGCAGGTAGTTTCTAGCCCTAGCCATGGCCTTTCTTCTCGGCGCTTGGTACTTGAAGGCGTGGCGGTCCTCAACGTCCTGGGAGGTAGTAACTCCCCAATCCTTCTCAACAATAGTCACACTCCTGAACGGCAGTCCCTTGACATCAGAAGACTGGATACGGTCGAGCTGCGTTGCAAGGATGCCCATGGTATCGTCGGTCGAGTCCGAAACAAGGAAGGCGAGATCGATGAGTTCGTGAGGGTAGGTGAGGTTGGTGAGAAGGCTGAAGTAAGTATCCAAGTGGTATGCAGCATCGCGCAATGGTGTCAACAGCAATACCTTCTCCTGCTTCTTCGCAGCATCCTTGGACGACACGATCGGGTTCAAGTCAATCTTCTGAATGGAGGTAGCGTTGATCTCGATCGGCTTGTGGTGGAAAACGACAGGCGTAACTTCTCTGTACCCAACATCCTGATGCCCAAAGATTTCCAGAGGCGAATAACGCTGTGATGAATGGAAAACGTCTTTGTGCGATGTAAACAGCGGCGACGCGAGGAATAAAAAGCCGAGTAAGAGAATGACGAGCAGAAAGCGCGGACGGCGGAGAATTTCAAGTGGACCGGCCATGATGAATTGCCCAGCTCAGAGAGACTGACTGTCCTTGAGACTGGTGCTTGGTCGACGGAAAGAGGGAGTGTTTTCCGGGCACTGGAATTGTTCGCGACCTCTCGGCAGCCGGTAGACACTAAGTCCACAGATTCCACGGCACGGACCCTAAAAATTGTGCTTTACTTGGAAGAGTAAAGGGAATGCACGACGATGCAGTTGGATAAAGTAGGTCTTTAGCCGTTGATAACGGTGTCGTTCAGCTGAGTGATTGACGGTGGATGAGGTTACGGATGTGTTGAGAATGAGTGTCAATTGAAAATCTATCTGTGGGGGGCCCAACGGTTCCAGCGCGGATGGGTCCTCTCGGGTCACCTCGTATCGGAAATTAAGGTTTTATGACACACGGACGGCCGCGGTTCTGGGCCGTAACAACGGTCTCTATTGTCCGTAAAGCTGCCTGCATAGACAGGTCAGTGTGAACAGAGTCAGCTGCGTGAAGTGTCGTCCGGCCAAGACATAAAGTAACACGCATCCTGCAGTCCTAGACTCGGACGAATCTGTACAGTTGATTCTGCTAAAAGTGCAGAAGGCCTTTGCAAATAGTTTAACTTGCAGCTGTCATTCGTCTCGTCAACTGCAGCTGCGGCAAGATTGGAGGGGGCATAGCTCCTATTAGCTGCCTTTTCTGGACCCTTGTAGTCCTCGTACGCAAGGACTTCTTCATGCAATTTACGTCAGTTCCTATCCCTTCGTGTCCCTCATCTCTTGATCACTCGATACAAGAAGATCGACTCTCTCGAGAAGGTCTCCCACTCCGGAAAGTCCTTAATCTCCTCCAACACAAAGTGCTTCTTGAACATCTTGAAGAAGTGCTTGTCCGCATTTCTCCTCTTCTTGTAGCAAAAGTATATCGGTGTATCAGGTGTCGTCAGGTCACGCATGGTCTGTACGAGCAAAGGGAACGCTGGCTCAAAATAGACACAATCGGCTGCGATAACTATGTCCGGTTCTTGGAGTTCGGGGGAGACTGTGGTTCCCCAGTCGAGTTCGGCTGGGATGACGGTATCTTGACAGTTGTTCAGACGGATATTCTCAGTCATGATTGGTATCATATTCCTGCACAGCGTTAGTCAGCCATCGTAACGAACAACATGGAGAGGAGGACGTACTCTTGATCCGTCACGTAAATCTTGCTTCCCTCCAAGTCCAACCCTTTCGCCAAAGCCAATCCCGTCAACGCCGTCCCACTCCCCACCTCCACAATCCTCTTTCCACCACATATCCGCGCCCTAAACTCCGGGTCCTCTTTACATCTCCACAACAGATATCTTCCAAGGACTTCTCCGGCTGGCCAGGTCATTCCACCACACCCTGATCTGGCATCTTGGGATAGTAGAAGAGGTTCAGAGAGAAAGGAGGAGAAGGCGTTGAAGGAGGCGGTGCCCGGGGCGTAGTGGTTAAAGTTTTGTTCGGGAGCGGAACCGCTGGTGAAGTCGGAGGCTGAAGGGGAGGCGCATCCGCCTGCTTGCGTAGACATGATGTCGGAATTCTATCTGCTATTAGTTGTCCTGGTATGGTGAAGGGAGAGCAGTGGGGGATCGGTTGTATCGACCGAGGACCCTGAGGGTTCGGATTGAAGTCACGGATCTGGGGTGGACCCTGCACTTTGCAGCTGGCGCAGATAAATTGAAGTTTATTTCACTTGATCACCACTTTCTTGGAAAGGTTCGGATGGGACTTGATACCATTGACAAAATATAGTTCTACTCTGTCCAGCAGAGAATGCCTTTTTACTCCATGTCCAACGCCTTAATAGCCATCTCCAAAGCTCCCTCCCTCGTCGCATTTCCGCCAATGAACCCAGCAGCATGAACGAACACACATCCAGGGATACCAGTCAAATCACTCAAAGCCTGATCACGGACACCCCTCCAGTTCTCGGGCAACGGCTTGCGGGACTTGAATGACTCCGGGCTCTCAGGGACGGCTTGGACGCGGTATCCCTTACCGTCAGAGTAGACGACGTAGAGTATCTGTCCAGGAACCTGGAGCTCGGCCTCGATTTGGAAGAGGTGGTCCTTCCAGGGCAAGAACTCGTCGAAGACAACGATACGGCCTTCGGGGTCGTAGGCTCTACGGGAGTCGATGGCGCGGAAGACCAGGTCGCGGGCGGGGAGCCATGCGCGGCCGTAGTAGTTGAGACGGTCAATGAATGCGGCACCGACGAGCTCGGAGGCTTTCTGGAACTGTGCGTCGAGGATCTCGTCGGTGAAGGGCTGGTTCCACCAAGGGTTGAGGTGGGCGACCATTCCGGGAATGGAAAGTCTGTCCTTGAACGTAGGCTTAACATCTGCTGGGTAAGGAGAGACACCGTTGTCGTTGGCGTCGACAGCCTCGACGAACTCGGCGTAGACCTTGTTGTGGATGAGCTTCACCCGGGAGTCGGACTCTTCGAGACCGAGCTGCTCGCGGATGATCTCCTCACCGAAGTGCTTGTAGACAAGACCGGCGGAGGAGAGCTTGGTGTTTTGGAATTGAGGGGAGAAGAACTCGTTGAATTCGCGCTGGTGGTGGTCGAAGTGCTTGACGCCGTCATATTGACCGGTCACGTCAACGATGATGTCGCACTCCTCGAGGACGGCAGGGTCGCGAGAACGGGTGACAGCTGGGTTGATTTGTCAACAAAAAGAACGAAAGAAAAAGGAGAAGCGCAACGTACTGGCATCCTTATACTTGGGCAAGAGCCGCAACATGTAGACTGCGAGAGCCTCATCGCAGTGAAAAGTACCACTGTGAACCGTCAGCCTTGATCACTTTCAATGATCCCCGTTACGACTCACCTATGCGTTCCAATCCTTGCCATATTTCCAACAGTCGTCGTATAAAAGCGTCTCAGCATCCAACCGATAACCTTCTTTACGACTACAACCACCCACCGCCCAAAAATCGCGTTGGACTCACGCTACTGCTGCTCAGGTGCAACGACCTGCAAATGCGCATCACCGCGAAACATCGATCGCCGTACGACATTTCCCAATTCCGAGTGTGAAAGGCCATGTTCGCTCTACCGCTCGTCTTGCGGTTTTTGTCGAGTAGCTCGTTCTTGGTACAGTTGATTCTGGCTATTCCGTTGGCGTTTGAGGTGGGTGGAAGGAATTGTGGGCTGGTACGTATACGTGTTCGGCGGTGCGCGCTGTGTAGGTGTGCAATGGCTGACTGAAATGTAGGCATTCACGCTCGCGTTGTCGAACTTTTATTTGGTGTTGTCAACGTTGCGATTGGTGACGAAGAGGACGCCGTTATCGATTATCCCGACGCTGTTGGCTGGGTGTCAGCATGTGATTATTCCGAGTCTTCTGATTTACTATCTGAATGAGTACTACGCCGATGGTATTGTGGCATCGTGGTGGCAGAGCATCTTCTTGCGGCCATGGGGAATGTTGATGATGCATTCCACGCCGTTGTTTACGTTGATGGAGGGATTGGCCAGCTTGCTCTTGATCCAGGCTTTTGGAAGGGTGAGCCGTTGGTTGGTCAACAATCGCTCAGATACGTGGTTGGTGAGTTAAAATGTTCTTCGCAATAGAGCAATGCTAACTTTCAGACTCTCAGATCATCATGCTCGTCGGGTGCGGTGGTGTCATCTCCGGTGCCCTGTACTCTTTATACCGCATCTACAACTTCCCCGTCATTGGCACCGTAAACTCAACCTTGATCGGAGTCGCCTTGACCGCATCGATCTTCCTCTGCATCTACGGAACAGCCTCTGGACGCGGTAACATCGCGGAGAGCTCGCTGATGTTCGCATACACGGTTTACTCCATCTACATGGTCTGCACCGACTTCCAACCTGCCGGTGCCCCCCACCGCGCCGCAAACCCCGACGGCAAATCCGAGTTCCCGCCGTTCCCACCTCTCATCATGGAATCCTATGCCAGCGTCGCCGCTTCCCTCGCTTCCGCGCTCCCCGATGCATTTTTCCGCTCCTTCGACTTTGTCTCCGCCGCAGCAAACACTATCACCCCTTCGGTTGTTACTTCGTTGATATACCGCATCATCGTCCTCGCCGCAGCCACCAGAATCATCCCCGCCCTCCGCGAAGCCTCCCGCTCTCTCTCCGCATCACCCTCCTCTTCCGACCTCGAGCCCTCCTCCCGCCTCATGAATGTCTTCATCACGTACTCACCCTCAATCCTCATCGCAGTCTACACGCACCTTGTGATGCAGCACTTTGGTATGATCGAACATGGGCCGAAGGTCTTGGGGATTGCGGTGGGGAGTGGGCAGGCGTGGAGGTGGATTAATTGTTTTGCTACTCTGGCGTTGTATGCGGGGGAGTTGGTGCTTGGGGATGAGGAGATGGGGGTTGATTTGGTGGAGCATTGGAAAGTTGAGTGAGGATGGGGTTGGAGGAGTCAAGGAAAAGAATACACGAAATATGGAGGCACTGCTGATGGGGTAAAACGGTCCACTGCAAGTAGGCGTCGAAGAACGCCGCCCGACTGCACGATATCGGTTAGTGAGAGAGCGATACCTCGGGCGTACCACACCGGTTGAGAGCGGAAGAGACGACTACCGACAAGAGACGGAAACGATACAGGTTTGTCGCGGAGGAAGCGAAGGGTAGGAGCGTTGGGAGAACGGTGGGGTCAAGCAGAATGAACGTGGACAGCGCCGCAAAGCTTTGAAGATGAGATTGAACCTGCGATAGTAATCGCGGAGCAGAACAGTTATACCCGACCTTAATCGTAATCGGATTTTCTTCGCATGTTCCCATGACCATGCCCCGCTGCAAGTTGCAGACTTCGCCCGTGCATTGATGTGGATTGCCCAGTTCCTTATCGCACGCCGCAAAACACTCCACCAAACAACTTTTGATCCCGTCCAAACACAACCAACAATGTTCAGATCGATCCGCGTAGCCAAATCCGCATCCTCACTGCGTGCTCAATTCCTTCACAGCACGTCTTCCAATCCGGCGCCCTCCGTCACCCTCCTGTCCGCTGCGCAGCAAAATGTGAATAAGAGCAACCAGTGGGCGAGTAAGACTGTTGCGGAGCTGAGACTGGAGTTGAAGAAGAGGGGTTTGAAGAATAGTGGAAAGAAGTCTGAGCTTGTGGAGAGACTTTTCTCATCAGACGCTGCGACTGCGTCTGCTACGCCGATCGCGAAGCCTGCTCCGGCTGTTGCGGAGAAGTTCCCAAATGTTACAAAGAGGCATGCGTCAAGTAAGGCTAGTGATACGAAGCAGCCTATGGATGCGAACAAGGTTACGATACCCGCTGCAGACATCCCAGCGCCAACAGAGGACGTAATCGCCGAACAGCAATTCGACGCCCAAGCCAACATCCCGATCACCCCCACCACAATCCGTGAAGCCCCCAAAGCCCCCAAAGCCCCCGAGCTAACGGTTGCGAAACCCGAGGTGCATGTCGTTGATGACTCGGCCGGTGCGGATGTTGCGCAGCTAGCGGGCGAGGTTGAGCAGCCTGTTAATAAGCAGGAGGGAGTAGGTAGTGTGAGGGAGGCTGTTGAGGCTGCGAAGGATAAGGCGCATGCTGGGGTTAACAAGTTGACGGAGGAGGTGCCTGAGAAGGTGAAGGAGAATGTTGGGTCTGTTGCTGAGCAGGTGAAGGAGAAGGCGCAGCAGGCTCCGAAGAAGGTGCAGGAGAGTGCTGGCTCCGTCGTCGATAAGGTCAAGGAGCAAGCAGAGCAAGTCAAGGAGAAGGCACAGGAGGCACCCAGCAAGGTGCAAGAAACCGCTGGCTCCGTCGTCGACAAGGTGAAGGGGCAAGCAGAGCAAGTCAAGGAGAAGGCGCAGCAGGCTCCGAAGAAGGTGCAGGAGGCTGCTGGCTCCGTCGTGGACAAGGTCAAGGAGCAAGCAGAGCAAGTCAAGGAGAAGGCACAGGAGGCTCCGAAGAGAGTGCAGGAGGCTGCTGGCACCGTCGTGGACAAGGTCAAGAAGCAAGCACAGCAAGTCAAGGAAAAGGTATCAGAGAAGGTCGCCGATGCTAGTTCCAGCGAGGCTCCTGAGGGCGAGATCTCCGGCCGTGATAAGACCATTCTCTGGACTTTATTTGGTGGTATTCTTGGTTGGACGCTCTACGGTGATAAGCTCACCAAGAAGTCGAAGAAAGAGGAGGAGGGGAAGCACTGAGTTGACGACACACGGATCCCGGATCGGATGGATAGTTGAAATAATATGGTCGGAGGAGCATCTGTCACACTCTTTTGGAAGACACACTCGTTAGGAACATCTTCGCTCGTTATACCCTAATCACATACCCATAGCTTTAGCTCTTAGTATCTCTACTCCCAACTGTTCTACTTTTTTTTCAGTTTCGCATCAATCCGATTTACATCTTTTAATCGTGTTTATGTTAAATCAGGACGAGGTGCAAGTGAGGTACCGCGATTTCGTAGTTGGACGTGTGTGTACGCGAACCCGAAAGTGAGTTGAGAGCAATCAACCTCAATCAAACACAATGTCCGTCAATAACAACGCTGATCTCAAAAATGACTTTGAGGTATGTCTCATTCGCGTCCTCCCTCTTTGCGCTGTGCTAATGGGGTGTACGTAGCTCTCTAACCCGCCAGAGGACTCCATTTCCGATATGGCATGGTCATCACAACAAGATTTCCTAGCCGTCGCATCATGGGATAAGAAGATGAGGATTTATGAGGTGCTCTCGAATGGACAGACGATTGGGAAAGCCATGTGGGAGCATGAAGCCCCGGTTCTGTCCTGTCACTGGTCAAAGGTGAGCGCCCTTCGTGTCGCAATTGATCCGCACCTCACGTACTTACAAATACAATCAGGACGGAACGAAGGTTGCAAGTGGAGGAGCCGATAAAGCTGGTCGCATCTTCGATATCGCGAGTGGACAGTCACAACAAGTAGCTGCTCACGACGCCCCCATTAAATCCGTCCGCTGGATCGACGCCGGTCAGGGAGGTAGCCTCCTCGCTACCGGATCCTGGGACAAAACCGTCAAATACTGGGATCTCCGACAACAATCCCCCGTCGCGACACTCAACCTCCCCGAACGTGTTTACGCCATGGATGTGGTGAATCAGTTGATGGTGGTGGGAACTGCGGAACGACATATCTGTATCGTGAACTTGAGTAATCCGACGAATATCTACAAGACACTTCAGAGTCCGTTGAAGTGGCAGACGAGGACTGTGGCGTGTTTCCCGAATGGAAGTGGGTATGCGGTGGGAAGTATTGAGGGGAGGTGTGCGATTCAGTATATTGAGGATAAGGATCAGAGGTATATCTCATGACATTGCGACTGAGACGCATACTGACGTGGCATATAGTTTGAACTTCTCCTTCAAGTGTCATCGTGAGACGCCCTCGGGAGTCAACCAGCCAGCTCAGGTGTATGCTGTGAATGCTCTGTCATTCCACCCTCTACACGGTACATTCTCGACTGCTGGTTCCGATGGTTCTTTCCACTTCTGGTTTGTTGAACTCATCGAATAACGGTGGCTCGCTCCTTTACTGATGGCTTCAACAGGGACAAGGATTCGAAGCATCGTTTGAAGGGATACAACCCTCTTGGGGCTACCATCCCATGCACTGCCTTTAACCATAACGGAACTATCTTTGCCTACGCTTTGTCATATGATTGGAGCAAGGTGAGCTCTTTGACTTGGACGTTATGCAATCGATGCTGACGAGAAGCTTACAGGGCTACCAAACCAACACCCAGCAATACCCCAACAAGATCATGCTTCACGCTACGAAGGATGAAGAAGTCAAGCCTCGGCCCAAGGGAAAGCGTTAGTCGTCTGAACAAAATATCACTTACCCCATATCCTCCGGTGTCCTCGGGTGTCCTCGAGGAAGCACAAGCAGGATCAGAAGAAACTCGCAGTGTCATGATCAAGGAACGTCCATGAAATAACCAGTTATAGACCCATACCGATTAGCGGTGTAATGAGAAACCAACATTCTTATCCTGTATTCTCTGCTGGGTGATTTCTTTTATCGCCAAAATAGGCTCATACACCTGCGTCGTATCACCGGTCGGTCCCAGCCACGTTAGACGTTGCGACGTGGGAGGGTCCAAGCTCGGCGCAGCAGCAACGACAACGGACATTCCTACCAACGACTGGGTTTGTGAGAAGGAATGAAAGTCAGTCTATGGGTGACCGTGGCGATTGGAGCCTTTGTTGGGCTTGTCGCTGCTGAGGGATCAGGTGCGGGTGCTTTGTCGAGTTGGCCGTGGTAGTTGCTGACAGGTGTATCAAGCTTCGGATTATTATGTACGGTCGTTACCCGGTTTGCCGGAGGGCAGCGATGTGAAAATGCATGCAGGGTACGCAATGATGGAACATTCCCTATCCAGAAATATCGACTGACATAATTGCTCACAGTAACATTATCGTCGACGAAGCCCACAACGGTGCCCTCTTCTTCTGGCATTTCGCGAATAAGCATATCGCCGACAAACAACGCACAGTCATCTGGCTCAATGGTGGGCCGGGGTGCTCCTCCATGGACGGCGCACTCATGGAAGTTGGTCCGTTTAGGTTGAAGGATGAGAACACGTTGGTGGAGAATGAGGGTAGTTGGCATGAGTATGCGAATTTGTTGTTCGTGGATCAGCCTGTTGGGGTTGGATTTAGTTATGTTGATACGGACAGTTTCTTGCATGAGTTGCCTGAGGTGAGAATGCCGGATTGAGTGGTTTGCTCGACGGGAGTTGCTGACGGGGTTCACAGATGTCGGCGCAGTTTCTTACGTTCATGGATAAGTTCTTTGCTATGTTTCCGGAGTACGAGGATGATGATGTACGACGATTTCCCCTATTTCTGAGTCCAGGTTGCTGATCATTGTTGTGCAGATTTATATTGCTGGTGAATCGTATGCCGGGCAATACATCCCTTACATCGCCAAAGCAGTGCAGGACAGGAACACGAACAACAAAGACGCGAAGCACTACAACATCGCGGGCCTCCTCATCGGCAATGGCTGGATGGACCCAGCGACGCAATACGACGCTTATCTCCCCTTCGCATACCAGAACGGCATCCTGGATCAGCTTTCAGACGATGCCAAAGATGTGGAGAACCAGTTGGCGGCCTGTAAGGCGGACCTTGCGAAGGAGATGCACATCGGAAACACGAAGTGTGAGGCAGTTCTTGATGCAGTACTGAAAGCCAACCGAAGAATGCTGGATAAGACGGATTGTTTGAACATGTACGACGTCCGACTCCGTGATTCCTGGCCCGCCTGCGGGATGAATTGGCCGCAGTCGTTAGTGTATACGCAGCCATACCTCAGGAAACCTGAGGTGATCAAGGCGTTGAACATCAATGCGGATAAGAGAACTGGGTGGGTTGAGTGTACGGGTGCTGTCACTTCGACATTCAAGGCGCAAAACTCTAGGCCGTCTAGGGAGTTCTTGCCGGAGTTGCTGAAGGATATGCCGGTTCTTCTCTTCGCTGGAGATCAGGATTTGATCTGCAATTATGTTGGGATTGAGTCGATGATCAACTCGATGGAGTGGAATGGGTTTACCGGGTTTGCTGGAGAGGACGGAAATTGGGCTACGAGGGAGCCATGGGAGTTTGCGGGTGAATCTGCTGGGTTGTACCAGTCAGCACGAAACCTGACGTATGTTCGCTTTTACAACTCGAGTCATATGGTGCCGTATGATTACCCGGAGAGGACGAGGGACATGCTCGACAGGTTCATGAAGATCGACATCTCTACTATCGGAGGTAAGGCGAGTGACAGCAAGATTGGCGGAGAAACTGGACCGGCTAAGTCTGTAGAAGCGATCAGCCAGGATGAAGCAACCAAAGTGGCCGATGAGGCAGAGAGGCTGAAGCAGGCGACTTGGAAGGCTTATTACAGAGCCGGATTCGTCGCACTTTTGGCTGTCTCCGTCGGTGCGATTGGGCTTGGAATCTTTGTTTGGAAACAGAGGATGAAGGAGGCGCAGAGAGGACATATGAGGAGACCTAGCAGGAGTCATATTTTGGAAGAAGGATATGATGAGAATGAGTTGGATGAGCTTGTTGTGCAGACTCCTGTTTTCGACACGCGGGAAGAAGGGATGAGGGGAAGCTTGGAGGACCAAAGCGAAGAGAGACGGAATGATGATGGAGAGAATCACGATCCATTCGGTGATTCTGATGACGAGGAGGACGATGATCGGAAGAGATTGGTGAAGGACTCGAGTACGGAGCGAAAGTAGAATACTGAAATATATCACATTCCAGTGAACTTCGCGCGGTTACAGTACAGTACAGTATCTGCGGTACATGCACGCGCCAATCTTGGCATGGCGTTCCACAGTTCCGTGCATACATCCAAGAGAACAACTGAACCATCGAGCAACCGATTCAGCAATCAGCCAGTCTTTCTTTCGCCAGTCGTTCTTTCAACATCTACACTCTTTACCGATCAACAATGAAGGCTTCTGTCTTCGCCGTCCTCTCTATCGCCGCTCTGGCATTCGTCCGTGCCGAGACGCCCGCCTGTGTATTGTCCTGTGTCAACACAAGCCAAGGCTCTTGCAGCTCCCTCGGAGACTTGTCTTGTCTCTGCTCGGACCAGGCTAGTGATGTCTTGAGCTGCTTGTCGACCTCCTGCTCTGGCAGCACCGGAACCGACTTCTACAAGTCTCAGTGCTCCTCTGCTGGATACACCGTCACCGCCAGTGCTTCCTCCTCTGGCATGTATTCATTTCGTTTTTTCTAGCATACATACGCTGACAATTGGCATATAGTCGCTTCTTCGGCTTCCCGCACATCGTCAGTTTCCCCCTCCTCTAGCACTAGCTCTTCGTCCTCCACCGAGACTTCTACGAGATCCTCATCATCCTCGGCTGGAGCTGCGGTTGTAGCAGCAGCGTCTACATCCTCTACCTCTGTAACGAGTACTGAACAGTCATCTTCCAGCTCCGGCGCCTCTTCTGCCTCTGCCTCTGCCTCTGCAACCGGCATTTCCGCCGCTGCCTCTTCCACCGCCTCCTCTGCCGCTGGAGCCGCCCTCGTCGACGCCGTCTCCGCTTCCGGATCTGGTGTTGCGGCCTCCGGATCCGCCGCCAGCGGTACCAGCAGCAGCGCTCGCAGCACCCGTACTGGCTCGGCCTCGTCTTCCGCTAGCGGTGCCTCTGCCTCTGGCACGACTCTCGCGGAGAACAGTGGTGCGGAGAAGGTCATGGTTGGTGGGATCCTTGGACTGGTGGGTGTGGTTGGTGCATTGATTGTTGCCTAAACGTACTGAGAAGGATGGATTTGGGGGGTGGACAATGCATTCTGAGGACTCATCACATTTCGTCTCTTTTACTGGTATTGAGGACATTTGAGAAGTAGATTAGACAGTGCCTCTGGCATGCAATATACTACTTCATCACAATTGCGGTGAGCTCAAGAATCTAAGTGCCCTTTGAGTGTACTGTACGAGGCCTGGCGACGAATGCGTGCCTTGCCCTTGCTAAAGTATATTGTAGCTGTAACTACCCCGGATTTATACGAATAAAAAGTATCGACATCTCCATAGAAGGAGGAAGAGCTCGCTATGCCAAAGAATATCCCAGTTCCAAAGCACCGTCTCGTGTCTCTCCTTCCTCAACCTCTCCTGCGATTCTTCTCCCGCTATCCACCATTACAGCCTCTCCCGGCAGATAAACCCCACCCTTTCGAATTCCACATCAACCCCTTATCTGGCAACCGCAATGACCCAGTCTACTCCCGGAGACGGCAAGCCGATTTGGTCAATAAGGCGAGGCCATTTGGCTTGGATGGTATCCTGAAGGAGATGGGTGCGCTCCGTGACATGGGAAGCAGCAAGCCCATGAAGGGTCTGATCAAGTGGAAGCGTCACAAGTCTGAGAGAACATATAAGTCTAAAATGAAGAAGCGGGCGGATGCTCTTGAGGGTATGGCTGAGAAGATCAAGGCCTGGAACCCAGCGAAGGTCAGTTTTCTCCTTGTCCCTTTGATTTGTGCACTGTACTTACCATTATGCAGGCGGAAGGAAAAGCACAACGTTTGGCAGAGAAGGAAGCAAACATCAAGGCGGCAACCAGGGAATAGGGTGTTTTGTCCTTATATATCACACTGTTCCAAAACTCAGGCTCATGGACAAGCTCAAGCGAGACCAATCGATTCGTAATAAGTTGTTGATAGTAAAAAGACGCAGCAAACATCTAGCGACTATATGGTATATCGATATCATGCAAAAGACCAGTGACAAAAGAACATCCCACTCATCGACCCAGGTTCGTGTCCATGTCCAATGTCTGTAAAGAAGAAAAGCATATGCAATGCGTGTGAAAACTTCAGATATGTGTGTGCAAGACCCATGCAACGTTGCAAGAGCACCCAAGCTCAAGAGAACCAGCGATCCCAAATCTCAGACGTAACGTAACATACCCCAGCCCAACCGCTCATTGTCCAACCAACAATCCCAAACAAAACTCCCCATCCCACATCCAATCGTACAATAAATACCCCAAACATAACCTACATCCACCCATCATCCACCCCTAACCTTCACCTCACCCCCACACTGCAAGCACCTCATCCCCCCCTTTCCCCCAGCACTCCCCAACTTCATCTCCCTCCACTCCGTCCTAACGGGTAAATAACAGCAGTCCTCATTCACGCAACGCACTCCGGTTTTCTTGTAGCGGAGACCGCAGGAGTTGCAGAGCCAGGTGCCGGGGGTGAAGCCGGGGCGCCAGCAGGGTGTTTGAGAAGCGCGGCAGGCGGCGCAGGTGCGGTTGCTGGTGAAGGTAGAGGCGGTAGTGGTTGTGATGGAGGAGCGGTGGTGAGGGGTGGTTGGGGATGTGGTGGAAGAGGATGAGGACGTGCGGCGCATACGGCTCGAAGAAACGACAGGCTCGGCCTCGTGGGAAGGAGCAGGAGTCATCGGGTACGACATCGGCCCTTGCTTCTTCGTCACAACTGGCGTCGTAAGAGCAATTGCTCTCTCTCTCTCGACACGCGCATTCATCCCCGAAACAATCTTGATCGGGACTGGACGAGGCACAGTGACAGACTTGACAGAGGGTTGTTGACGGCGTAAACGATCGCGCCAGGAGGCAATGTCGGGGGCTGTGTCCGGGTATGCGTGTGCGTAGGAGATACGGCGTTTCGGGACGTTGTATGCTTCGTCTTCGTCTTCGTCGTCGGAGGGGGCAGTGGAGGAGCCGTAGAGTCGTTTGCGCAAGGTAGCGGAGAGACGACGTTCAACGATTTGAGGGTCTTCGCGGTCGTCTTCGTCTTCTTCGATGTCGTACTCAGATTCGGAGGAACCGGAATGAGACTCGCAGTCGGAGTGATCGCCATCGGTAGGGAAGAACTGCGAATCGGTTTTCTCCTTCGGCGGGGTACGCAACAACATCATCATCTGCAACGCCGAGACAGCATCCGCTTCGGCTTCGGAGTGTTCGCTATCACCAGCGGACGTCGGCTTGCGGGTGGCGGCGACAGGCGATTGACAGCGAGGAGAGGTAGGCGGGGTGTAGTTCATGATGGCAGAGATAGGCGAAGCCTGCTCGCGATCGCACTGGAACGAGAAATCACGACGAATGGGAGAAGTAGTGTCGCCATCCATACTGCTGGAATTGGTGAAGAGTGCGGTGAAGTCGGATCTGATCGCGTGGGTAATTGATGACATGACTGTAACTGGATCAAGTTGAAAGAACGAAGAAGTACTACTGATCAGAGTCGTAACCGAAACGCAAAGTCCAAGTCGCACGTCAATTGACTCCGATGAAGGTGCGAATCAAAGGGGGAGGAGGCACGGGTCTTTAAACACCTCCTGAACGTAGGTTCAGCTTTGGCGATCAAATGACCCCGTTTTGAGCACAAGGTGATCAACAAGATACACGGCAGAGTTTACCCCGCCCTTATCGAGATAGCAGCAGGGGTCCAGGAAAGGAGGTTCGGAGTTCGATTGAACCCTGGTACCGTGGTTACTGAGCTCAGTCTCTTGGCCGAAACGTGTACGGAAACCGAGGATCAGCAGTCTCCTTTATGCCAATAGAATTCCGTCAAAGTCGGAGTATGTCCGTTTTTCTTCGTTGCAATGTTCGAGGACTTGCTGAGAGCGTGGCGATTTGCCTTTCACATGTCGCTAGATGAACCGCGCGGACTTCGATAAAGTTGAACACCCACAGATCGATGCTGATCCGGTTTCACGACTCAATATCGAAGGAGAAATTGGAACGGTCCGGTGTCACTTCTCCATCTTGTGCGAAACAGACGGCTGTGTTTAAGAGTCGATGGAAGGTGCCGTAACATCCGGTGTCAAACTCGGCATTTCCCGCGGGGCCGTGTTGCCGTCCCGTACATTTCGCCTCCTCGATACGAGACTCACCGCATCCTCTACCAATCGTGAATCGGGAATCGTCAGATTTCGATATTACCCAGAAACCCCTCATCATCACCGCCGTCATTCTCAGCGGCAAGGGCGTCAGTATCGACAAACCACAGCTTACTCCCATACGAGATACACAGTTCCTCGCCGATCTCAATCTCCCTCAATGTCTGATACCTAACGCACATCTGCTCCACATCACGGGTCCAGCCTACGTTTGGGTTCCGGTGGTGGTTGAACATACTCCCCAACCCCAACACCACAGCCTGCGAAGGCCTCCCCTCATATTGCCACGTGTACGTATAATGATCCAACAACGTGTGTCGTACATGTTCCTCGACATCAGACGGCGGGAGGATCAAGACGTTTGAGATGTCGATGAGGGTGTAAGCGGGTATCGGACGAGTTGCGAAGACGCCGCGGCCTTTGGGGGTGTTTAGGCGGATTTCCAGGCCGTGGGGGTGGTGGAGTGAGACGGCGGAGGTGTCGGGTGGTGTGTGTTGTGTGTTGGACATCTCTGGGACGGGACTGAGCGAGGGAGGGGGCCGAGGGAGGTTTGCGATGGGGAGGCGTGCCAAGGGGGTGGTTCCAAAAGTCACGGGCTTGTAACGTAGACATAGGCAGGCGATATACAACGTGAGAACCTCAGACATTTTCGTTAGCCAAGAAGATAATATCCATCTTCAACTGGTGTACGCCCCACCCAATGCACGGGCACGGTCGGAGCTCAGGTGTGTACGACATGTTCCTGTAGCGTCGACAAAAACACCCCGACTACCTCCCAATCCGGTAAACCACCATGGACCACCCTCTCACCCTCAAAGTGATGCGAATTTCGCGTCCTTCGCTTCAATTGCAATCTCCAACCTACGTAGATCCTGTTTTCTCTGCCTCTACTCCCTCGGAGGCGAGCTTGGCGTTGAAAGCCCTTGAGGAAGCAACGACGACAACTATTCCGACTTTTCCAATTACGAATCATGCGATTCTTCCACCTTCTTTTGGAGTTATATATGTTGGTCAGACTTTTTCGAGTTTGGTTTGTGTGAACAATGATGGGGAAGAGACGGTGCGGGGACTGAAGGTGCGAGCGGAGATCCAGACGCATTCCGGAGTTGTTGTTGAGTTGGTGCCCAAAACCGCGACTAATGACAACGAAGAGGGAGAAGGATCAGAGGAGGAGCAGGCAGAGCTGGAGGAGGAGCAGGGAGAGCTGGAGGTGGAGGGCGGCAAGTCGATAAGGCGGGTTATCTCGCATGATATCCGGGAAGTCGGACCACATGGTATGTTGATTCGACGGTAGATGTGACAACAGCTAAGCGTTGAATCGGTGTACAGTCCTCACCATAACCGTCTCCTACATCACCCCTTCACCACCCTCAAACGCCGACACCGACACCGACCCAAACTCCAACCCCGAACCAACAACCCACTCCTTCCGCAAGATCTTCAAGTTTTCCGGCCGTCAATCCCTCTCCGTCAAAACCAAAGTCAATGATTTCCAGCCGAGTGTGGGGGCGAAAGTGGGCGAAAACGTTATTCTGGAGGTGCAGATACAGAGTTTGGAGGAGGGGATGGTTATGGAGTCGTTGAGGTTTTTGCCGGTGAGGGAGTGGGGGGTTGAGGATTTGAACACATTTACAGCGCCGTCGTCCTCGGATGCCAGTTCAGAAGGAACTGGAAAGGAGGAGAAAGGCATCTTTGAGTCACTGGCGGTGCTAAACCCGGGTTCGGTATGGCAGTACATGTTCCTACTGTCGAAACGCTCGCTGGAAGGTGGACCGGGGAGTAGGCGGGTGAGTGCGGAGGCCGAGGCGATTATGGTTGGAAGAGGAGAGCAACTTGGACGGCTGGAGATCAATTGGAGAACGAGTATGGGAGAGGTTGGAAAGTTGGTAACGAGTGCTTTGGTGAGGAGGGTCGCGCCGAGGTGATCCCGTCAACCCACTCAAATCTGATTAGATACCCAGATATACCTTGTCATATTAGGAGAGACAGATACAATTTCGTCATACGTATCAGCATGATTTTCCCCAACGATTTGTTTGGTCCTGTCCAAAATAGGCTATCTGCTATATGTGCGCCTTGTGCATCCTGCAGCTGCGTTTTAAGTAGCTTGAACTTCGGCCCGACCTTATCATAGAACGTTGAACTTTTTGGCGAACGACCAGAGCAGCATCAAGGGCCGGTTCTCTTCGCATTTTTTCAGGGGTCTTTTTCTACGTGTAAGATTGAAGCGGGAGCGGTCTTTACCGGCCTTGTTACGAGACCTCTTGTCTGTCGCTTCGTTTCGTCAACAACCTCCAATCTTGGGAGATCGACGACCCAGCATTCGGAGATGGAAAACGGACAGCAGCAGCCATTGTCTGATTTCTTGTTTATTTGTGGGTTATATGAGACGGATATCATCAGTGCGCCTGTTCCGCAGTCACAGAGGGAGAGTGCGAAGAGTGATTTGAGGAGGGAGGTGTCGATACCGGAACATGCTGCGTTGGAAACGCCGAGTGAGTTAAGGCCTGTGTCTGTACCGCCAATAGAGGTACATCGGGCTAGTACGGTCGCGACTGAGGCAGACTCGTCGTTGCCTACGCCGCCAGCTTCGGTGAGCTCTGCTGAGAAGAATGCTAGGGATACGGGTGCGGAGCGGGAGAGCAATGGGCAGGTTGAGGATGAGCTGCGGGAGAGTATGCCAAAGTCTTCATCGGGGTTGGGGTTTGATGAGATGTTGACGAAGTTCACGTCGGCACGGGATAACTTCATCTTGAAGCTCGAGACGCCGGGGACTCAGCAACCTGTGGTCTCTGTTCCGGCCGTCTCGGAGACGTTGAGCGTACCGCAAGCTACGCCGAAAGCATCGAAGCATATATCGCGGGCGAGGATTGAGGATGAGGATGAAGATGACCCGATAGCTGCGCTGTCATCAGCGCCTCTAACAAGAAATTCGACTAGGTCGCATAGCCGGAGTCCGTTTTCGCCAGGAAGTTTCTCCGGGAGTTTTTCGGATCTGGTGAGAGGGCCGTCATTCTCAAGAAGACGGACAATGAAACGGCAAGGGTCACAGCGGACGTTACAGAGGTCATCGACAGTAATCTACAACGACTTCATTCTCGAACCAGATCCGCTAGTCCTTCCGCCTGGTACGCACCCGATGAAACAAAAGTTTCCGCCAAGACTGCTATCGAGGTGGCCATTACCAGAAATGCAGGCTGAGACGGCCGCGCGAGGTGGGTTTCCGGATTATGTCCCTATGTTCGCATTCCCCAACGATTGTCGCATTCAACTCGCGGACGAGAGACCGCAATCCACTTGGCATGGATTCGTGATGACGAAGGGTACGGGAGAGAACATTCATGGAATGTGTGTCGTGATCTGGGTTCCCTTGAGTCCGGAGACTGCCGCAGTTGTCGATGAGCAATGTGAGAAATGGAGCGAACGTCACATGACCTTGGAAGAACGAGAGTTGGCTGCGAGTTTGAGTTCGAGGTTGGCGGCTGAGAGGACGAAGTTGAGTCATCTTCTCACCGGGTTGGCAAAATCAGTTCCGGGTCCGGATCGTGAGGCTTTCGAGGAGAGAATCACGCAGTGCGAGGAGAAGATTGGATTGTTAACGGAGACCCTGAAACCTATTCGACATGGAACTGCGGCGAAAGTTGAAGGACTTACGGAGATGGGAACTGGGATGTGGGTACCGCGTGCGTATGGACTCCTATCACGTGATGGCAGCTTCCAGACACTGAGGAGGGATTGGCTAAAGGCGATCTGTACGCCTATGCTGACGGGTGAGATCATCGGTGTCCCGCCTTCGAGTCCGAGGGTAGGGGTGTTCCTTCCTCTTGAGAGGTATGCTGTGAATATGTGCGGTGATATCCCTTTGCCGACAAGGAGGGATATACAACTGGAGCTTGCAGTGAGAGAGTTGCGGTTGTATGCAATGCGGGAAGCACCGAATGAGCTGCCAGGGTGGAGAGATGTGGATCTGTATCCCCTGTTCAGGGCATTGGGTTTGAGTAATGTTATCGTGTTGGTTGAGGCCGCGTTAAGTGAAGCCAGGATCATCTTTCGTTCGGCGCATGTCTCGATGTTGCATCTGGCTGCAAAGGCATTGACGCACCTCATTTGGCCTTTGAAATGGACGGGGGTGTATATCCCAATCTTGCCGGCTCGTCTGGCGTCGTGCCTCGAGGCTCCGGTGAGCTACATCATCGGTATCGAGAAGAGGTTTGAAAACCTTACGTTGCCTGAGGAGGACTTTGTCCTCTGTGATCTTGACAATGATCTCATCATCGCCCCGGTACAACCTCCGACGCTGCCGGCACCGCAGAGGCGGAAGTTGGCGCATTTGTTGAGTTTGGCGGCGCCGTTGCACTTGAGGTATGGTGTGCAGAAGGGTCCACCGCCGTATGCGGTATCGACGTTTCCCAACAAGAGCTTCGTTGCGAGCGCGGAGGTTGCGACGAATGTTAGGAGGCCCAGTACGCTGAGCAAACTCCTGCTACGGAATTCCACGGCGTTTGGAGAGCGAAATGTGGAGTATAAGTCCCAGGAGCCGGTGTTCAATGCATTTTTACAGAGCTGCGATGAGAAGGTCGTCAACTACAATCAGAGACCGACAACACCGTTCTCGAGAAGATTACCGAGTTTCGCATCCAGTACTACTAACAGTCCGACGAGGCATGGAAGTCAGGCCAGCATCACTCCGACGATCTCCCGTGAGAATTCACAGGCTAGAAGAGCGAGCACATTGGGACTCGAGGGACGTATCGAACGGAACCGGAGTACTTCTATCGATACGCGGTTCTCGATGGTGCTCAGACCAGGTGCTATCTCCGTTTCGAGTAACTACAACGACAATGCTTCAACGTACGGGTACAGTCCATCACTCTCAGGACAAAGCACCTTCGCCGGCTCGAGTGTCTTCAACTTGGACGTTCTTAGCCAGCCTATCCGACCACCTACGGCAGGTGAAGATATGTGGTGGTGCGAAGGCCACTGCATGCTGTGGAAGGAAGACATGAACACTGTACCTACGGATTGCACGGTATGTGGGGAGAGGAGTGAGGTGTATATGTACGTTTGCCGTGAATGTGGGATGATGGTTCATCATCGTTGTAGGGATGCGGTGACTTTGCCGTGTTTACCGGTGTGTTTTGATGCGGATAAGGTCCGTGCGGCGTTTTTGAGGCTGTTTGCGAGCTTGCTGTATACACATCGGAGGTTCTTGGTGTCTGTCAGCAGAGGCAAGAGGATCAGCTCTGATGGAGCACTGTTTACGTTTGATCAGGAAGGGTTCGTGAGAAGTGTCCCCAAAGATCACGGAAGCTATCTCAACATGCTACTCGAGACACAGGCTTTCAGTGAGTTCATCCACGAGCGGTGTCATAAGATGCCGGATGATCCGGAGGTGATGTTGTTTGAGCAGGTTGTCATGACGAAGAAGAATAGGGGGCGGACGGGGCTTAAGTTGGGATTGTTTAGGGGGAAGAGGGGGGATACAGCATTTCTGAATGGGAGGGGTGGGAGTGCACAGGTTCAGACGAGGCGGGCACCGGTACCGCAAGGAGATGGATGGGATCGGACCGAGGCTCAGGCGGGACGGACGCCGGACAAGTTGGAGAAGGGGTTGATGGTGCCCGGATTACTGGATCAGACGCGGCCGAAGAGGCGGCCCGTGAACGGCACGTCACCGTGAAGAATAGATGAGAGGCGGCTGGTCAATTGAGTATTCGGTATTTGTGTTTCCCTGGGACTATAGTATCATCAAGGCGGAAACGGCGTTATTGCTTTCTTGTGGGACACTGAGGTTGATTGCATCGCGAAGGCCACGCATGGCTACAGTATAGACTAAGAAATTGACAACGCGCAAAGTACACAAAAACCGTTCGATTCCGTTCGCTTGTCAGCATTGAATTGAGTAGGGATAGATTACGCGGTCGGTCGGTTGGTTGCCTCGTCGGCCATGCGTTACGATCCGGGCGGCGAGCGCGGGGTACTTACGTGCGTACCGGTACGAGCGCACGGGCGCACGGGCCCGGCAGTCTCGGCCAAAATGAAGGGGAACAGTTAACAGCTGCATGTAAGGAAACAAAACACCCATGACGCAAGTCGATTTGCTCAGCAACTGAACCACAAATCGGCTCGATCTTCGGGTAAGGAGTGAGCCGGTGGTGGGTCCAGTCTCATGGTCAGGGTAGGTTGCCTCTTCTGAGGGGGTGCTTGTCTTACACTGTCTCGGTGAACAGGCTGCCGAAGCATTTTGTTTGTTCTTAGTGTTCTTGGTGTGAGCTCTAGAGTGCATTCGCTGCACGTTTGCCGGGTCGTTGTGAATTTCCGCACTCGGGATATCGATGGTGGAGACCGGCGCGGTCACTGCAGAGGTGGACGTGAATGCTGTTGTCGAAGCTGCTACGGACTGTTTATAGGCTGGATGGAGAGTAAACCGGCCGTCGTAGCTGCTTAATAATACCCCCCGTTCAGCCGGTCACTCTCTCCCTCTCCACGGAACTCCTTCTTGATTTCCGATGCGGCTGAGTTTTCTTGCGGCTGCAGCATCTGACACAGTGCCCACAGAGCCACACTCTCAAACGCCGCCCCTTGGCACAAGTGCTTTAAGATGTGATTCTTCTGCTGCTCTGCTGTTTTGACTCCCTAACTGACCCATACCAGACAATACACTCCTCGTCGCTAACCTTGTCTTGCTTGTTATACCTCGCCCCGCTCACCCATCGTCGTTCTCGTTCAGTCAGTCTCTCGACAGCATAGCATATACCTCCCCGTTCGACCTCCTTTTTACCTTTCTTTATAACTGGTGAGCGACCGCCGTCCGCATATATCCCGGAAAGATGGACACCTCGCAGCCGCATATACCTTCCTCCTCTTCCCGGCCGTCACAGTCGAGACGATCGTCAAAGGGGAGCCATCGACCACCAACCATGACTCTGGAGATTGAGGAGTCTACCGCTGCACTGCAGTTGAACTCGCCATCGACACAGGCTGTCGATATGCAGCGTTCGCCGAAGCAGGACAATATCGCCTACGAGACTACCTCCACCTCTTCAGGCAAGAGATCGAGTGATTACTTGAGGGAGCCACCGGTTGGTGTTACCCAGCAGGAAATCGCTTCAAAGAGACCGAGAAGAGATAGCAGGCCTCAAATCGCTTCGGTACAACCTTTTACTGCCGTCGAGCCGTCTCCCGCCTCCCCAACATTTTCTACCACGTCACAGTTTTCATCTGAGGTGGTACCTTTCCGTACCCGCCTGGGCCGAAGACGTGCACACTCTATGCCAGATTTGCCTACAGGCGGCCGACAGTTCAAGAAGACCCAGCATTCATCCCAGTTTCTTACTTGGCAGCAGCAGTCGACACTCACGGAGACCACGCTCGCCTACGGCCGTGAGATTGCCACTCCGATTCTTACCCGTCGCCGTAACGCCATTGCTGGACCTTCGACGACTCGTCTGACTCACGTATACCCACCTGCGCCTTTGCCACCCATCACGCAGACCACTCTTCACGAACTAGAGTTGAGCGAGATCTTGAAGAATGTTCAGTTGAGGCACGATATCGTGCATGACCCCAATTTGCAGTTCAGGCCGAACTACGATGGTGAGCGTGGAATGCAGAAGAGGCTCGCTGCGGATAAGTACTGGAGGAGTCTTGGGCGGGAGATCGAGAGGATCATCATCCGTGCCTCCAACCACGGAAAGCCCAGCAAGTTGCCTGGAATGTTCACCGGGATGCGCAACATCTTGGCTGGCTTGCTCCCGGCCGAGGACCGCGCCTCCGTCAGTCAAGTCCTGGACCCCGCCCTTCTCGAGCAGCAGCTGAGGCATCACTGTGTCGACTTTACCGCCTTGGCCGACTACCTCGGAAATGTGATGCGTAAGCACTGTGCGCCTATGCGCGATACCCCCATCGACAACATGGTCAAGCACTTTTCCCAAGCTAAGACGAGCGTACAATACGTTCAAGGCCTCCAAATGGTCTTTGAGTTATTGGAGGCGATGAAGCTCGATGTTGCGAATCATCAGTTGAGGCTGTTGAGGGGACATCTGTTGGAGAGTGTTGTTGATGTCGAGAGGAGGTATTGGGCGGATCGGGTTGAGAGGGGAAGATGTGATGTTGTTAAGGTTGTGGAGTGGGTTCGGGAAGGTGCGGAGAAGATCCCTAAGACGACCAAGGGCAACTTGGACTGGATTACGGGCTTCGTGAGGAGTTTTGCGGATTTGTTGCCCATTGGTGCGGCTACGGCGAAGACTGCTCCCAACGGTGGCAATGCCTGGACTTTGGAGAAGTTCCCGCAGACTTTGGCTTTTGACTATGAGCGTGTGTGGAAGTTGAGGGAGGATTTGAGGGATGTTGTCAGCGTCACTCTTTGTCTTCTCTTGTTCCGCCAGCTCGTTGGTGCGCAGAACGCAAGCAAAATCACTGAGGAGGTCGTGGCTTCTTTGAAGCATGAACTCTGGGTCATTCTTGCGGTTGGGCCTAGTGAGGGTAGATGGGCCAGGACTGCCAGTGCTGTTGCATTGCAGATCGCGAAGAGGGCCGTTGAGTTCCGCGAGGGCAAGACGGAAGCTCATCCTTCTACTTCTGAGGTCACGGTTGCTGAGAACTGGATCAAGAAGAACGTTCTCTATGAGTCCAACAAGCCTTCGGACATCTATAAGATGGTTGAGAGGCGTATCTTGGACAGTACTTTCGTTACCGTTGCTGCGCAGATCAAGTCTGCCTATACTACGGGCACGAAGACGAAGGATGCTGTTGTTGCTGAGGCAAAGGTTACGGATGCGGTCTTGTCAAGCAACGTCAAGACCGAGCTCGTCTGCTTTGCGGAGAGGATTACGAAGATTGCTGGGTTTCATTGGGGTGTGCATGGTGCTTGGTACGTCGAGTGGGCGAAGCAGTGTTAAGGTGTTGAATTCACATACTGGGCATTTTCGGTTGGTTTGTGTTTGATTTATTGGTTCGGAAGGGTTGAAAGGGTTCAAGGAACGATTCAGAGTGACAAGGACATTACAGGAGTTATTTATTTTTATCACGCGAAACGATAGGGGGTCGGAAGGGATGGGTCGTGTTTTTCTGCTTTTCTTCTCGTTAGGTCGTTTACTGCATACCAACAGCGCTCACACAAGAGACTTGTTTACCACCATATACTCTTTCGAGGTCTTTGCGAAATTTTCATGGTGGCTATTTGCATAGTACGTAAACGAGTGTCATTGTTCCTTAGGTAAGCTTCATCTCGCTACAGTGCTCGCCTCTTCCGCGGAATCCGAGAACGCTCCGAAACAAGTCGGACAGCCTTTTCCGTGTTATGTCAGGGTAAGAGTTGGATACATGTATGCGAAACCTGTCGTCAGACACAGCCCCTTGTCTCCGTGGTTGAGTAATGAGAAGGAGGTACGCAATCTGCTATTTGTTACAAAGCGGTGTTTCGAACCAGCACACGGCACCCTCGAGATTGGCCTGCTGTATGGTCAAGCTCACGCCGCCAAGACGGCCGACGTCGATTTCCCGCTCCCACGGTCACGCTCCGGGCCGGCCCTCGAAAAATAAATGGCGCCTTCGACAAGATGAAAGATCATACGTTCCACATTCGGCAAAGGGTAATTAGTGAGCGTCTGACAGGTTTCACAGGCTTCTGTTCAGCCGTCAATCAATGTGGTGCCGTAAACCCTACCTTGCATGCTTCGTCGCTGCGGTGGACAAGCTGCTTCTGCACCCTGATTGGCGGAAGTGGGCTACCGTTCAGCTTCTGCAGATCAGGCAGCTTTTGGGCACCACGGAACGGAGGCCTCCAATTAATAAGGGCCTGAAGCCCGCAAGCAAAAGAATTTTGAAGATGTGGGGCAAACTCGCGGTAAGGAACCGATCAATTGAACGATCGCTAGCGAGGAATGCTGGGGATGCATTCGAAGAACGCACCGGTTTTCGACCTACTGCAAGTTTATCGTGGAATGTATGCGTAGGCGTAGGATCAACTGCGCAAGGAGAACCTGCTGAGTTATGACGGCTCGGAAGGCCTTGATCTACGTCAGTGGAGAGGCTCGTCAACGCGGTTATCTTGGCCGAACCGCCCTGCGAATTGGGTAAATGTCGGCTGGCAGCATTTTGTGCAGTCGGGTGAGGGTTGGACGGAAACGAAGACAAGGGTCAGTTCACAGGGTCGGTAGGCCATAGACATGTTAGACAGAGTCGGAACGTGTATTCAATTTATGTATCAGTCAGCTGTCAGAGTCGTTTTCGTTGGTCTTAAAGAGATATTAACTTCCCCTCTCCTGAGCTTCGGTCAGGGTCGCTGCACCCTGCGCACCCAACATTGAAAGGGAAAGCTTATTGCCAGCGGCGGGAAACTGACCGCACCCACCGCACCCCCACTCGATAGATAAGACACAGCGAGAAGCCGGTTCGACGTTCATTCATTTGAACGAGGGCTCTTTAAGAGCAGCAGGCGTTTAGAATTCGGCAGATCAGTGCTCAACAGCGACCAACAGCGACCAACGTGCAGCGAATCGCAATCAGCATACAGCATGGCGACAACTAGAATCTTTGCTCGGAGGGGTTTACCGTCACTACCGGAGCTCGGAACGGTTTTGGAGGATGATGCGATCTCACAATCGTCGATTACGTCGTCACAGTCCAGCGTTTCTTCGTCGTATCAACAAGCACTGACGTCGGTATCCTCCTTTACCAGTCCGATCGCAAAAGTCTACGTCGCCGAAGAACAGCAGTCGCAGCAAGCACAGGAGGATCAAGAGTCAATTATTTATAAAGAGCCGGAAGAGGAGGCGTGGAGAGATCATGATGAGGCTCCGGCTAGGCTTGGGTTGACCTGTGAATGCGGGTGCCCCGAGGAGGAACTGTGTAGATCGAGCTTGGATCTCGGGTATACTGGGCTTGATCTGGATCAAACTGGCGCAGGATGGGAATACATCAACTACTTTGCGCATTCAGACCTGTCTCCGAGTGGTATGTTGGCCGTGGAAGCATGGATCAGGGATGTATGCTAACGTTATTATGCAACAGAGGACCCCCTATACGAGATCATGGCGCATTCAACCCCCAAAGTCACTGAGTCCCACGGGTCTGAGATCGCTCTAGACGCTGAGGCTTTCGCATCGGTTACTTCACTCCCGCTGTCTGTCGCTTCAGCATCCTCAGACGCCACTACTGCATCTGGCAAGAAGGTAAAGAAAGGTGCTGAGATCTTTCGCAAGGTCTTCTCTGCAAGGACATTGCGTCTGCGCAAGAAGTCGTCCGTTCCGGCTCTGAAGGAGGTGCTGGATCAGCCTATTTCTCCTCTCCACCCACCGCCGAATCTCCCTCACATCATGGCCCTTACTCTCGACGAAGACGACAGTCTGTCCTCGACGCCCTTGGAGAGGGTGGACTCGGAGTATTGGGATTCTCCTGCCATGATTGCACACCCCACGACGCCTCCTCTGCCTGATCTGATCATCGAGCAGGTGTCGGTGCCTATGGCAACGGTGTCCGTTCCCTCGTCTTCCGTTCCAGCGACGCCCACCATGATCACGTCTGCAGAGATGGAGGCTCTCCTGTTCGACTCGCCAACATCTTCCTCGTCACTGGCACCTCCAATCTCCTCGCCAGCTCCTTCGCCCTCGCCAGCATCGTCGATGATCTTCAGTGAAGCCTCTTCCTCGATACTGTTGAGTGGACCGGTCAAAGCGGCACCCCTCTCGCTGGACGAGATGGTGGCGAACATGAGGTTGGAGGATGCTGCATTTGCGGCTACTGAACGCAAGCTCGTCGAGTCTGGGTGGAGTACCGCTCAGGAGATCAGTGATGTTAGGAGGAGGCGAGAATCTGCTCGCAGAAGCTGGGATGCCAAGATCAGGGTGGCACAGGATGATGCCGCACATTTCGAAAGCGGATAAGCATCCACATCATGCGCTTGCTTGCTTTCTTGCATTCCTTGCCCCGCTTCAGAGTGGAAGCTTGGCATTCAGCCTACGCACGCGCATGTGGGAAGAGAGAAGAGAGAGACAAAACGCATTTTGAATTCCGGAGCCGGCTATTGCATCACACTCTCTACAACCATACACGCTCTCTACGCCGCAGCGACACTGCTTCCGGCCTCGTCGCCGTTCATTCATTACGCATGTCCACCGAATGGCTTGCCTGCGTACGCAAATTCAAGCATCTTTCCCGCGTTTGGGAATCGGTCATGCACTTAACACGCCCACCCGGCATATGTCTTAGCCAGGCGTGTTATCATTGTTGTTATTTATTCATACAGGGACGGTCATCATAGCATTATTATCTGGACCGTCAAGGGCATTACTCAAGGGAAGGCGAAAATGAGTTATCATAGAAGGTCGAGGCATACATATTGATAGTGGGTATACTACTGTTGATCAATTGACACGCGATATTATCGTCCAATGAGTTCTTGCTTGTAGACATTCCATTAATTTTGCATTGGGGGGTCTATGTAACCTTCTTGTTCGTGTTGACGAAACCAGTTCCCATACACGATACGAGGAACTCCGGTTCTGGGGTTTCCTTCTCCTCATCATCGTCCTCCTCTTCTTCGTCATCCTCATCCATAGGGTTTCCTTGTGGCTTTTCTCTCAACAAGAACTCGGCTCCCCAGAAAGTCTTGATATCCCGCAACATCTCGACCAGGTTCTCATCCACTCTGGCTCCGATGTCGCACCGCCCAACATCCTCCGATCCAAGAACCATGAAAGGCAGAACGATACCAGTACCTGCCGAGTCAACCGCACCATTCTTCCTGATCTCCCGTAACAGCATCTTCGCACACGCCTTTCCCACGTCCTCCGCCGGCTGTCCGGGTCCACCCGTCAAATCCGCCGTATAAATCGTCTGCGTATTCGCACATTCCGCAACCAAACTCAACGAAAACCCAGGCGAGTTACCACTCTCCGCACCCTTATACACATCCGTATAGATATACACATCCGGGATATATCTGTTCAACACACCTCTTGCTGCCTCCACCATTCTGTTTGCGATTGCAGGTGAGACACGGGTCGAGGCGGCGATACCTCTGATTCGGGAGATACGGCCGGGGTCGAGCCAGTGGATTGTTTTGACGTTTCGGACGTTGGGGCAGAGGAAGTGGACTTCTCCTCCGCCGAGGGGTGGTGCTCCTCTTTTCAGGATTCGTAGTTCAACACCATCTGGGACACCGAAGCGAGTGAGAAGGGGAAGAATTCCTGTTCTGATAGTGTCGATGGTCAAGTCAAGAGAATCGGCTGTGATTCCCTTGAGGTGTAGTGAGAGCGGCTGCTTGGTGAATGGCGCAAGTAACAGAAGAGGGTAGAGGAAGTAGGATATTGATCGTGATGGCGGGCATTCGTGGGTATGTGTTCCTCCGTGAATCAATCCAGGTTTGTAGAGCACCGTGGTACCGGTGTACGAGATCTCGATATGTGCTCCGTTCGTCACAGCCTCCAGCAATCGTAGCAAAGACACCTCGTAGTCTCTCAAACCAGGTTCCAAATCATTAGAACGGATTCCGTCGAACCTTACGGGGCGGCCAGTCAATGTGGCATAGATCAGGCGGCGAGCAAAGTGCTTGTGTCCGGTGAAACGGACGAGCTTTGCCGCTGAGGTCGCGGAGGCAGCGTGGGCCGCTGAAGAGGGTGCTACTGAAGGCATGGGAAGTCTGATGTACGTAGCAGGATGTCCAAGTTCCTCATCAACGATGCCAAAAATAACGTTTATCCGCCGAAATTTCGAACGTGGCGAAACATGGCTCAGCAGGCACGTCGCAGGAGCTGCCAACTTTTTTGGAGTGCGCGGTGCTCGAGGAGGAGGAATAACCAACCTTCTCGAACCAACGTCAACTTGCTTTTTGCAATCTATTCTCCTCGAGCTGCCTTTATAATCCGATAGAACGGATCAACAATGTCTCACGCACGAGCAACAAAATCTCTTACAGTGCTGTTGGAGCGAAGACATGGCATCTCCACTTCAGCGACACCAGAAGCTGGCAAGCCATCCAGAGCAGCTAAGCGAAGAAAAGCAAAGAAGGCCGAAAAAGTGTTTGACGTTGATGGTGGGTCTTCTTCCTTTCTGTGAGAGCGTTACAGCGCGATACGAACACGACGACGGCGACTTCGCAATTGAACGGTAATGATGATAAATTTGCTATTATTTCTAAACCCAGCTCTCCGATGCCTGTGTGCAATATGAGTTCGATGACCTATTATATCTGACCCCTTACAATTCTCGACAATGTCGTCTGTTCTATCGTCGCTGCTGCCGCTCTCGCTGATCTCGCGATTTTGAGTGAGCATAGCTAACAAGTATGTTATAGCCGTTCTTGCATCAGAGTCGAATACCAAGTCTTCGCACCTCTCCGATAACCTCCAGTTCCTGAACCGTTACTCTGCTCTCCCAACAGAGAAGGAGCAAGAGCTGAAAGCCAAGCTCCTTGCTGCAAGAGAAGCAAAACTTTCGGCAAACAAACCGAAGACGAAGTTGAAGAGCGGCAAGAAGAAGAAGCCGGCTGACAAGGGATACACTCTTCCTGGTTTGACTGCAGGGTTGGCTGCTGTTGGTGACGAGGACAGTAGTGACAGCGATGACGAGTAAGGCTGCTGGGTTTTAGGATATCAGAACTTGTTTTGCTTAGGTTTTATGGGTTGCATGGCGTTCTTCTTTTATACTTGATTCATTACGAATGCCTTTCATGTTGGAGGGCAAAGGCTTCAAAGAAGCTGTCAGCAGTAGTTGCTGCGACTTACCTAGGACAATGGAAATCACACATTATTCTTTATACTAGCGCACCTTGAGTTTGACTTTTTGCAATTGGTTCGAGCTCTTGGGCTTATTGGGCGGCGTGAAGTTACCATCCTGCAAAGACACCCATGCGTGAGAATTTGCTGCGAGAGGCGAATAGAAATCAGTCAGCGACCAGAGAACAAGGCCTTCTGCTACAACGTGTGTCTGTCTATGACGTTGCTCAAGATCATGGATGATAAGTCCAGCAGCTTGTCGGTGGAATTCATTTCTGCGACGTTGCCACGAATTCCGACTTTGCTTGCCTCATCTTCGAATTCAACGTCGAAACACACGGTCACAGAAACAGCGACTCCATGACCATGTAAACTTTACCCAGTCCTCCTGAACTTTACCCATCAGCTTACCTCTTCGGCGAAACTTTGGTACCGAACGGAATACGAAGTTTCGCAGCGAGGCAGGATGCTTCATTTTACTCGCCAGTCAACACGCGGTCAACCTCCAACATTACGAATCGGGTTTACCCACTATGTCATTTTACCTTCCTCACAATGGGCAATGTTTACCGCATCGGAATACTACCTCGCTCGCGCCATAGCTAAAACCGAGATAACACAACCCGACCCCCAACACTTTTCCTTGGTCAACTTGGAAATCTGCATTCTGCTTTCCCCACTATTTCATTTGCCTACACCCTCCCAACGTGAAACATGCCGATCACGCCCAGGACGGCAATACGGCCGGCCCAACCTGGCCAGCTGGGCTGCGTATCATCCTCCGAGTCCTATTATTTTGTGGTGAGGAGTCGTGGGGTGACCTCAGTCCACCTCAGTCCACGCAACGTCAGCTGGCCTGATTATGAGGCCGCGGCCGAGTTACTTGACTGAACAGCGTGAGAAGTCTAGTCTGGCGCAGCTGTCACAATTTCAAAGCTGAATGAACAACACCGTCAACTTCAAGAAACAAAGCACTCGCAGTTCAGTTTTGATAATCATGCTCAGTTCCCAACCTACTCCTAATGTCACTCTCCGCACCCACTGCGATGTTCATATTCTCCTCCTCCTCCGCCATCCTCATCGAGCTCAACTCTCCATCCTCCATAACCAAATCAGAAAACGCCCGCCGATGTTCGTGTATGCATCCGAGCCTTGTACTCCCCATGAATCGATACCTTAACCAGAACTCAAAAGCAAAAAGAACGCCCGTACCACGCCGTGTTTGCCCCAAGAAAAAAAACCGTCACAAATCACAAACTCGTACAAAACAGCCAAACCTGAACCATTCATATCATACCCATACCCAATCCATCACTCGCAAGTAACCATCACCCCATCTGCGCAATCGAAAGGAAGGTGGAGTTAAGCAAGGACGGACACAGCGGCAGCCCTCGCCAACTCCCTCAACCCCTCCTCACCCTCACCCTCATCCCCACTCTCCCCCCTCTTCCCAGCTTTCTTCCCCTCCTTCCCACCAACCAAACTCCTCCTCCTCCCCCCTTTCTCCCCTCCATGCGTCCTCCAATGCTGCATACAATTATCCTGCCTCGAGAACTTCGCACCACACCCCTCCTGCGGACACACGAAATTCTTCTCACCGGTATGAATACGGTTGTGACGGGCGAGATGGCCGGATGTCGTGAAGGATTTGTGGCAGGAGAGACATGTGTAGCGGCGGGGTTTGGGTTGTTGTTGTTGTTGTTGGGAGGCTGAGGCGGAGGCAGAAGAGGAGGTGGTGGATGCGGTCGGCATGGAAGGCGAAGGTACCATCGTCGTGGCCATCTGCGGTGAGGGAGCAGATGTGGGCACAGAGGCACTCGTCATCATCGCCTGACCACCCCCCGGAAACGTCGCAGTGGTCGCACTCACGGGCGTAACTGGCGCCGTCAACGGATACGGCGCAGCCTGGTTCCTCATGTTCGGAGACGGACTCATGCCCACACCCACACTCTCCGACGAAGACATCCTCCTCACACCCATGCCCTCGTAAGAAGTAGTGGAGGCGAGGGACATGGTCGAGCCGCGACGGATGGGACCACCGGGTGAGGGACGACGGTGAAGGTCGAGTTCCTGGAGGGAGGGAAGGCGGTCGACACTTGGGCGACGATGTCCGTGTGCTTGGTGTGCATTTCCGTAGGAAGGGTGGTTGAAGGGTGTGAGTGTCGGCAACGGCGACCTCTCCCCATCACTAGACCCACCAGCCGATCCCGCACTCGACCCCGACGAAACCAAAGACGGCGTAGACAGCGACCGCTCATGTTCGTAATAGCTGTGCGAAGCGACCTCAGACGCCGACAGAAGAGCATCGAAAGATGTCATAGACGTGTGTGTATGCGGCATCAACGGCGAGGGACCAGGACGTCTGTGGGGTGAATGCTCCCCCATGAACGAAGTAAGGGGCGGTAGAGTGACTGTTCCCTCCCTGGGCTTCACCCCACGGTCGAAAGAAATAGGCAAATCCAAGGCAGACATCCTCGGCAATATCGTAGGCATCTCACTAGCATACATCCCGACAAAGTTTGTGCAGGGTTCAAATCACGATATGGCATACATTCGGGGAAGGAGTCGTCGAGGTTTTAAGGGTTGGTGTGGATTCCGGCTTAGAGTGGTTAGGGAAAGGGTCGGGGAAGGGTAGCGGAAGGGGAGCCGCCCATTACTTCATCGTGTGGTAACGCGGCCGGTGCACGCGCTAAGGAACGTTAACTTGGACCTCCTCTGACAGCTGGAGCGGGGGGGGGGGGGGGGGGAGATTAACGTGAGGGGGAAGTCAACCTTATTGCCAGGAAAAGACGGGCCGCTCGACATCGACTTCCCTTTTCTCCATTCGAGCTTCACCCCCAGCAACTGGCCTCGTAGGAGGAAGGCCTCAGATCGTCTCCGGATCCCTGGCGGCGCGACCGACAACCTCCATCTCCTCTAGAGCTTTCTCTCCCTCCACAGCCAAGCAAGATCGCCATTTTGTTAGCAATCGACATTCCCATCCCGGATCCGCCACTCGTACTTGCAGCGCTGCATGCGGCCACCGCCCAAAACAAATCACGATCCCTGAACGCGCCACTAACGTCATCGAACCCTGGAAAACGCGGATGGCGGCTCAGAAGGGAACTTGAGAAGGATGGTATTTCCGTGTTGTCCTGGACGCGCTGTAGATTAAGAGATGTTTAAGAGGAAGGAAAAAGACGTTAGGGGAGGAGTCTCAGGAAGTGCGAAACAAGCTCGATCTCGGCATGACACCGACGACGAAACCCTTCCCCTCTAGCTCCCTCTCCCGGCAATCTTCCCCTTCCGGTCATTGCACCCTGCATAACACCCCTCCCTTGCTCTCCCTCGGCTACTCCCAAATCCCATGGCTCATGCCCATCCACAAACCCCGATCGGGCCTCAACATCGTAAACAATGGTCCGATCAGATCACATACGATCAGACCGCGTTCAGATACCGGCTTGGTGCAAGATCGCCCCTTCTTATAAGGCGCGGGCGTGGTACATGTCAACCGCCTCGCGCGTCACGGGGCGTGCAGGGCTAGCGCTGGCGGCAGACAACGGCTGCATGTGATGGGCCCTGCGTGAGAGAGAGAGAGAGAGAGAGAGAGAGGGAGAGAGGGCGAGGGGCGGTTCGAGGTGCTTTGCTTGGACGAGATCACGGAACTTGCCGCGTGTAACACCTTTGGATAACGCGGCAAAAGACACGAGGGGTGCTGGATGAGGGTTACCGTAATCCATCGAACGATCGACATCAGGTATCAAGTGCGAGACAGCGTTTGACAAATGACTTCGTGACCGCGTAAAGCGCCAACTCGAAGCGGAGCAGGGAGCGGATGCGGATGCGGATGCGAGGGCGAGGGATAATGTAAAAACAACAGCTGGTAAACTTGAAACCCTCCCGTAAGCCAGAAAGCCAAAAGGCCTTACCCGCGCCGTGCCGCCTTACGATGTCGAGGTGTCATTATTGCGAGCTTTTGTCTTCGCTAATGCTATACGAGACGGCTGTCAAGGTCATCATCACGACTCGCCTTGTCGAGAGCTCTCAACTTACGCGATACATCCAAGGGCAATTACTTCTGCGAAGCCATAGTCTACACGGGTATACGCGGGAATAAATCTCCGTAGCCAAGCGAGCGCCCAAATCCAAGCCAATCATACAATCAACTTTCTGTCCGCTTACAAGTTGTACCTGTCGAGTGAGCACTCACGTAACCAGCCCCTTCCCCAACCCTCCAACACCCCTAACTTCCTCCCCCGCTCTTTGCACCTGCCTCACCCTCTCCCTTCCCCTCTCCACAATACCCTCCACCGCCCTCGCTCTCTCCGACACTTCCCCAAGTACCTCCCTCCTCCTACTCTCAGCCGCATCTTCCCACGCCTTCGCCAATTCATCCGCTTCGGCATCCTGGATGTGTGGGATAGGCGTCTCGTATCGATGTAGAAGTGCGGACTCCAGGGCGCGGTGGTGCAGGGTTGAAGTTAGGGTTTGGGGGGAGGTGGTGAGGCGGGTGGAGGTGTGGGCGCGGAGGGAGAGGGAGTGGTGGGTTTGCCAAGATGGATCTGGGTCGGAGATGGGTGGTGGTGAAGTCTGGACTGGAAGGTAGGAGGGTGGGACGTGGATTGTTGTCGCTGGGATGGTGAAGGGATCGCGAGACGTTGAGAGGCTGGAGGAGGCGGAGGTAAGGTTGCGGCGGAGGTGCATGTAGGCGTTCACCATTTTTTGGGCGTATACGATTCTTCCTTCGATCAGCTGTCGTGCTTCGTGATTATTAAGTTCATCAACAGCGCTGGCGTCCTCCATGTCAACATCCACACCATCTTCCGGTGGCAGAAGAGCACTGATCAATGACAACAGCTCTTCTCGTGCGACCCTGAGCGCATACACTTTCCGTTTCGCTTGCTCGTCCTCGGATAGAGTCGTTTGCAACGCCCTTACTTTCTCTATCATCTCCGTAGCTTTCGCTCGATCACCATGTACCTGTCGTCGAAGTCGGATGACTTCCTTCCTTGCTTCCGTAACCATATTCCTCAGCTTTGTCTCCAACTCCACTTCGCTTTCCTCATTATTCTGCCTTCCTTGGAGCTTTTGTGTAGCTGCCTTGGAGACGTAATTCAAAGCCTTCAAAACATTCTTCGTCTCCCTTGGTAATATGGCAGCCAACTCTTGTGCGTCTCCCTGCCTGACCACCTCCAGGGTTTTCTCGGCTCCAACGTGTACCTGTGCTCTCTCCACCAAAGCTCTCAGATGTTGTTGGAATACTTTGGCGCGCTCTAGCAAGCCCTCGACCTGGGCATGTATGCTATGTGCTTGTGCCAGAGATGCATGGGGACTGACGCCAACCTGTTGGGGTGCTGATGGAAGGGTAGAAAGCGAGATAGAGAGGTGCGAAGATGCCGTATTCAGCGTTTTTGTAGCTTTCTCGTGTGCACGCCGGGCATTAAGATACCGGCTGTAAACACCGTCCCTGGCACCGATAGTAGTCGGAGCATGTTCGATAGCGCTGTGCGATTGTTCAGCATTGCTAGTACAGCAGTCGACAGAAAAACCGCACCTGTTCACTGCTTCCCTAACCGCTTCGACCTCACCCCTTGGCCGGACGTAACGCCGGACAACCTCCCATATATCCCGAAACTGTGGTGTACTCTCGAGTAACGCGATTGTCTCGCGGTTGAGTTTCAGCTGAGCATCGCCGGCTATATGCTCGGGAAGTTCCAGCTGGAGCGTAGAGGAGAGATACTGCGCCAGGTCTTCCTCCATGGTCTTCGTATTTTTGTTCGAGGATGGGGGATGTATGCGCGAACGCGTGGTGCGGCTTGATACAGGGCAAGCTCTCCCCGCAAAATGAAGTCAGGGTTCACCCCCGCCGGTTGCTATCGGGTGAGCCCTTCCGCAGCCTACTGATACCAAGAACCCCCAACAACACACCAACACCAAGAACCATTGGCATTCTTCTACATTCCGAACGGCCGCAGATAGATATAACAATGCCTCTCTATACCCTCTACTATCCACCTGGCGCCTTCACTCAGTGGGAAAAGCCCGCAATCGCAAAACGTATCACGGACGTCCACTCTTCCGTCACTGGAGCCGGCGCATTCTTCGTTAAGGTCATCTTTGTCCCGGTTCCAGCGGGAGATATCTTTAGCGGTGGAAAACTGGACGACCAATTGGTCAGGATCACGGGCGTAATTCGCGCGGGAAGGGACACGGAAGCGAGACAGAAGATTCTTAGGGGAGTGTGGGAAGGGATGCAGGAGTTCTTGGGTGAGAGGAAGTGTGAGATGCATCTGGAGGAGATGTTGGGCGAGGTGAGTCGACATTGCTTCTGTTCCGCAAATTAAGCTGACATTGTGTGTTTTCAGAATGTCATTGCGGAAAATGGCAAGTTCATGCCAGAATCCGGGACCGACGAGGAGAAGAGGTGGAATGGCAACGGTGGCCCTATGTAGGCTGACGGGAGGATTTTTGGAACTTTTTGTACTGGGTCAGGTCGGGAGAGACAGATGTTGAGATACCATCTATCATCATATACCCTGGTTTACCCTGGTTTACCCTGGTTTACCCTGGTTTACCCTGGTTTACCTTTTGTGCGCCTTCCCAAGACCTTCATTCTTCACCCACATCCTGTTTCAGAATCTGGACTCTGGCAGCTCGATACCGTTCGCACTTGTCTATTACAACAACGATCGTACATTGGAGATAACGGCGATACAGGCCGGATCAGCTGTCTATCTCTCTTCAGCAGGAGCGGGCCGATCCCACGACTAGTACCGGACATGGGTCTTATGGGTGGGCATCACGCAAGTGACGCAAAAACCACGCTTTTGATGTCATGGAAGACTATATAAACCAATGACAATCGTGTTCAGGAAACTCCGACGTGCCAATGATAAGTCTGGTGGGCGACGTTCTTGTTGTAGCTACTGTTCCTGCAGAGTTAAGGTTCAAGTCTCTGGCGAGCGGTGATAGGAATCAGTGGATCGGCACTTTGCCGATTACCCATTGCTGTGAGGCATGGGTGTGCTCGTCGCATTGCGTGAAGACAATGTTAGCTTCAACGTTACAGAGAATTGTCGTGAAGCCTAGGCCGGCGCTCGTACCGGGCCATCGACCAAGCAGAAGCTGCCGCCAATTAATCCGAACGCATGAATCTCAATGCAATATATGATAGATTGAGCTGCTCATCTTGAACCCAGGCAAAGCCATCCCGATTTGATAGACAAGCTTGCCGCATAGCCAACAGCAGATCCTCACGGCACAGGCGTAGCGTGAGAGAACCTTAAATCAAGCGCACTTGCAGTTGCTGCGCGGACCGCCGAAAGAATTCGGCGCAAAGCAGCCTCGTAGATTCATGATTGTATGAAAGCTCTCAAGAGCTTTACAGTATAGCGGACTCCGCAATCTCGGGAACGGTCCGGCATAGTACACCAGGGTATACCACGTGCAACACCATGAGCTAAGAAGACCAGTGATGAAGTCATGACCTCCAACGTCGAGATTCTCGCAACGAGCACCCAAAAGTTGCAGAATCCCCTTAGGACTTCGTATCTGTCGATCACCCGACTATCAAACAACTACAGGATGGCAGGCTCAATGTCAGAATATGCAATCGCCGCACACCTCTCAGCAGCTCGCACGCTCATGCCGCTTGTTGTTTCCGTAGGTGAGCCTCGGGAACGAGATAATACCCTCACCAGGGAGTACAGGACGCTCATTCCGAACTCACAGATGTCAACAAACAAGTTCCAGCTCTCGAGAAGTACTACGCACCCGATGTCATCTTCACTGATCCACTGGTGTACTGCACAAGCCGTGCGCAAATGCAAGCTATCATTGCAACGATGAAGTTCTTCTTCCGGTCTATTGAGGTGGATTCTCGCTCTAAGAACTCTTAGGAAATGAACTCTGATGTGGTTCCACAGACAAATGTCGTGAACGTCTATCACGCTGAGAACGACCCAGAAGTCATGCTCGATGCCATTGTCACCGCAAACTTCCACTACTTCATTGGACTAGGTCTCCATATCCGTATGCGCGTGCTTGCTAAAATCGTATTCAACCATCCGGATGGGTTGATCACGTTACACCAAGATATGTGGAGTTTCAGGACGTGGTGCAAGGCGTTTTCCTCTCAGGACTGAACCTGCCGGGCGGGAGGACGGTTGCAGAGGTTTGCTGGAATGGATTCAAGACGGTGTTTACATGGGTTACATTGGGACTTTTGTGGATTTTAAGGGTGTATAAGGCGGAGAAGATGAAAGAGGAGCATCAGAACAGAGAGGGGAAGGATGATCACAAGGCACAGGGGAAAGTCGCTTGAGGCGAAAGTCGTCAAACTCTGACGACTTTCATCCATTTCAACCGAGGATCACTGAACCGTAACTCAATTAAAGCCGTGACCTGCTTCCGCGAACCGTCCCACGCATCCGCCCTCGTCAACGCGCTGGCCCTGCGCCAGTCACGAGCGCCCAGTGAAATTTCGAGTTTCGAGGCCCACCCAAGGTATACCAGCCTTACAAACCCCAATCGCATCAATTTCAAGACTCCCTTTGCCCGGGAGACGTTGTATGTCGATTGCGTTCATCTTCCCTACCAAATCTCTTTTCGCCAGTTCATCGAACAGCGGCTTCACTCTCTGCATCAGCGCAGCCCGTCGCACTTTTTCTAGTACCTCTACCTTATACGCCAAAAAGAAGATGCCTCCCAAGAAGATGCAAACGGCCCCCAAGGTCCTCTGGGGTCGCCCTGGTAACAACTTGAAGACTGGTATCGTCGGTCTTCCCAACGTTGGAAAGTCCACTTTCTTCAACGCTATTACCAAGTCTGAGCTCGGTCAGGCTGCTAACTTCCCTTACGCTACCATTGACCCTGAGGAGGCCCGTGTCGCTGTCTCTGATGCGCGATTCGACTGGTTGTGCCAGTTCTACAAGCCCAAGTCCCAAGTCCCCGCGTCCTTGACAGTCTTCGATATCGCCGGTTTGACCCGTGGTGCCTCCACCGGTGTCGGTCTCGGTAACGCTTTCTTGTCTCACGTCCGTGCTGTCGACGCTATCTACCAGGTCGTCCGTGCTTTCGACGATGCTGAGATCACTCACGTCGAGGGTGATGTCGACCCCATTCGTGACTTGGACATTATTCACGAGGAGTTGCGTATCAAGGATGCCGAGTTCGTCAACAAGCATCTCGAGGTCGTCAAGGCTTTCACCAAGCGTGGTGGACAGTCTCTTGAGATGAAGGCGAAGAAGGAGGAGGAGGCTACCTTGGAGAGACTCTTGAAGTTGTTGACTGAGGAGAAGAAGGACACCCGCAAGGGTGAGTGGACTAACAAGGAGGTGAGTTCCATCATGTTTTGTCTATGTCTGTTTGTCCTGCAACGCTTCCTCCACCGACCCTGGTGTGGTAAGGATGATAAATTTGCTATTATTTCTAAACCCAGCTCTCCGATGCCTGTGTGCAATGTGAGATTGATAAACTTTTTATATCTGATTCCGCCTTTTCAAGCAACACTGTGTTGCAGGACACGGACAGACAGACAGACAGACAGACAGTGTCGCAGTCGATCAATTGCTAATATATTCTTTCAGATCGAGTTTATCAACACTCTTCTCCTCCTTACCGCCAAGCCTGTCATCTACCTCGTGAACTTGTCCGAGAAGGACTACCTCCGTCAGAAGAACAAGCACCTTGCCCGCATTAAGGCCTGGGTTGATGAGAACGCCCCTGGAGACCTTATCATCCCCTTCTCCGTTGCTTTCGAGGACCGTCTTACCCGTATGACCCACGAAGAGGTCGTCGCTGAGTGCAAGGAGCTCAACACTAAGTCCATGCTGCCCAAGATCGTTGACGCCGGTCGTGCTGCTTTGAACTTGATCAACTACTTCACCTGTGGTCCTGATGAGGTTCGCTCATGGACCATCCGTGCCAACACCAAGGCTCCCCAGGCCGCTGGTGTCATTCACACTGATTTCGAGAAGAACTTTGTTGTTGGTGAGATCTTCAAGTACGATGACTTGAAGGAATTGGGATCTGAGGCTGAGGTTAAGGCGAAGGGCAAGTACATGACTAAGGGTAAGGAGTACATTGTGGAGAACGGTGACATCTGTTTCTGGAAGGCCGGAAGGAAGTAAGGTGGAGAGTATACGATAGTTGTAGGGTCATAGGATACACTAAAAATGAGAACGAACGAGCCTTGATGGCCAGTATACCACGAATCTGCTTTCCACGCCGTCTACGGAATAACACGTAGCCGTACCCAACTGCCGTTTAACGTTCCCAGCTGGCCATGGTCTAAAGTTCCATATAGCCGCTCATGATCCTTGGCTATCTTGTTCAGCACGGACCATTACGGCCCGTACATACATCCATAACTACCGTTCTCAGGGTTACATACATCCTTGGCAATTCATCACGGATGCATGTCCGGTGCACGTCGGCTGGTGTTGCCCATCCTTCTCCTTCCCCAGGGCCCCTCAGCTGCAGCACATCCGAGTTAACCGTCCGAAATGAGGCTCGATCCCCGACGCTATAAAGATAATCCTCACGTACGATGACACCGCCAATCGTCGTTGCTGTGATCAATTGCAAAAGGTGAATGTCTGGAGCGGGATCAGTACGATTACAGGATTCTCCACCTAGTACTTTGGAGTTTGACGGACAAACGGGGGTTGTTACGCCGGCGTCGCAGTTTGGTTACGGGCGACATACTTCGACCGCGTTGTCGAGTACACTCACACTTCCTGACGAGGCTCGTCATTCAGGCTTGTCGCCACTGGATAAGGAAAGGTCGATGAACGGAGTACACACACCCACGGCAGAAAGCATCCCCTCATCGCCGCCACCAACCACGATCGATAAAGAAACGTCGAGATCGCCAATACCACCATCAGATCCAAAGCCGGACAATGACCCGAACTTGGTGGAGTTCGATGGTCCAAACGATCCATATCATCCGCAGAATTGGGGGCTGGGTGTACGATTGAGGACGACGGCGTTGTATGGGTGTACGACTATGGCTGCCGCGTTTGGATCGTCTGTTTTCTCGGCTGCAGAACCTGAGGTTGAGGAGTACTTTGGTATCTCATCGGAACTTGGTACGTTGGGGTTGTCGTTATATATTCTTGGGTGGGCGTTGGGTCCGCTGTGTTTCGCGCCGTTAAGTGAGTTGTACGGACGGCGAATAGCGATTCTGCCTCCGTACTTTGTTTACGCTATCTTTACGGCTGGTACGGGAGCAAGTCAGACATATGCAGCGGTATTGGTAACACGATTCCTGGGCGGTATATGTGCCTCAGCGCCAGTCGCCATTGTCGGTGGAGCCATGGCGGATATCTGGACTCCAGCAAAACGCGGTGTAGCAATCGTCTTTTACTCTTGGGCAGTCGTCGGGGGTCCATTTCTGGGTCCATTGATTGGTGGAGCGTTGATCGTGTCTGGACATAGCTGGCGATGGACGATGTGGTTTACATGCATGCTCGCTGGCGGAATTGCCGTTCTGGTCTTTTTCTTCGTGCCGGAGTCGTATCCGCCTGTGTTGTTGGTTCGGAAGGCAAAGGCGTTGAGGAAAAGTGGGGAAAACCCACACGCTTACGCGAAACACGAGTCGGCGGGGTTGTCATTCCATGATATTGTCGTTACGCATCTCGGTCGTCCACTACGGATGTTATTCCTCGAGCCGACGGTTACGTCGATGGCGGTCTATGCATCGTTTTGCTATGGGTTGCTTTATATGCTGTTTGGTGCTTTTCCCATTGCGTATCAGGAGATTCGCGGGTGGAATCCGGTTGTTGGGGCGCTTCCGTTCTTGGCGGTGTTCGTGGGTGTGATTATTGCGGGTATTGGGACTATCACATTGGGTGCTAGTTATTATCGTAGCGTGACACGCAAGAGAGGAGGTGCTGTCCCCGAAGGACGTCTGCTGATGATGATGATTGGCGCTGTGTTACTACCGGCCGGCATGTTCTTCTGGGGTTGGACCTCAAACCCATCAATTAGCTGGGTGCCCAACATCATCGCAGCAGGCCTCATCGGCTGCGGCTTCATCTCCATCTTCCAACAAGCAATCAACTACCTCATCGATGCCTACACAATCTACGCTGCCTCCGCCGTCGCCGCAAACACCGTTCTCCGCTCCCTCCTCGGCGCTGCATTCCCTCTCTTCGCGGACCAGATGTTTCATAACCTGGGTGTTCCGTGGGCGGCGAGTTTGATTGCGTTTATTTCAGTTGGAATGATTCCGATTCCGTTCTTGTTTTTGATTTATGGGGAGAGGATTAGGGGGATGTCGAAGTTGTGTAGGCAGATCAAGGAGGAGGAGGAGAGGCGTGGGAGGAAGGATGAGAGGGGGCCGGGTGGGGATCATCTAGAGTTGCACCAGCATCACTCAGCGGTGTAGGGGTTGCATGGACCTCGCTTTGATCCGTTTCATCTTCTTCTGGATATCGACCATTATTTGGCATTTAGAGCTTTGGAGCATAGGTGCTCGACGAGGTAAATTGATCTCTTGTTGCCCGTTCAAGTCGTTTACAACGGGACAAAGTACACGCCGAACCGTCCAGCTACTCGTACAAGTAGCATCTCCATCGGTCAGGAGGTCATAATTGAGAACGACAACTTCACCTATCATCTTCCATTAGATTTCCTGTTTGTCTCATCTGATGCAGACCCTGCTGCGCCCATGCGACTTTTTGTGTAGCCGCGATCGCGAGTCATGATCATACACCAAAAGGACCCCGGAGCATCTCGATCTACAACAAATACCAGACCTCAAGATGTCTACCTTCGGAGAACTTTTCCGCGTTACCACCTACGGAGAGTCCCATTGCAAGAGTGTCGGCTGCATCATCGATGGTTGCCCGCCGGGAATGGCCTTGACCGAGCAGGATGTCCAGGTTCAGCTCACCAGGCGCAGGCCTGGACAGTCTGCCTTGACTACTCCTGTATGATTGATCCGACATTCCTCCTCGAAGATCTCGTGCTTACGATGTTGTATCTAGCGAGATGAAAAGGATCGCGTCGAGATTCAGTCTGGAACTGAGTTCGGTGTCACCCTCGGTACGCCCATCGGAATGCTCGTCAAGAACGAAGACCAGAGGCCTCACGACTACGGAGGCAAGACTACGGACATATACCCCCGACCCAGTCACGCTGACTGGACTTACCTCTGCAAATACGGTGTCAAGGCTTCCTCCGGTGGAGGTCGTTCTTCCGCTCGTGAGACCATCGGCCGTGTCGCCGCTGGTGCCGTTGCTGAGAAGTATTTGAAGGAGGCGCATGGTGTCGAGATAGTCGCTTTCTCCTCATCCGTCGGAAAGGTTCACATGCCCACCAGCAACACCGCCACTTCCTCCGACGACGACTTGTCTGCCGATGATGCCGATGAGAACGTCCCCGAGATTTCTGAGGAGTACTTGAAGCTGTTGCAGACTGTGAACAGAGAACAAGTCGATGCCTCTATCGTCAGGTGTCCGGATGCTGAGACTACGGAGAGGATGAAGGCACGTATCGAGCGCGCAAAGGCAAAGAACGACTCTATCGGTGGTACCGTCACATGTGTCATCCGCAACTGCCCCGTCGGCCTCGGTGAACCCGCCTTCGACAAACTCGAGGCTAAGCTTGCTCACGCCATGCTCTCCATCCCCGCCACTAAGGGTTTCGAGATCGGATCCGGATTCTTGGGTGCCGAGATGCCTGGCCACAAGCACAACGACCCTTACGTCGCTGGCCCCAACGGTACTCTCCGCACGAAGACCAACAACTCTGGTGGTATCCAGGGTGGTATCTCTAACGGTGAGAACATCTACTTCAAGGTTGCGTTCAAGTCCGTTGCTACCATTGGTCGCGAGCAGACTACTGCTACCTACGACGGTGCGGAGGGTGTCTTGGCCGCCAAGGGGCGTCACGACCCATGTGTCGTTCCCCGTGCCATTGCTATCGTTGAGTCTATGGCTGCTCTGGTCGTCATGGACGCGCTCATGATTCAGCACTCCCGTCAGGCTGCACGATCGCTCCTTCCCCCATTGAAGACCAACTTGCCATCATCTGCTACCATCGTCGGTGGAGCCAAGGCTGAGGAGAGCGTTCGCAAGCAGGAGGAGGGCACCAACACCGATGGTACTCCTCTTTAAATTGATAGAGAAGCAAGGATATCTTGGAGTTTTTGGGTGATTTAATATTTAGGTAGACGCACAGAAATTAAGAATTAGGCATGCCATGCATCATGCACTGTAATGAAGACATCAGTATCCACTCATACTTGCAGTTGACGAAAGCTACCTCCTGTACACTCAATGGCTACGGAAGAAGCTGCCGTACAGAAGCTTCAGTCATGGCTCAACAAGAAAACCCGCGTACATGCCTCTGACGGGCGTATTTTCGACGGAAAGTTTGTCTGCGTCGATCGGGATCAGAACGTCATCCTTGCGGATACAGATGAGTACCGGATCGAAAAGCCGGAAGAGAAGCGATTTATGGGGTGCGGAAGATCTCGCAACGCCTCAGTATCTAAGGTAGCTGACGTTTCTCACAGTCTTGTCGTTGTTCCTGGGAAGCATATCACCAAGTTCGAGATTCAGCAGCTGGATCCCGATGCGAAAGCTTGAGGTTGCGTTATCGGATATAGGGCAAGGCACGACATGAGTAACACCTGTTATTGGTGAAATTGCAATGCGCCTGGAGGCGCTGAGGACTTATCAAGTGCTTGTGACGAAAGTCACAGAGCTACCTTAACGCAGGTCTTTACTACGAGTCGGGAAGGAGGAAATGAGCGCCTCTGCAGGCAGAGCCAATGATACCCATGATGAACCAGCCGCTGTAGAGGAAGGCATATGCATAAGGTGAACGAACGTTTTTCGTATCCTATACACAAGGTACCTAGATCTAATGCAATTGACATATAACACCGTCGCCGTTATCCCAAAAAGAAAACCAAACCAAAATCAACTTTTGTACCATATTTTCACAGCTTCACCCCATTTTTTCGCCTTAGTTTAAGCAGAAGCCTGGACACTCTTGCGAATCAAGTTCAAGGCAGATCCAGCGACGAAGAAGTTGATCTGGTCCTTGGACATGGTGTGTGCCGTAGGAATCTCGATGACCTTACCGTCCTTCTTGGTGACCTTGAGGGTAACGATACCACGACCCTCGGCACCACCAGCCTCAACCATCTTAACGATGCCCTCAGTGTCGACACGGTCACATGGGTCAATGAGGTCATAGTCAGCCTCGTTGACGAAAGTAAGAGGAAGAACACCCTGCTTCTTCAAGTTGGTCTCGTGGATACGTGCGAAAGACTTGGTAAGAATGATGCGTCCGCCCAAGTAGCGAGGCTGCAAAGCAGCGTGCTCACGAGCAGATCCCTCACCGTAGTTGTGCTCAGCAACAACCAACCAAGGCTGGTTCTGCTGCTTCCACTTCTTCATGAGCTCAGGGATGGTGTAGCCGGTACCATCCTCGTCGTAGGCCTTGTTGGTCTCGCCGGTAACCGCGTTGACAGCACCGATGAGGGTGTTCTCGGCGATGTTCTCGAGATGACCCTTGTATTTCAACCACGCACCAGCAGCGGAAATGTGGTCAGTAGTACACTTACCCTGGACCTTCAAGACAACCTTCAATCCGTTAATCTCCTTGCCATCCCAAGCGTCGAAAGGCTCCAAAAGCTGGAGACGGTCAGAGGTGGGAGAAACGGAGACAGGGACTTCAGGCCGAGGTTGAGGCTCGGCCTCGGGGAGGTAGGAGGTGTCACCCTTGTCGAAACCGTTCTGAGGAAGCTCCTCACCCTTAGGAGCGTTGAAACGGAACTCCTTGCCGTCAGGGCCGGTAATTGCGTCAGTCATGGGGTTAAAGGTCATGGAACCAGCGTAGGTCATAGCGGTAACCAATTCGGGAGAAGCCAAGAAGTTCATGGTGGCAGCGTGACCATCGTTCCGAGCCTTGAAGTTACGGTTGAAGGAGGTCATGATAGCGTTAGGACCAACGGGCTTGCCAGCCTCGGGTGCGACGTCGGTACGGTTCCACTGTCCGATACAAGGTCCACAAGCGTTAGCCAAGACGGTAGCACCAGCCGACTCCATAATCTCGGTCAAACCATCACGCTCGATGGTAGCACGGACCTGCTCGGATCCAGGAGTGACGAGGAAGGGGGTCTTGGGCTTCAAGCCAGCCTCAGAAGCCTGGCGGATGATATCAGCAGACTTGGTCATATCCTCGTAAGACGAGTTGGTGCAAGATCCAATGAGACCCACGGAGAGGTCCTTGGGCCAGTTGTTCTCTTCAACAGCAGCCTTGAACTTGGAAAGAGGGGTAGAAAGATCAGGAGTAAAAGGACCGTTGATGTGAGGCTCAAGTGTGGAGAGGTCAATCTCGATGAACTGATCGTAGTTGACTCCCTCGTCGGCCTGCAAGAACCCGGTCTTCTGCGCATTCTTAGCAGCATCAGCAACGGGCCAACGGCCGGTGTGCTGAAGGTAAGCAGACATTTTCGCGGTGAAAGGGAACAAGGAGGTAGTAGCTCCGACCTCGGCACCCATGTTACAGATAGTAGCCATACCAGTAGCAGACAAGTGCTCAAGACCATCGCCAGTGTATTCGATGATGTGTCCAGTACCACCACGGACAGTCAACTTTCCGGCCAAGGACAAAATCAAATCCTTAGGCGAAGCCCACTTGTTCATCTGGCCAGTCAACTTGACACCAATGACCTTAGGAGCCTTCAACTCCCATGGTGTAGCAGTCATGGCGTCAACAGCATCAGCACCTCCGACACCGATAGCGATAGCACCCAATCCACCAGCGTTAGGGGTGTGCGAATCAGTTCCAAGCATCATCAATCCAGGCGCAGAGTAGTTCTCCAACACAATCTGGTGAATAATACCAGATCCGGGACCCCAGAACTGAATACCGTACTTCTTAGCCGCGGACTCGAGGAAGTCGAAGATCTCCTGGTTGTTCTTGATAGACTGCTCGAGATCGCCCTTGGCGCCCTTGTGACCGACAATCAAGTGGTCGCAGTGAATGGAAGCGGGAACGGCGGACGAGGGCATACCCGCAGTCATGAACTGGAGCAAAGCCATCTGAGCGGAAGCATCCTGCATAGCAACACGATCAGGCTTGAGCTTGAGGTAAACCTCACCCCTGATCTTTCCATTGCGACCAGCCAAAGATTCCTCAGGGTTGACCAAATGGGAATAAAGAATCTTCTCGGCAAGAGTAAGCTTGGTGTCCTTACCGAGGATGTTGCGGACCTCCCCGAGACGATCAATGAGCTGGTTGTATGGAGGAGTAACGCGCTGGAAGTTGGCGTGCTGGGCAGTCGCCAGTCCGCGAAGCTTGGCGAACCGAGAAGCTGCTGCCATTGCAAAGAACGTAAGGGAAGGGAGGGAGTGGTGGTGTAGAGCTTCTTCAAGGGACCTGTCGACTTTCGGGTATATGCGCGGCAACTTTTTAGGTTTGTGCGGAGATCGCCACAAGATTGACCAACCGATAGCGAGAGAATAACAATCTGGACATGGACCCTGTAATTCTATTTCGAATGGCTACCCGACTGGTCTAAGACAGTTTCCGATGCTTGATTTCCTCGGATACAGTTCCAATTGTTCGTTGCTTGCCTTCCCGGCACGCTCAGAAAACGCAGGGAATCACGGCCTTCCGTCCCTCCGGATAGTCCTTCCCAAACTTCTCCGTATACCACCGATGCGTTTTCCAAGCTCTCGGTAGCATCGCTCCTACCTCCGCTGCTACGAACGCCAATGGAGCGCTCGCCAATGCTCCTGCCCAAGTCAACGGAGTCGACGCCAGCGCGAACCCCGTCCACTCAATCCACTCACAGAAATATGAGGGGACACTGATGAGGGAGTAAAGACCTCCATGCGGAATTGAATAATCGCCCCTGTCCTGTGTGCTCTTGTCACTCTGGCTCTTCTGTTTGTCTCGACGGAGGGAGTATAGGATCTCGTCGTGGTAGAAGTTCCCAATGAATCCGACTGTCCAAAGAAAACGCCCAATGGCTACTTGTGTGTTTGGTAGATGTGCGCTGGGCGATGAGGCAAAGTAGGCACCAAGAAGAAGCTACAATGACGTTCATGTCAGCTAGTTGTCCCGTGGGAGTATTTGCCCTCTTCTTCATCATAGCCCGGTAACGACATCGACAAGAAGGACTCGGCAGGAGTATAGGATTTACATACCCCATTGATATAATTAAACAGCACCGCAGACCCAAAAACACTCACATGCATCGGTTTCATGCTCGGTGCCCTAAACATCGGCCCAATGACAGCTCGATTGGCATAATGCAACAGATACGACGCAACCAGGACGTAATTCACCAAACCTCCTGCTCTTTTTGGTGCAGAGAGGTATGTCGAGAGGAATGCCAGAGGCGAGACGAGTTCCATAAGCATCCAGCCCCATCGGCCGGGGATGTTGAGTTTGGAGTTTTGGAGGGAGAAGCGACCTATTCATGCTTGTCAGTCATGTCTCTTGGACATGGAACCACAGGTATGAACCATGAGGGGCATCGATCACGAAGACCACCGGTGCGACCAATGGGAAAAGTTGGAAGAAACGGAGGTAGGCTGTGTATACCGCCGGATCACGGGCAGAGGTGTAGATTGAGTGAGGTGGGAGGTAGTCGTGATACTGAGCCAGGAATTTCTTGAGCACGTCCATCGCGTGCGTCGAAGATCAAAGTAAAACCCGAGGATATGGTAGAGACTGCAGCTAGGCTCGCGTTCAGTACGGAGTTTCACGTCGTGGTCGCACGCTGCAACGAAATTGCGGGGTGCGCAACCGACGTCACCAAGAACAACCCAATCGCTCGAACCATACTTCATCAAGATGGCACCTCTATCAGCATCATTCACCAAGATTGGCGCCCTTTATGGTAGTGTTTGTTTATCGGAGCAGTCCTGCTCTTTGCTAATCCAGATGCTACAGGAGCTGCGGGCGTGATGTTAGGAGCTTTTGGTACGGCTGAAGCTGCTTTGGGTTTGATCTGTGGTTGATGGTGGTGCTTATAGGCGCACATGGATTGCAGACGAGAACAACTGAGGCTAAGTTGATCAAGGTATTCCTTACTTTGTCACTCGCGTAACTCACCGCTAACCATCCCCTCCACAGAACTGGGAAACGTAACCCTACCCCTCCGCCTCCTTTCCACTCCCCATTCCCGCCCGCCACTTACTTACAATCCTCGCAGCGCCTCGCACTACCTCCTCGCCCACGGCATCGCCCTCGTCGCCATCTCCACTCACCCCCGCTTCACCCGCTCCTACGCCCCGCCTCTCATCGCCCTCGGCACCGCAATGTTCTCTGGTTCAATTTACGGACTCGTCATGGCGAGACTCAGGGGAGTCGAGGGTGCAGGGCAGGTGTTGGGGCCTATTACGCCGCTTGGGGGGACGTTGATTATCGCGGGGTGGGTTAGTTTGTTGTTGGCGCCGTAGATGGGGATCGTATAGAAGGTGTATGTATGTATGTGGAGAGGGAAGGATATGGTACTAAAATTTCGACTCGGAACGCACTTACGCGTTAGCAAGGGAAAGGACAGAGGGTGCAAAAGATACAGCACCCGAGTATTCCCAGCTGGTCTCCCACGCTAGTACTGACTGGGCCCTATGATGCTTAACTTAGGAGATCGGACGGGATCCTGTGCTTTCATCATGGTATGGCCGTATCTGTCAAACATTGATTCGGTGCTCTGGCATTCTGCATTATCACAAGAAAAGCAAACATTCTTGTCCGCGTCGCCGCTGGGATCACTTCCCTGGTTTTAGGGTCGTCATGGATCCCAAAAGGGCGGGTCATTTGAGACAATAGGGAAAATGAGCAGCTAAGGAAGTTTGAACACCCGATGCCGCTAACTGTATATTAATGAAGGACCTGCCGAACGCTTTACAGAGGAGGTCCGAGCGCACTTCCCACGATCTCAATGATGGGTCTGCAGTCCAGGTTAAAATCACTACACTTTGATCTCTCGTTGATGCCTCACACTGTTTATGCTTGTACCTGAAGATGGCACAGCTTGCAGGGCTGACGATCTGGGTACTGTCTCTGCCAGTGCCGTGTATACTTTCATTCACGTTTGTGCTTCCAGGAAACGCGATGTGATCGAGAGCGGGCAAAGTACCGCGCGCGGACGTTTGGCGAGTGTGGTTGTGCATCGTCGTCGTTTTCCTAAAAGGTTCGTTTAATTCGTAGTGGAGCGAAATGGCGAAAATTGTGTTTCCGATCTCCGGTTTTCGGCGGGGACAACGAACACCGGAGATGTCGTTCGCATTTGTGGTATCAGACAGGTGAGGTGGTGAAGCGAAGTTTGTTGTGAGTGTGAGAGGCAAGTTTACTGTGGAAAGGCCGATGTGAGAGTGGATCAGTCGGCAGTGAAAAGGGTTGCCAGTGTGAATGGTAGCGTAGATAGTAACGGTTGTGGGCAGCGATGCTCTTAGCATTGATCGTTGCCGGTTCGTTGCTGACTGCGGTAGGTAGGGTGCGAAATCTTGTTGAACTTGCTGACGGTCGGCATCATATCGACGTCGGGCGGCAACAACAGCGTAAACCTGTAATCGCCTGGACGAGGTGCTATACGTCGTTCAGCATTGCAAGATCATGTCGTAACACCGTGGGAACGCCGGGAAAGAGCCGTACGAAGAACCCACATTCAGAACCCGCAAGAAGTCACCGAAGTTTCTCAGGGTCTGTCACACGCCCGATCTCGTACTTCAGGGTCCTCATTACTTTTTAACCTTAAGTCACCGGAGATGATTTGCGTGCCCTTTCGGATAAACTGTTCGTATACGCCCGGCTCGTCAGCAGTGGTCAATGCCGACCATTTCCCTTTCGGGCGAGTCGAGCTTCGGGCATCGGGAAGTGACTCCCGCGCGCGGAAAAACAGGTTGCCTCCAGAAAGGTGAGAGACAACCAAAGAGGTCCCCGATGGAGATGAAGGCGGGCCCACTGAATGCCGTGAAACAGTCTGAAGGGATGTGGGATTCAATTGTGAGGAATGGATGTTTTCTCGTTTGGCAGCATACACTGCCGGTTTGCAATCGTTGACTGCCGACACGTATCCAGCGCGGATAAACTGGGCATCTACGTCAAGCCACTGACTCTCATACATGCTGCACCATTTTCGCAGGATCTTCGAGCTCGTCCCGCTCGTCTACAAAAGGAGGCCATTCCCTCGCCCTCGACACGGTTCCCCATCTACTACACATACAAACCAGACACAATGGTTACATCAACAGTCCTCGGATTCCCCCGTATGGGACCCAACCGCGAGCTCAAGAAGGCGCTCGAGGCTCACTGGGCCGGCAAGATCTCAGAGGCTGACCTTTTGGCCACCGCCAAGGACTTGCGATTGAAGCACTGGAAGTTGCAGAAGGAGCAGGGCGTTGACGTCGTTGCTTCTAACGACTTTTCCCTCTACGACCACGTCTTGGACCACTCCGTTATGTTCAATGTCATTCCTGAGCGTTACACCAAGTTCAACCTCTCCACCACTGAGACTTTCTTCGCTATGGGCCGTGGATTGCAGCGTGCTGCGACTGAGTCTGCTTCTGCTGTCGATGTCACTTCCCAGGAGATGGTCAAGTGGTTCGACTCTAACTACCACTTCATGCGTCCCGAGTTCTCCAACAAGACCGAGTTCAAGTTGAACACCACTAAGCCCGTTGACGAGTACCTTGAGGCCAAGGCCGCTGGTATCGCTACCCGCCCTGTCCTCCTCGGTCCCGTTTCCTTCCTTTACCTCGGTAAGGCTACCAAGGACTCTACCGGTCTCGAGACCATCTCCCTCCTGGAGAAGCTCCTCCCCGTCTACCAGGAGTTGCTCGGTAAGCTCGCTGAGGCCGGTGCTGAGTGGGTCCAGATTGACGAGCCCATCCTCGTCTTCGACCTCCCCGAGAACGTCCGTGCCGCCTACAAGAAGGCCTACGAGGCCCTCGCCTCCGCTACCAAGCCCAAGATTATGTTCGCTACCTACTTCGGTGAGCTCGGCTCCAACCTCGACGTCGTCAAGGGTCTCCCTGTCGAGGGTATCCACGTCGACCTCGTCCGTGCTCCTCAGCAGCTTGACTCCGTCCTCGACATCTTGAACGACACCCAGGTTTTCTCTGCCGGTGTCGTCAACGGACGTAACATCTGGAAGACCAACCTCGAGGAGGCCGTCGCTACTGTTCAGAAGATCGCCCAGAAGATCGGTGCTGAGCGTGTTAACGTTGCTGGTTCCTCTTCTTTCTTGCACACCCCTCACACGCTTGAGTCCGAGACCAAGTTGCCTGAGGATGTCAAGCAATGGTTCGCTTTCGCTAAGGAGAAGGTTCGTGAGTTGGCCGTTATCGCTAAGGCTGTCGCTCAGGGCCCCGCTGAGGTTCGTGAGGAGCTCGAGGCCAACAAGAAGGCCATGGCCGCCCGCAAGGCTTCCAACTTCGCTACCGTCCAGGCTGTCCGTGAGCGTCAGTCAAAGGTCACCGGCGACGACTACAAGCGCAAGTCTCCCTTTGCTACCCGTAAGGAGGTTCAGAAGGAGAAGTTGAACTTGCCCGAGTTCCCTACCACCACCATCGGTTCCTTCCCCCAGACCAAGGAGATCCGTGTCGCCCGTCAGAAGCACACCAAGGGTGAGCTTTCTCCCGAGGAGTACGAGAAGTTCATCGAGCGCGAGATCCAGGAGGTTGTCAAGTTCCAGGAGGAGTGCGGTCTCGATGTCCTCGTCCACGGTGAGCCTGAGCGCTCTGACATGTCTGAGTACTTCGGTCAGCGTTTGGATGGTATTCTCTTCACCGTCAGCGGATGGGTCCAGTCTTACGGTTCCCGTTGCGTTCGTCCCCCCATCATTGCTGGTGACATCTCTCGTCCTCACCCCATGACTGTCAAGGAGTCCAAGTACGCTCAGTCCTTGACCGACAAGCCCATGAAGGGTATGCTTACTGGTCCCGTCACTCTCTTGAGGTGGTCTTTCCCCCGTGACGATGCTCCTGATGCTCTCCAGGCCGAGCAGCTCGCCTTGGCTCTCCGTGATGAGGTCTTGGATCTTGAGGCTGCTGGTATTTACGTCATCCAGGTCGATGAGCCCGCTCTCCGTGAGGGTCTTCCCCTCCGTAAGGCCGACTGGGCTCCTTACCTCGACTGGGCCGTCAAGGCTTTCCAGCTCTCCACCGCTGGTGTCGAGGACCGCACTCAGATCCACTCTCACTTCTGTTACTCTGACTTCAACGACATCTTCGACTCCATCAAGGCTTTGGACGCCGATGTTACCACCATCGAGAACTCCAAGTCTGACATGAAGTTGTTGAAGGCTTTCAAGACTGGCAACTACGAGGCTTGGGTTGGTCCTGGTGTCTACGACATCCACTCTCCTCGTGTTCCCTCTGTTGAGGAGATCGTTGAGCGTGCTAAGGAGATGCTCGAGGTTATCCCCCGCGACCTTTTGTGGATTAACCCCGACTGTGGTCTCAAGACCCGTGGATGGGCTGAGACTAAGGCTGCTTTGATTAACTTGGTCGAGGCTGCCAAGGAGTGCCGCAAGCTCTAAGCTTGTTCGTCCTTCCTTTGGAAAAAAAACTTGTTTGATATATTGCGAAAGAAAAAAGTGCGAGTGTAAGTTGGGATTCTGGTTTCTTTTGGATTTTTGACGGCGTTTTATTCCTTGATTCAACACATGGGCATTACGGCGTTAACATAACATGGAGTAACGAAGTGTTATTACCCTACCCTTCAACCGGGTTTTGGGAAAAGAGATTTGTGGGCGGAGCCCCGGTCTCGAATTGTCTTTTTCTTTGTCTTACTAGCTGTTGCATTGATACCTCATAATCAAGATGTTCTTTCATCTATCTTCTGTTCAAACTCCTAATTTCCAAGATCGCAAGAAACCCACCATGGCAGCGCGCACTCGCGGTGATTCCGGCCAGTGGACCACTCAGCCCAGGCGATCACCCGGCCCACGCACGGACCTTGAATCGCGGCGGTACGAATTCGAATCATCTTGGCAATAATTCAAGATTATCCCGAAAATCGCCGCTCGTCGCTCGATTTGTCGGTACGTGACGTCACGGCCCTCCGCGAGCTCGTTTCCCGGCCCGACCGCCAAGCGAGCACATGCACCCGCCTTTGCGGCTCAGCCTCAACGTGACGCATTCGTATAAAGACGCTCATACCCACATCTTCTTGGACCCTGAACAAAATCTGATCATATACAAAACGAACAAATATGGGTCTCGCAAATAAACTCAACGCCGCTGTACGTCCTCATCTGTGCGGACCGATAGGATCGAGCTGATCCAGACTTGATAGAAAACCGGTGCTCCGGCCGCTGGTGGTATGCCTCCCGCCGCAGCTGGCGCTCCTCAGCAGTCATATGGAGCTGCGCCTACGACGGGTTATAACCCTTACGCTGCGCAACAGCAGCCTCCCGCTCCCGCCCAAGGCGGTTACGGACAACCGCAGCCTCCTCAATACGGCCAACCTGGCTCCCAAAACCCTCAGCAATACGGCACCACCACTTCCGTCCAGCAACCCGGTTACAACGCTGGTTCCAAGCCCCCGCAGTATGGCGCTCCTCAGGGACAAGGCCAGTATGGTGCTCCGCAGGGTGCTCCGCAGGGACAGGGATATGGTGCTCCACCTGGTCAGTATGGATCCGGATACGCTCCCCAACCCCAAGGAGAATATAACCAATATCGTCCGCCTGTAGGTCCTCCTCCTGGCCAACAACAGCAGCCGCCGTATGGTGCACCGCCGCAGGGACAGTACGGTGCTCCTCCCGGTCCTCCTCCTTCTCAGCAGTATGGTGGTGGTGGCGGAGGTGCTAACAAAGTCGTTGCGGATAATTTGAGGCGTCTTGTTCGTGAGAATAAGTTGGAGATGTTTTACCCTCCTCAGCGTTTGGAGCAAGTCATTGCCCGCGCGTCCTCGATTCCCTACCAGCAGCTTTCCGCGAACTGGGGTATCCCCGCTGAGATTGCTTACGACCTCGCTGGGTTGGCGTTGTACGACGTCGTCATCTACTGTGACGATTCTGGCTCGATGAGAGCTGAGGAGGGCGGTGAGCGTGTTGATGACTTGAAGTTGATTTTGGGAAGGGTCGCGGATGTTACGCAGATGTTTGATGACGATGGCATCACGATCAGGTTCATGAACTCGAGGGATGTGCAGGGCGACAATGTCAAATCGAGCGCACAAGCACAGTCTCTCGTTGACCGTGTTCGATTCAGCGGAATCACACCTCTCGCAACCCAACTCGACGCAAAGGTCCTCCAGCCTCTCGTTCTCGGTCCCCTCCGTTCCCGCGGCCTTCCCAAGCCCGTCCTCATCATCACCATCACCGACGGTGAACCTGTTGGCGAACCCAAAGACCGCCTCAAGCAAGTCATCCTCTCCGCTCATCAACAAATCGTACAATCCGGCTTCTCCCCCGGTGCAATCGCCTTCCAATTCGCACAGGTCGGAAAGGATATGCGTGCGCAGGCTTTCTTGAGTGAGCTTGATCGCGACCAGAGGGTTGGTTCGTTGGTTGATGCCATTTCGTACTATGAGCTCGAGGCGGAGGAGATGTCGAAGAAGGGCGTGGAGTTGACGCCGGAATTGTGGTTGGTTAAGTTGTGCGTCGGAGGAATTGATTCGTCGTATGATGAGCAGGATGAGTAGGTTTCAGATTGCTGTGTTAGAGGAGTAATCTCTTGATCTTTTTTATTGCCTCACTATTCAAGATTGTGAAATGCACCCAGTTAGCCGGTACGCCGCCGCCCTTCCCGCGAACCCGCATCAGCCAAACGCGGTTTAGCTCAGACGCCGTACACCGAATTTCACGGTAACGTCGAACATTGAACTCAACAACAATTGCAGGTCTCGACAAAGGCAATGGTAAACGTACCCGCAATCGCCAACAAGGCACGTCGGGTGGTGGACGGCGTTATTCGTCAGTCCATCCGCCTGAACCACAGTAAAAAAGAGCCTGTCTATACGTTCATCTCGTCAGCAATCGAAGAATTCGAGTCAGATTTCAAGATACAGCATGCCACACCCATTGTGGACCCCGCTGCGGAGATGAAATTTTCTGCGAAACTTTCTGCGATTGATGCAGCGATTGATGCAGCGGCGAACACTGTTGCGGATAATAATGCGAACAAAACGGCAAATACCGTCGCAACCGCCGCTGCGGCCCCAGCTGCACCTCCCGCCGGGAACCCCGCTGCGAGTCAGAGCGTTGACCGCAACGCCGCTGTAGGTTCAGCGTCTCAAAGTCTGGAGCTCAAGAACCCTAATTCCAAGAGTCCGGAGCCTGAGAGCCCGTCACTTAAGATCACAGCGACCACCGTTTCGGCCCCTGCTGCAGATATCGCTGCGACCCCCGCTGCGAATACAGCTGCGACAGAGAGCATTGATCGAAATGCCGTCGGTTCATCTAAGAAGCCAGCGGTTAAGAACTCTGGGAAGCTTAAGAAGTCAGATCTCCGGCGGGCTGAGACTACGCCTCCGAAGAGACCGGAGTCTAAGATTGCAGATCCTACTCCTCCCAAAACTTCTACGCCTGAGACTACGCCGCCTAAGAGACTGGAGTCTAAGATTGCAGATCCTGCTCCTCCCAAAACTTCTACGCCTGAGACGACGCCGCCTAAGAGACCGGAGTCTGAGATTGCAGATCCTGCTCCTCTCAAAACTTCCAAGACCTCTACATCTAGTCAGACTGACTTACTCTACGACAATATGCGCGGAACGACTCCTTACACTCGCGCCCTCGAAAAACTCCGCACCGGCAAGCCTCGGCCAACGACGCACCCTACAGACCGTTCACTTCTGCCGTCACGTCGTATGGAGGACTCATATCACGAGTTGTACTTGCCATTTGCTGAGGATGATGCTTTGCTGGATCAGTATGTCAATGCGTATGGGTTATTGCGTATGGGTCAATTATTGGAGGATTTGGACAGTTTGGCTGGTGTCATTGCGTATAAGCACGTCACGCCTCCGGCAAGTCAACGACAAGCGGATTATGTACCTCCCGCTATCGTGACGGCGAGTGTTGATCGCATCTCGATTGTGGAGCCGATGCAGAGGGTTGAAGATGTGAGGTTGAGTGGTATGGTTACATGGGTTGGAAACTCGAGTATGGAAATTAAGTTGCAGATGGAGACAGTTGCCAAGACTGGCGAGGTGAGAAATATCCTCGAGGCGGGCTTCTCTATGGTTTGCCGTGATCCGATCATGATGACAGCTTTACCCGTGAACCCTCTCATCCTCGACACCCCTGTGAAACAAGAAATTTATGCTCAAAGCGAAGAATACAACGCCAAGAAAAAGCTTGCGTCGAAATCCTCACTCAACTTCCAAGCACCTACAGCCGAGGAATCACAAGAAGTTCACAAAACCTGGCTCGCACTGGGTTCGGAGTCGATGAAACCGCAGGATGCGGAGTGGATGGAGAATACGAAGCAGTATGGTACGCAGCTCATGACGCCTGCTGCAAGGAATATTCATACGACTATGATTTTCGGTGGGTATTTGCTTAGGTTGACGTTTGAGCTTGGACATTGTTGCGCTGCGGCATGGGGCAAGTCTCGACCAGTGTTTGTGTCACTTGACTCGACGTCGTTCAAGTCGCCCGTACCGGTTGGTTCTATTCTTGACTTGGAAGCAATGGTTGTACATACCTCACCTTGCACTTCTCCCCAGGTCCCTGAGGGATCTGGACTGGTGCAAGTGAGAGTGCAAGCTATGGTGAGAGACATCGAGACAGGACAGAGAAGGGTGGCAGGAGAGTTCGCATACACGTACCGTGTGAAGGAGCACAAGAAGGTCGTACCGAAAACTTACGGGGAATTCGTAGAATGGATTGCTGGCAAGAGACGAATGGAGCAGAGTAAGCTGTGGGGAGCTGGAAGTGAAGTCGGTATGGAGTAGACATGCAATTTAGAGACCGACGGAGACAGGAGGCACATGGTTAACGGCTATTTATACTGTCGATTGATATATATAGAATGGGGTAAGTCAAACCTCTGTAAAACTTACAACGAATTAGATTATAATCGCGTAAATATACGCTAAGGTCTGACCAACCCTCAGAAAACATAGAAAGATTATTTTTTCAGCAGGCAGTTAGCTCCCGCTCACGTGAATATGCAATGCACGGTCCATCCCATCTTCATAGACAAGGCTTGGGAGGGCGATTTCCGGGGAGAAATCGATAGACCAGACTCTTAGGAATCGATCGTGTAGTACCATTTCTCATAGAGCTGTGACATTGTGAAGGGCTTTGGCGTAGGTGTATGATGTTGCATGAACATGCATAAAATCATCGAAGACACTCATTGGGCCCACAAACCACAAAAATTGTTAAAATCAAAGAATCCACATGCAGAACATGTTCATCTAAGCTCCCTCTATCTCATGGGACCCAGAGCTGCATCCCTAGTGGCTTCCAGGGTGCGTTTCTTTCTTATAACTGAAAACACCTTTTCAGCATGGAGCAACTGAAGGAGGCCTTGTGGCCCAAAACCGGTGGCACGACGTGATTGCTAAGGCTAGGTATGATCAGTTTGAACCCTTACTTGACCTCCAAGGCCTTTATCTATGTTGTTTTAGGGGTATTTGTCATATGGAGTTTGCGATTTGCGCGCACATGGGAAAGTTACGTCAAGGATTTTGCACACAGCAGTACAGCGCATTCGATGGTGCGCTCGAGTGCCGTTTTGATTGAAATACGCGCATATATCATCGGGGTGGTGTCTCTCGAGGTCAATGGTTACCAACCATGATTCGCCAATATCTGCGGATCCGCGAAGATTTAGTATGATAGCCAGGACAATGCAAGACGCTATCCATCGAAACAGATGTGCATCGCATCCTTCAGAATCAGTCATGGGAAGACCCTGTAACAATCGAGTCTGCAGTACTCCAATGGTATGCTCGACTGTGACCCTTGTATGGGAAACTTCACGGTTGAATCCAGATTTCTGGGTTGTGTATCCTTGATCCTGCTTGAAGGGAGTGACAACCGACATAGTATTGCAGTATGCTGAATCCGCAAGCAGGTATTGGGTGGGACTGAAGTATGCGTCCGGGTTTAGGTGCAGCGGTAAATCCTTGTAGGCAGTTGAATCATGCTGGGAACCAGGTAGAAAGCAATTAAAGTGCCTTATAAGACGTTGATCATTACAAACAATGGTTGCCTGAAGGCCGTACTGACCACCATGGATAAGCCGTTACATCCTCGATAAGGTTCTATGGAGTAACTTACCTGCTTTTTGCGCTGGCAGAGGCAGTCCAGACGCCAACTACTCCCTCAAACCACCCTGCGCTGGATTCCTTGACCCTTTTTGCAATAGTCTCCCTCTTCTTGGGGTTCGGCCATTTGACGTTATCTTCCTATAACGATGATAAAGCAAGTCAAACACGTCCAGTGAACATGGTTAGGGCACCCTTACCGATTCCAATGAAGTCAGCCGTTTTTGACAATGATGAACTAGTAGAACTTTGGGCGCCAAATCGAAAGAGGATACAAGCCAGCGGATATCTTACTGATGCTTGTTCACAAGCACTGTTGTTGTAGAACACCGGGTTGGTCTCGATCAGACCGAGGACAAAATGAGAATCTTCTCGATTCATTCAGTAGTAGGCCTTGAACCTTTCGTCATCATACCCGTTGAGAACCTCTTCAATGAAGTGTCAGGACTTTGCCAATGGTTTGCGTGCAGAGATATATCGAGTGTTTTTAATGATTCCAAGCATCTGGTAATCTTCATCTTTGGAATCGTCGGTCTCCATGGATTGCAAAAAAGGTCCCAATCGGTGATTCGTCTGTATGCTCCCGAGCTCAAGGATGACGCCATTGATGATGTCGAGGCCTTAGAAATCGATGAAGCTGAAGAGGGCGAGCATTCGTCGAAGTCAAGTTGATCCGTACCAGCATTTTCTAAACTATTGAAATGGTCCGAGATCGACGGTTGGCTAGACGGCAATTCAGCCTCTCTGGACTGTCGATAACGAATGATCGCGGCAACTACGCAATTCAAAAATAAGCAATTATTTTTCACAGAGGTTTGACTACCCCCAGTCCTCGTTACAGACAGGCGCATGCCCGTGCAGGAGACCAAGCACGGCTACGTACGGGAAGAGAAGCCGCGCTCAGACCCGTGTGTAACAAAATATACGGGAATTATCTCTACACCACTATACCTCAATCACCATCATGGCCGGTCGACGTCTTGCGGACCTCGTTGGCCTTGCTACAGCCATCACAGGGATCGCCCAGAAACACATCGCGCTGAGATCACAGCAAGCAGCACTCCTCACACGGACATCCTCTCTGATCAAACCTATCAAGAATGCAGCGTACAGCGAGAGATCAGCAACCGCACGACCAGCAGCAGCTACGGCGACAGCTGTGAACGAGGAATTGAGACCAGCATCGAGGCAGCCTGCACCACCACATGCCGGATCAGATACTACGACTCAAGGAACATCCATCGCTGCGGATAAAGCAGACGCCGCTCTACACCAAGGCATCGACGACGAAGTATTCTATGCCGCGAGTAAAGCACACTCAGCGGACGGACCGGCGCCGAAACATGCACTGAATGTCACGCAGCGGGAACAAGGTGTTTTGGGAGATGAGTTCTACGGACTCAAAGCGCCGGAAGAGGATCGAGGCTCGGAAGCAAAAGTGGACAGGGAGACGTTTGCGAGCCCAAGGGATCCCAAGCATGTGTGTGAGTCCCAGAAGGATATCCTGGAAAGTTCAAAGGGTGGGTTGTGGGTTAATCAGAGTACAAGCGCGGCGGGAGAAGCACAGTTTACAGCACCGACATCCACGGCGGAGTCCAAGGAGCAGTCGACAAAGACATCGCCCGAAGAGGCATTGGAATCATTGGAGCAGGAACGTGGAGAGGCATCAGAACTGGACATCAAAGCCGCGGACTCTGATCTCTCGGCGCATGACCCAGCTGGCGCAGCAGCGACTTCTTCCACCGCAACTTCAATCCCATCACACGCGGCGGGTCCCTCCGCAGAAGGCGGCTCATTAGCTGATGGAATTGACCAGGATGTGTACTATACTTCCAAGGCTGAGCAACAGCAACAGGAGGATGTACGAGAGGTTGAGGCCAAGATGCCAGTGCGTCCAGGACAGCCAGGAGATGGAAACTCGGATTTGATGAAAGATATCGATTCAGATGTGTACTACACTGCAAAGACCACCGGCACTCCCCCCACGGCTTCAGTAGCAGAAGAACAAGGTCAAGCAGCGGAAGACAAAGACACCAAAGAGCTCGCTGCATCGATTCAAGCGGACCTCGCCGCCGGTGCAGAACGAATCATCAAGGAAGTCGCTCCGGAACCAGTCAAGCGTCAACTCAATGCATCACGGATCCCGTCCTCCCGTATCGGGCGATTATTCCACTACGGCACCCTCGCAGCCTCAATGTCCCTCGGCGCGCTCTCCGAAGGCACGAAACGGATCTTGACGGGTGGTGGTGAGGACGCTGGAACAAGCGTCATGCTCAGCCAAGCAAACATGGATCGGTTGGTAAACAAGTTGACTCGGATGCGTGGTGCGGCATTGAAGTTAGGCCAAGTTATCTCGTTCCAAGATGCGAAGGTGTTGCCCGGGCCGGTGAGAGAGGTGTTGAGACGTGTTCAAGATGCGGCTGATTACATGCCGGCAGAACAGTTGGAGGAGGTCATGGCGACCAATCTCGGACGTGAGTGGAGGGACATGTTTGAGAGTTTCGAGGAGGTGCCGATTGCTGCGGCGAGTATCGGGCAGGTTCATAGTGCGGTGTTGAAGAATGGTATGAAGGTCGCTGTTAAAGTGCAATACCCTGGTGTTGCGGATAGTATCAGTAGTGATTTGAACAATTTGGGCATGTTGTTGACAGCCTCGAGACTATTGCCAAAGGGTCTGTTTTTGGACAAAACGATTGCCAGTGCGAGGACGGAGTTGGGGTGGGAGTGTGACTATGTCCGTGAAGCGGTGTGTGCTAAGAAGTTTGGAGAGTTATTGAAGGACGATCCTGTTTTCCGCGTACCGAAGATCGTGGATGAGGCGAGTGGGAAGGGTGTGTTGACGATGGAGATGATGCCCGGAACGGCATTGGGGAGGAAGGAGAGGTATGATCAGGAGACCCGGAATTGGATCGCAACACAGGTGCTCAAGCTGTGCTTGAGGGAGATTGTCGAGTGGAGGTATATGCAGACTGACCCCAATTGGTCGAACTTCTTGTACGATGAGAAGACGAAGACCATCTCACTGTTGGATTTTGGAGCCAGTAGGGCGTTCCCTGACAAGTTCATTGATCTGTACACGCAGACCTTGTTGGCCGCTTCTCGGGGTGATAGGGAAGCATGCCGAACTCTGTCAATCGAATTGGGCTACCTAACAGGTATGGAAACAAACGCAATGACAACCGCTCACGTCGACTCCATACTCACCCTTGGCGAGCCCTTCGCGAACTCCGCCCCCGATACCTATGACTTCTCACAACAAACCATCACGGACCGTGTCAAGGGTTTGATCAGTGTCATGATTCATCAGCGGTTGAGTCCGCCGCCGGTTGAGACGTATAGTTTGCATCGGAAGTTGAGTGGAGCGTTCCTGTTGTGTGCGGAGTTGGATGCAAAGATCGAGTGTACGAAGATCTTCCAGGAGGTTATGAGGGCAGTTGGGAAGTAGTTTGGAGGAGATATATTGGAGACATTATTGAAATCATTGAGCATTTGTAGGATATCTCATCAGAGCAGGGCTGGGGAATGGTCCCACACTCCTCCTCCGCGGGCACGGTGGACGTATACGGACTACTACCAATTATCACAAATAGCATATCACTACCTCGCCTCCTGGACGACAACGGTCATGGAATGACCTCATACGCTGTCCCAATACTCACACCAAGACACAATGCCGCAGTCAGCGCAAACCCAGCCCACCCAATCCACCTTCCCTTCCTTTCCTCCTTCGGCAGCATAGCGTAAAAGCTCACCGTAGCCCACGACATAAAGATCATGACACCGGCTGAGATAACGATCTGATATGCTGATCCCATTCGAAGACCTGCGCCGAGGCCGGTGAGGGAGCTGAAGACGATAAGGGAGAGGAGGAGGCAGAGGAAGTAGCCGCGGATAACGCGGATACGGACGGGTGCTTTCATAATTGAGACTTCGTGGTCGGAGTGTTCTGGGTCGCGTCCATGTTCGATTTCACTTGGGTGGAAGACACTCTCGTGCTCCCCAAACAATGTCCGCAGGCTCATATACGACCTCTGCACGCCGAGCTTAACTCTCCGACCTGCCACTCTCAGGGTATCACCGAATCCATGCTCATCCTCGCTATCATCATCCGTCCCAGTGGCACTGCTAACACGACTCCGCCTCCGTCCCCACGCACCCAACAACCCAGTCCGCTCATCATCCGCAGGAACCTCCACCGTCCACGCCTCCTCGTGCTCTTCATCATCAAACTCGTTCCAGTACCGCTGTCCAACGACTTCCACGCTGGGTTGTTGACGGATACTCGGTGTTCGGCTCGAAGCACCACTGACCAAGCCAGGACTGACGATAGATTCATTCGTAGCCTCCGTAGGCGTGAGGAACTGTGTCTTCTTCCTCCTCATCTCACGCGAACTCGGTGGTAACTTCCTGATATCGCGATCGATACTGCTCATCCAGCTCGGTGCTTGAACGTTGATTGGCGACAACAATCTGTAAGCCGCATGCACATATAGCGAAAACCCATCCACAAGCTCTACAAGATGACTTGCCGTCAACTCTTGGAGCCAAGGAGGCAGTCCACCATGCCACTGAACCTCGAGTACAGCAAATGGGAACGTCTCACCGCCCTTGTCTGACTCCTCAGACACCCACCTCCGCTTCCCCTTTTCAATCCGGAGGAGACGAATATCCCTGTCGAGGAAAGCCGACACGTTCCCCGTCTCATGCGAGAACTGGGCAAACTGCGTCCTTCTCGTCGCAGCCTTCAGTACAGGCTGAAGATCAGCAGACTTAATAGCTGTATGCGCCTCTTGCAACTTCGCTGGAGGATCAAGACCGCCTTCATTTGCAATAGCGTAGAAATCAAGATCATCTGCCGCTTTTCTGATATACTGCTCCACGTGCTTCCGAGGGACACGCACTACCTTCTTCTGCCCGTCCTCTTCGGGTAACGTGATCGTAGCCTCCAATAACTCGGAGCCTTCGCCCCAAGTCACCGTCGGAACTTGTACCTTGCCCGCATTTCCAGAGGCCTCTGTTAGCTTGTCGAGATTGTCAGTATCGAGATAGACGGTCCGCATTCTCTGCATCGCGGTCTTCCGTGACGAAGACGGGACGTGCAGAGCCATGTACTTCAACAACACAAAGTCCAACTCCGTAGCATTGTCCGGGTGCACCCAATACGTGATCCTATTGACTGGAGCAAGTGAGGCATCAGACGCGACACTGACCTCCGAGCCAGGCTTGTGTACACTCGGGTCCCGATCATTGTGCAACGACGCCAACTGCACCAACCACTGTCCAAAGTCAACCCGTTTATGGAACGCATCTGGGCTCTGCAGCGACGGCGCAAACCGCCCGTGGAGACTGTCGGCTCCGGGCGCGTGCCGTGTACACCATTTTGCATGCTTCTTCACCAACTTCCTGAATCCCTCTCTCTGTGCTGCGATATACCGTGCCAACGACCGTACATCCTGCGTCAACCGGTTCAACTCATCGTCAAATTTGAAGAAGTTCTTTAGTTGTGGTTGCTTAGGTTTTGCACGGTTGTTGGCGCCGGATTTGAGGCTGTGGGCGATTCTGCGGTCGATTTCTCCTGATTTGGATTTAACGAAGTCATCAACCTACGGATTCATTAGCTTTCCCGTGCTGGTCAATTGGGGTTGATGGGACATACTCGTCTCAACTCCTCCTGCAACAACTGCAACAACCGATCCTCCCGCTCCCTAGAACAACCGTTTTCTGACGTAACAGCCTTAATCTCCTTCTTGATCACATCATAGTCGAGATTGTAGGGCTTCAGCTCCGGCGCACTATGTCTCGAAAGCGATTCACCGAACTTCATTATTCCGATTGTATGCTGTCCTTAACCCCTTTCCACTGAATGCCGTCGTTCTTTGTGATTCTGTTAACGGGCGTGTCACTCCTTAAACCGTATCGCTTCTCTTCTCCCAGCTGGTGGCGAGACTTCAAGGTGAAACCTTATTGATTGGACAATCGATTGCTGAGCGACGGCGTTGACCGGGTTTTTGTTGATGGGTGGACTCGGGTAAAACCTTAAATTCAGAACAGGCGCCGTACGTCCACCGAAGCCAAGCGGGCGCGCGCTCAAGGCTGCTATGCTGCCCGGCGACGTAGGCGTACGTCTGGGTGCAGGCAGCTGCTATTACGAGAGCCAGGAGTCTAGAAAGTTCCGAGAGTCGGACGTATGGGAGTCAGACTTACAGAGGCCTATCGTTGAAGAACTTGAAAGTACGGACAATTGCACAGCACAGTGCCGAAAAGTTCCCACGACAACGGGACTGCATCGGTTGAGCTATCAACTCTCACGAAATGAGTGAAGGGATGGGCGATGAGACCCCTTAAAGGGGGTAAAGTTCGCCAGTTCATTTCTTGCATATGTACAATACTTCACCCTCCGGACCTAAAGTTTGCCTATCGATTGATTGTAATGGGTGCACGGAACGCCTGTCAACCTGAGCCTCTGATCGACATGCCAAATGCTAAGGTATTTTGGTCATTACCTATCGTGCACTTCTCATATTATCTGGACGACGTCGTGACTCTATGGGTTCGTCAACAAGAATCCACCATCCACGACAATGGCCTGCCCATTAATGTACTCCCCAGCTCTCCCCACCAAATACAACAACGCGCCTGCCATATCCCTCTCATCCGCCAACCTCCCCGCCGGCAACTTCATCTCCTCAACCTCATCCTCCGTGGCCTCACTCATCTCAGTCGGCACGACACCAGGCGCGATGGTGTTAATCCTGATTCCCAATCCACTGAATTCCTGTGCCATCATCTTTGTGAGGTGGAGTGTTGCGGCTTTGGAGGCGTTATAAGCGAAGTGGTCTTGCGCTTTCTTGGTGATGGCAGACATGGAGGAGATGTTGATCACGGAGCCTTTGCGGCCGGTGCCAGTGTGGTCGTTGGAGTTTGAGGAGTTTTTCTTGCCTTTTGCGAGGAGGCGGAGGAATGCGACGGTGGTGAAGTAAACACCGATGGTGTTGATCTGGAACGTCATGTGCCAGCCTTTGGGTTCCTCCTTCTCCCAGAGATGCTTCTGCATTTCTTCGACGTTATTCGCGTCGGCTTTGTGGGGTGCGTGGTCCTTTGACGTTTCGAGGTTCGCTTCAGGACCAGTTATGCCGGCGTTGTTGACCAACAAGTCAATGTATGGGGACGTCTTCTCGACCTCCTTCACCGCCTCCTCGAGAGACTTCTTGTCCGAGACATCACACACAATAGGAATGATCTCTCCCTTTACCTTCGGGTTCCACTCATCTGCGGCTTTCTTCACGTCATCTTCCTTGTGGGACATAATGAAGACGCGAGCACCGTTGTGGGCGAGAGCGAGGGTACACATGAGGCCAACTGTACATGTCCTCGTCAGCTTTTATTCTTGTACAAAGTGGATGCGACACATACTTCCTGTACCACCGCCGGTGATGACTGCGGTAAGGTCATGAACGCCGAAGAGAGCGTCAAGGTCGTAGGTCTCCTTAGAGTGATTCTTGTCCTGCTCGGAAGACATGCTGTATCTTGCAAATGTATTCGAAAACTGACGCTGAAAGTTCAAGTTGTGATTGTAACTGTATCTGTAAACAGGCGTGAAAGTACGAGTGGCAAGCCCTGTTCTATAGCTGGTCGAATTGATGAGTGTACGCACAAATCTTTGTCCAGTTCTTGATGCCATCGAAATTTCGAGGAGTTCCAGCACTTAAGACTGGATCGATCTACTGATAAATCCTACGCGTCGAGGGGTCTTGCGTAGCTTTTGCGTAGCTTTTGCGTCATTGGCAGAATTAAGGTCGGGGCTAGGGTATGTACGAAGCCGCGCGCGTGAAGGTAACCGGACATCTGTCACCGCGGAGGTAGGGAAACACGGTGAAGCTTATGTGTCGTCATGAAGAGGCTGTGCGAAGGACCAGACAATGACGGAAGCCCTTGTGGGTTGAGCACTGTATGCTTGCAATTACACTGGCCAAGAGCTCTCGACGTGTCTTGGAGACCAGGACGACCATGACGGATCTTCACGGCATGCCGTGATCAAGGGCTGAACATCATGTCGACTATATCTATACTGGCAGCTCGAAACGTGGTCGAAGCTGTAGATATATCTCCCATCTTGTGCATTGAGTCATCGACAACGTAAAAGGAAGATTTGTCCCACGGGGCACCGGTACCGGGCCTTCTCGCGTGCGTAACAACAACACCTTGACATAACCTATTAGCCCCCAGTCCATGCCCGCTCGCCATTCAGGACATTCCACGACTGTTTGCCAGCCAACTATGGACTCGAGGGTGGGCAAAACAACGCAGAAAAAGGTGTGGAGAAGCTGGGAGTCGAACCCAGTACCTCTCGCATGCTAAGCGAGCGCTCTACCAGATGAGCTACATCCCCAAATTGATGCAGATCAAATCGTTTTCAAAACCACGATCACCGTTTTCTGTGTTTACCCCTGATGTACTTCGAATTTACGAACCGCCGAAACCTTAAATGCGACTTTTCTCCACCACACCGCTCAGCTGCAGAAGCCGTCTTATCCCCTCTTTACTCCAGACGTCTATCTCTACCAGAATGTCCTCTACCGCTTCTCGTCCCATCGTCATTTCCGGTCCTTCTGGTACGTTTCAGATCCCAAATTGCCTCTTGGCACACCCACCCTCGGCCATTGACTAACCATTGTCCACAGGAACCGGCAAATCCACCATCCTCAAACGTCTCATGGCCGCCCACCCCACCAAATTTGGCTTCTCAATTTCCCACACAACCCGTGCCCCTCGCGCCGGCGAAACTCGGGATGTAGACTACCATTACGTTTCCCGCACTGAGTTCCAAACCCTCATCGATGAGAACGGGTTTATCGAGCACGCTGAGTTCTCTGGAAACTGCTATGGGACAAGTGTTGCTTCCGTCGCCGCCGTGGCGGAGAAGAGTGGGAAGACGTGTATTTTGGATATCGATATGCAGGGTGTGAAGAGTGTCAAGGCAACTGATTTGAATGCAAGGTTTTTGTTTATTGCGCCACCAAGCTTGGAGGAGTTGGAGAGAAGGTTGAGGGGGAGGGGAACGGAGAGTGAGGAGAGTGTGCAGAAGAGATTGGAGGCTGCGAAAGGGGAGATGGAGTATGCGAAGGAGCCTGGAGCACATGACAAGGTTGTTATTAATGATGATTTGGAGAAGGCATACAAGGAGGTCGAGGAGTTCTGTTTGGCTGCCTAAGCGGTACTATACCCATTGAAGATTGGGAGCATAGAAAAGAGAGATACAATTGCGAAGAACCAGCTTGACATTTGGTAATGCTTTCATATTCGTGTCTACCTAAGGATCGTGATACCCATAACCATAAGAGGTTCAACCCCTAGTAATCATCACCCCTCGAGATAACCTCCTTCACCGTCGGCCTCAAAAAGATCGTATGCTCATACTGCGCAGTCTGACACCCCTTCACATCCACAAGCGGGGGATAATCCTGCACAACACCCTCCCTAACCAAACTATTCAACGCAACCAAATACTTGCTCTCACCCGCACGATCCAAATACCTTCTACAAAATGGAAGCGTTCCGAATTGCTGGTTGATTGTGGCCAACAAAGTCTTGGCACGTGGGAGACGGAGTCCAACGCGGGGAGCGTCGACTTTGCGCATGTAGTGGGAGCATTCACCTTCTTCGCGGACGAAGCCGCGACCTGTGGAGCCGAAGGTTTCGATTGCGAAGGATTCGCCTTCTTCCATTCTTGTCATGTCACCGTTCGCCACGATCGGTACGCTCTTTCCGCCATGAATCTCGTACGGATTAATGTTGTGTCCGTTGAGGTTTCTGATACATTTGACTTGTTCGGTCTTTCCGTTGGGGAGAGTGACTTCGTAGGATTCCATGACTTCTTGGATTGCGGCGCCGATATCGTTCAAGCGAACATCGATACCCGCTTCCCTGATTCCGGTGTTGGTTGCTTCCTTTACGGCTTTGAGGAGGGGGTCGTAAGTTCCAGACTCATCGAATGACATAGTAAACGCGGAATCGATGATACGACCGTTCACGTGGACGCCGAAATCGACTTTCATGATATCGTTCTGCTGAAGCAGCGTGGGATCTCCGGCGTTCGGGGTATAGTGTGCTGCGACGTTGTTCAACGAAACACCTGTCGGGAATCCGACACCAGACTTGAGACCGTTTTCTTCGGAGAGGGCACGAGTTCCGTTTTCGATGAGTTCGGTGATTTCGATCATGGACATGCCGGGTTTGATTGATTTTTGGGCGTAGTGGCGGACTTGTCTGTGGACCTCCGCTGCACGACGCAAGTCATTATACGTGTCGGATTCCAGACGTTCCAGGTGTCTCTTCTCCTCGGAGGTGGTACGGTATGTGTTTTCCTCATGAGTGTATTCGCAGATCTCGCCCTCTGGGTAAGTACCGGATGGGAAGAGCTTGGAGAGTCCGGTGCGCGGGGGTTCGGTTTGCTTGGTGCCGGCCTTCTTCTTCTTGGGCTTCTTCTTCTTCTTCTTTTTCTTGGCGCCTTCTGAGGAGCCGTTGGCGGCGCCTTCGTCTTCGTCGTCGTCGGAGTTGTCGTCTTCGTTGTCGGCGCTCTCTTTGGGGGCTTCGCCTTCAGGAGCTTTCTCACCATCTTTAAAGGAATTAGTATCCAGTTAAATACTAGTCTGCCGGAGAACGTACTCTGAACGGCCTCCTTCACGGCGGGATCAGCCAATTCCTTGCCATCCTGAACTGTGAGGCCGAGTCAGCGCAGAGCCCCATGATCCAAAGCCGAAACGAACACACCCGTAGCCCCGTTGAGCTTCTCCTGAACCTCGTCAATGTCCGGAGTCATTTTCAGTGCTCTTCAAGAAGCTCGTATCGTATCGTACAATCCTAAAATTCCAGCAATCGGATGCAGCCAACATTCAGGTCCCCAGTAGGGGGGCCCGCTTTACTGCGTCACCACGTACGTTTTCCAAGGTTCATCATCATCCATGACCAGAGGACTCCAAACTCGCCTTCAACATTCGCCATGAGACTGCAGGCTGTGAGAACCATCAGATCAGCTCCGGCCATCAGCGGTCTCTCTCGAAGACGCTTTCATCAATCCCTTCCATCACATAATCACTACGAGACGTTGAATGTCCGCCGAGACTCGACCCCTCGTGAGATCAAACGCCGTTTCTATGAACTCTCCAAAAAGTACCATCCGGATCGAAACCCCGACGATGCAGCGGCGAAATCGAAATTCGTCGAAGTAACTGAAGCATACTCCGTCCTCCGTTCCGACCAGAAACGGCGAGACTATGACCGATCACTACTAGGACAAAGTTCGGATGGTCCTACAGGATATGGGCATCCGACGGGGCATAGACAACCGAGTGGCCTGAGTCGCCGACGAACAAGACCACAAGGCCCACCACCATCCTACACCGGCCACAACCCCTACAGCTCCAACAACTCCCACCCACACCCCCAATCCAGCTACTACAACTCCACACACCCCGGCCACAACTTTACCGGCTACAACACCCACAACCCGCACTGGTCCCCAGTAGCCCAAGCAGCCTACGTAGCCCGATACAAAGCTGAAGACGCGCGACGCTACGCACGGCAAAAAGAGAGGGATCTGGCGCATAGTCGGCGGGTTAATCATTCGCTAAGGAGGCCTCTAGTTTTTTTTTGGGGGTTTACGGGGATCATAATGTTTGGGCAGTTTTTGGGGGCTACGGCCCAGGACAGGTGAGCGGGTACGGACTTGGGGTGGGACAAGGACGGTTGGGCACATTGACGGGATATGGCGTATTGAACAAGATATGATGGTCGTTATGGCTGGGCCATTTAACGTCGAAGAGGATACTATAGGGTATCAGGAATCGGGGTTAAGGGATCAAAATATCCTTTTAACATTTTTATTCGTACACGACACCGTCCATACTGATACTGTTACAACTAGAAAACGGAAAAAGGAAAGGAAAGCATTAACCACAGCCACGCCCCAAAGCCCATCCCCAAGTCTAATCGTACTCAACAACGTCACCCAAAACTTATCCGGAGAAGGTAACGGAGAGACCGAGCTTGTGGGCCTGACCAGCCTCAGTGAGACGCTGGGTGTCAATGGAGGCACCAAGACCGACGGTAACACCGGGGCGGATGATCTGAGTGTAGGAAAGACCAGCAATACCAGAGTTGTTGATCTTGGCCTTAACGGAGGTGAAAGGGTCCAAAACGTACTTTCCACCAACTTCGAGGGAAACAGCAGAAGAAGGCTCCTTGGCAGCCCAGGTAGCGCGACCACCAGCCTCGACGAAGGCGTTGACCTTGTGGTAGTAAGAAGCCTGGAAGATGGAGAGGTTGTTCAAAGCCTGGACACCGACGGTGTAGTCGACGGCGGAGTAACCGGCACCGGCAGCGTAGCGGGTGATACGGCCAGACTGGACGTCGTAACCGACCTGAGCACCAGCCAAGAAACCATCGTGGCCAACAACGGCATCAGCCTCGAAGGTAGGACCCTTGAAGACGTCAACGTTGGTGCGACCGTGGAAAGCGGGCTGCTTGTAGGCAGCGAAAAGCTTAGCGGAGCGGGCACCAGTCTCAGGCTGGAAGGAAGTAAGGGCATCGATCTTGAGGCCCTTGGTGATGTGGTTGTCGAGCTCGACCTTGGTGGTCAAGAGGTTGGCGGTGGACCAGCCCTGGGTAAGGGTGAGGCCGTTAACGCGGTCGGCGTACTTGCCCTCGAAGTTACCAGCGATGGCACCTTTGGTGTCCTGGGTACCCTTGACGGTGAAGAGGACACCGTTGGAGGCAGCAGTCTTGACCTCGAGGGTGGTACCTACAAATCCAATGTTAGTAAACCCAATTGAACCGCATTGACGCGAAAATCGCGAAATCCCCCCGGAGATCTCGCGATCACAACAGGGGGACTACATGGGGAAAAGGGCGCATTCACGTACCAGGGAGAGGGAAGTCCTTGGTCAAGAGGTCGTTAGACAACTTGGTGAGGTCGGAGAAGGGAACGGGAACGGGCTGGAAGGCCATTGCGAATTTGGATTGCTTGAGTGGGTATTTGGTTTTGCGTGATCTCCTCGCTGAGCAGTCGTTGGGTCAAAAGTTTGGCTCTGCGCCATTCTGGTCTCTAGTGCCGCGCTTGGATCCTCCGGAACTCTCCAGACGGCAGCAGTGACGTCGCGGATGGAGAGGGCTGGGATCGGAGGCTGCTGTTCATCTCGAGTTTTGGATCACATTTGCATTCTCTGTCTCTTTCCAGCTCTCCTGGCTCGCTGGTTCGTCGTCTATGACCCTCCTCGGATAATCCCGGAGCGCATGGAAGGGAGGCAGAATTGCTCAAAACAGATCCAATCCAGCATGTCAACATCATATTACCATCATCTGTTTCTCTACTCCCTAAACTCTATAGCTATAGTACCATAGATCCCATATCAACCTATCGTTTTACCATCTTACTCCTGCTTAGCTCCACCCTGGTAAGCCTGGTCATGGACCTTCTGCGCACGACCAGACGGGTCAGAAGGAACACCCCACTCGCTCTTCGGAATCCACCTCATGACACTCTCCGCACATTGTTGTGGGAAGACGTTGTCGAACATGCATCTGTACCAATAAGCCTCCTTGGTCTGGGGAACATCGTCCTTCCACTCGGGCTTAGGGTTGGCCAACTGCTCGTCCGTAACCATCTTCTCCGCGGTGTCCTTGAGGGCATCGATCCAGGAGTATCCAACACCATCGGAGAACTGCTCCTTCTGGCGCCACAAGATGTTGTGGGGAAGGTATGGCTTGGCTGATGGGTCATCCGAGGTGTCGAAGGCCTTACGGATGATGTACTTCTCCATACGCTCCTTGGTGAACAGCTTCTCCTTAGGATCAACGTTCATGGCGACCTCCAAGAACTGCTTGTCCAAGAAAGGCACACGAGCCTCAAGACCCCAAGCCATGGTAGATTTGTTAGCACGCAAGCAATCAGCCAAGTGCAAGTTCTTGACACGAGCGACACACTCCTTGTGGAACTCATCAGAGTTGGGGGCAGCGTGAAAGTAAAGGTATCCACCGAAAATCTCATCAGATCCCTCACCGGACAAGACCATCTTGACACCCTGAGCCTTGATCTTTCTTGACAGAAGGTACATGGGGGTAGAAGCACGGATGGTAGTGACATCGTAGGTCTCGAGGTGGTAGATAACATCCTGCAACGCGTCAATACCCTCCTCGACGGTGAAAGTGTGCTCGTGGTGAGCGGTACCAAGGTACTCCGCAACACCCCTTGCCGCAATCAAATCAGGAGCCCCAGGCAACCCAACAGAGAAAGAGTGAAGACGAGGCCAAGCAGCAAGCGTAGCCTCCTCATCCAAAGACGCCAAATCGGCAGTTCCATCCTTCTGCGCACCACCAACCAAACCATCCTCGGTGAACTTGTTCTTCTGCAACTGAGCGTTCTGGACACGCTCGGTTTCCCGTGCGGCGATAGCAGCGATGAGGGAGGAGTCGAGACCACCGGACAACAACACACCGTAGGGAACCTCGGACATCAACCTCTTCCTGACCGCAGCCTCCAAGGTCTCGCGCAACAACTGGTAGTCGACGGGGGTGGAAGGGATCTTCTCCGCATCCCACCACGAAGGCTCGAAGTAACGGCGAGTCTCCTTGGTCTCAGAGTCGTAAACATGACCAGGAGGGAACGCAATAATCTTGTCGCAAACGGGGTGCAACGCCTTCAACTCAGACGCAAAGTACGAAGTCTCCTCCGCCTTCGAGTTAAATCCCTGATACAAAGTCGTGATACCAATCGGATCCCTCGCAGCGATAACCTTGTTCTTCTTCACATCATGCAACACAAACGAAAACATCCCATCCAAGAACTTGGGCGCATCGACGCCGTGCTCGAGGTACAAGGGAATGATCACCTCGCAGTCTGAGTGGGTCTTGAAGTCGTAGTCGGCGTATTTGGCGCGGAGGGCGCGGTGGTTGTAGATTTCGCCGTTGACGGCGAGGATGATGGAGCCGTCGGTGTTTTGGAGGGGTTGGGCGCCGGTGTCGACACCGCAGATTGCGAGACGTTCGTGGCACATGATTGTGTCGAGCTTGGTGATGTTGCCGGACCAGTCGGGACCGCGGTGACGGAGACTGTGAAACGAATGTTAGTACACAATTCGAATCAAAGGTCCTCGGTGACAAGCGACGCCTGGGTATACGTACGACTTCGACAACTGCAAAGCCTCAGGCTTGAAAGCCTGGATATCGCCCTGATAGCGGTGCACACAGAAAATACCCTGAACAACATCATCAATCAACCATTCCCCGACCTTCGCAGCGACAGATCACTTACACACATGCTGTTGACGGCTTTTTTGCTACTGTTTGCCAGCCGTGTGTTGCTTCGGTGTTCCCCGAGGAAAATCCCAAAAGTTTAGCGCGAAGGCGAGTGCAGCTGCTGCAGGCGGCTCCAGATGACTCCGCAGCACCGGCAGATAACCGACTTCTTTAAGGAGATAAGGAGGATGGTTCAGGCTTCTATTGGATGGGTTACACGTCGTAACATCTGTCTGTCATTTTCCGGGAAGCACGGGTGCATGGGTGTGGGTGGTGGACGTTTGATGTACCATATGTATTCCTCGTATTCCTTCTTCAAGCTCGACGGCTTTCCAGCCGGAGCAATGACTTCCCAATCATAAATCAAAATCAAAACAGAAAAGCATGCTTCAAACCTCTCCATGTCTCGTGATCCTTGCTCATGCTTGACGTTTGTATGTCTTTCCTTCACCAAAGTCTCCCTTCATGGCCATATCGTCGCCCAAAAGTTTTTCAGTCCACCTAAACTTTGCCTTCTCTGTCACCAACAACACATCCCTTACGCAGAAGGGTCGTTGAACTCCGGAACCTTCCCCTTCCACACCTTCTTAATATCTCCATAACAAGGCGTACACAAAGTATGCGCCCTCTTCACCATCCCACACGACGGGCACCGATTAAGACCCAAGTTATCTCTCAAGTACTTTGTCGCCTGCCTCATCCTCTTCCTCGAGTGGGAAGTCTTCTTCTTGGGAGCGGCACGGAAGATGGAGTCCCAGATGCCGAGGAGGGGTGCTGGCACGGCGATGCGGATGGATATCCGGGGAAGGAGGGAGGCGAGGCCGAGGCCAAGGCCCGTTCGGAGGGAGAGTGGTGCGGACGGTCTGAGGAGAGGCAGGGAGAGGGAGGCCATTGTGCGTCGTTTCTCGGGTGGATGCTGCTGAGCGGCGCGCTGTGGACTTTTTGGCTCGGAGGCACTAATGCGGCGTGTGCTGGGTGAGCGACTGCCAGGGAGACGGAACACGACACCAGACCCCGGAACAATTCAACACGATGGCATCTGTCGCTCCTCTTTCTCCAAGGCCCGCTGGCTCCTTCTCTATTGAGAACGAGGTAAATGCTGTTTCCTGGGAGTGTATGCGCGGTATTAACCATGTTGAACAGCAAGCACCGTCGGTTCCCTTGGGCGGCTATGTCGGTTTCCAGACCATCACAGACCAAATCCAAAAGCGCATGCTCCAACGCGGCTTCGAATTCAACATCATGGTAGTCGGTACGCATATTCCCCCTTTTCCTACTTGCCAAGAAAGAACCTCAAAACTCACACGCTCCCTTACAGGCCAATCCGGCCTCGGCAAATCCACCTTCATCAACACCCTCTTTAACGCCTCCCTCCTTTCCTCTACCGGCCGCACCCTCCCTACAACCCCAATCCCGCAAACAACCTCCATATCCACCACAACCCACACCCTAACCGAAGGCCCCGTGCGTCTTCATCTCTCGATTACGGATACGCCTGGGTTCGCGGACACGATCAACAATGACCGGTGTTGGGATCCGATTGTGAAGTACATCAAGGACCAGCATTCGGCGTTTTTGAGGAAGGAGTTGACGGCGCAGAGGGAGAGTCGGATCAGGGATACGAGGTCCGTACTCATAGATACAAACACATCGTGTAAATGCTAATAAGTGCGAACAGGATTCATTGTTGTTTGTATTTCGTGAAGCCGAGGGGTGGAAGAGGCTTGAGCGAGCTCGACGTGATGGTCCTCAAAAAGTTAGCGGACGTGGTCAACGTCGTCCCCGTCATCGCCAAATCCGACTCCCTCACCCTCGAAGAACGCGCAGAAGTCAAAGAACTGGTGTGGAAATTGCAATCGCATCCTCTTCTGAGTCTGCTAACGAAAATTCTGCCATACAGATCCGCTCAGACTTCCAGAAATACGGTATCAACCTCTACCCATACTCAGCACCCTTCATGACCGACGACGACTCGGCCATCAACCACCAAATCCACTCCCTAATCCCATTCTGCGTAATCGGCGCCTCATCCTCCTTCCCGCACCCCTCCCACCCACAAAAACTCATCCGTGGTCGCCGTACGCGGTGGGGCGTCATCGATGTCGAGGATGAGAGGCATTGCGAGTTTGTGTATTTGAGGAATTTCTTGATGGTTACGCATTTGTATGATTTGATTGATACTACGAGGGAGGTGCACTATGAGGGGTTCAGGGCGAAGCAGTTGTTGGCGTTGAAGGAGAGTAGTGCTGGGGGTAATGCTGGGCAGGGCCAGCAGCAGCAGCCGGGGAGGCCGTCGAGTAGGCAGGCTTTGGGTGGGTACTAAATTGAGATCTAGAGAGCAGACGTACGCGTGTTTGGGATGGGAGTCAATCTTTTTTCCGTTCAAGGTTGTTATAGCTATATAGCTTTCACTTTTGTTTTTACCGTTGTTATACCAAATGCCAAGCTGGTTCTTCGCAAGTACATCTACCTCGTCCACTTACAACCCCGGCGGAGGCGGCACAGCACCGTAGCTGCCCGTACCAGGTGCCGCACCCGGAGGCGGTGGAGGAGGCTGCGAATCCGTACCGGGAGCAGGGGGAGCACCAGGAGCACCACCTGGAGCAGGAGGCTGAGGACTGGCAGCAGCGGCCTGCTGTTGGTAGTAAGCAGCATAAGCAGCGGCATAATCCTGACCTGCCCCAGCACCCGTCGCAGCACCAGCAGTGGCACCTTCAGCACCAGGAGCACCGCCTGCCGCGGCTTGTTGCTGAGCAGCAGCGTAGTATTGGTAATAGTACGCCATATACGCCTGGTAGCCTCCATACGCAGCATACGGGTCCTGCCCATTAGCATACGCTGCATACGGATCCGCAGCACCACTTGCACCCCCAGCGGCCGCACTCGGCGCCGGCGAAGCCGAGCTCGCACCGGGTGTTCCATACCCCTGGCTCTGGCTCTGGCCCTGGCTGTGTTGACGGTTATAATCCCGTCCACCTCCATGACCACGGTCATTATACTGCTGACGAGGCTGGAGTTTGTGCTGTTCGTACGCATCCTTCACAGTTTTGAGGAGGTCCTCGCACATCTCTTTTGCGCGTTGGACGCCTTGTGCGTCCGGGCCGGTGATGTGGAGGAACATGGGTTCGTCGGCTTCGCGGCCGATGGCTTGTTCGATGAAGCCGGAGCCTTGACCTTTGATTTGAACGCGCATGCGGGTTTCGCCTTGGATGTGTTTGACGTAGGCACCCTGTGACAATGTTAGCAAAGAATCAATGAAGCTTTTCCGACGATGTCACCTGTGGACCCACGACCTGTGCGCGGACATTGAATCCGGGCATAGACTCCATACCGATGTACACCTTCTCCTCCGGCCATTTGCGCTAAATCGTGTCAGCCAAACTCATGACAGGGAACAGAGATGATCACTCACCCTTCCAAACTCGTCCCGCTCAACTCCGGGCTCATCCGGTCTCGGCCCAAAGCGTCTCAAACGTCTCTCGTCGATAAGACTCGGGAGCTCCGTGTTCATCAACTGGTTCACCTCCTCAATCGCCTGCTCAAGTCCTTCACGGGTTCGGCTGGTAATATGGAGGTAAAGCGGCGGGTCGCGTTCGGTCGCCATCGATTTATCGGGATAGTACTTTCCACGGGTGGTGACATCTGTAACACGAGAAAAAATCATGCGTAAGCTGCCATTCTCGTCAATAAAAAGCGTCGGGTGATTCTCGTACCGGCTCCGGTCTTTTGTTTAATCTGTAAGAAGAAGAGAAAAGGTCAGCGAGTCACGACACCAACAGGGTGATCAAGTGCTAAATTGAGCATCAGCATCAATATTCTGAGCCTAGTTCAAGATAGCAAGTCTTGTCAGTAGTCCAAGTATTACCTCTGATTGTGTGGATCCTTTGGTAAGGAGGTAGCGGTTCCTCAAGTCATTGATTTCGATGTCCTTGATATAGTCGTCGTCTTGCACATAGATGTCCTTGGGTCTCTCCGCGGCGGGCTTCTTCTCTTCACCCGCAGCAGCGTCAGCAGATTTGGAAGCCTCGGGAGCCTTAGCAGCAAGCATGGCGTTGATTCTGGCAGCTGTGGAAACAACGTCAGCAGAGCACGATGAAGATCACGTAGAATATCCCCACCTGCAGCGGCAGCCTTCGCAGCAGCATCCTCCTTGTTGCCATTGGGTGTTTCGCTCCGGCGGCCCTCAGGAGTGTCTGGCTTTCTGATCTTGGTAAATGTAGACTGAACGTCGACTGGATCGTCGAGCTTCCTCTTGCGATCGTCAGACATGGTCGTCGTTTTGAAATTGTCGAGAAAGTGCTACCGGTACGTCGACGTTACTGGGATGAGCATTGCATGCTGAAGACGGCATAAGCCAGGGTCCACCCAGACGTTGTCATACACAGAGGGGATGATCCGTCGGTCTCTTTGCTTCTTTGATTTAAAAAATACTATCTGCGACGTCAGATCATACTCTCCGGGACCTCTTCACTACTCCGTGCGACTCGTCCGAATTTCGGCAAGGGTCGGCAGCTCCACACAGTAAATACGCCCAGCACCTCCAAAAACTCCGGAACACCGTCGCTCCTTACCCAGCGAACCCGGACGACAATGAACTCCAGATCAGCACTCCTGTTCGGCCAGGCTATGCGTGCCTCGGTTCGTCTCCCCTTCTCCCCTCCGCCGTGGGGATTCCTTCTCTCCAGATCACACAGCTAACCTCCATGACTTTGTCCAGGCCAAGTGTACCACCCCGATTGTCCAGCAGGTTCGTCACAACTCCCGTGACGCAACCTCCGCAATCGCCTACAAAGCCCTCCACCGCCGTTCCCGCCCCCCACCCCTCCCCAAGATCGATCCCCCCTCATGGTCCCCCTCCGAGGCCGTAACCAACATCGTCCACCTCTACGGCCAAGTCCCCATCGACGTAACCCGTCCCCAACGCCACATCCTCAACTGTCTCGTCCAGAACGAGCCAGGAGTATTGAGCCGTGTGTCGGGTATTTTGGCTGCTAGAGGTTTCAATATCGACTCCCTCGTGGTTTGTAACACCGAGGTTGCGGATTTATCTCGTATGACCATCGTTCTTCGCGGAAAAGACGCCGTTGTCGAGCAAGCCCGTCGTCAACTCGAGGACTTGGTCCCCGTGTGGGCAGTGTTGGACTACACCCGCGCCGCAATCGTCGAGCGCGAGCTCCTCCTTGCAAAGGTCTCGATCTTGGGTCCTGAGCACTTCCACGAACTCTTGGCCCACCACCAGGAGATGTACGAAGAAGCCCTCTCTGCAGGCGAATTCGAAGCAACCGAAGACGGTAGCGAGAGTGGAAAGTACAACGAGTACCACCCCGCCTCCCTCGCTCCCTCCCAGGCTCTTCGACAAAAGCACGAGCATCTCCAAGCTATCACCACCCTCGCCAACCAATTCGGCGGAAAGGTCGTCGATATCTCAAACGACTCCTGTATCGTCGAGCTCTGTGCCAAACCCACCCGTCTTGACGCCTTCATGAAGCTCATGTCCCCCTTCGGTATCTTGGAGTCTGCGCGTAGTGGAATGATGGCCTTGCCGAGGACGAGTATGGTTAGCGTTGATGAGGCGAACAAAGAGAAGGCGGAGCAGGTCAATGATGTTGTTGATGCGTCCATGTTGCCGCCTGGATAAGCATTAGGTGAAGGACGAAAAGTTGGGTTTGGGCGTTATCTGGATTATCTTGTACACTTTCGTAGCTTGAAAAAACGATATCTATTCTATGTCTCTTTGTTCAAATTCCTCCCCTAGTGCATGCCGGTATATATCCTGGGTATATGTATCTCCATCTCGCCACCCTTTCCACGACATTGCAATGTTCAACCCGGGTTGTCCTCCATGAACTCGCCCCGACCCGAACGCGGTCATCGCATCAATTCCTCACGGTATAAGGCTCAACCGCCGACCTAACCCTCGGCACAACCCCCTGCAACGCACCCCTCGACACCTCAACCCCAACCCTCAACCGATTCGACGTCAAAAACAACCCTTCAAGCGTCTACTCCCATACAATTAGCCCTTTACTCCTCTAACCATTATGAGTGCTCACCTTCTGAGTCTGCACCATCTTTTGCTCGTTCGCGGCAAGTGCTGAATGCAGTTTCCGCAGATCGAGTTTCGTGGAGGGGGTGGAGTCGAAGCTTATGGGGTTGGGGTGGGCGTGGGCGTGGGAGGATGCCTATACGTGAGCGTAGTTAGCAACGATGCAACCTGGTCGCAACACCTTCGGTCCACGTACTGTGAGGATGGAGGATAAGGAAGACAAGGGTGGTGACAGCTTGGTGTTCGCAGCCGTTGCGGGGGCCATTTGTGGTGTCTATGCGTCAGTTGTACTGCGACTGAACCTGGTGAAAGCTTTCTGGTGAGAGACGATGTGGATTGTTGATGCTGATGTTCGGATGGGCTTGGGTGAGTGTTTGTTGCGGGTGTATGCGTACTGCATACAGTCGACGTACGTGGGATGTTATCGATAAGGCGAACTCTCTGGCTGCACATTCACACGAACATAATCAAGACTGACTGGGTCTGTATGTTTGATTTCGATGTTGCTTTCAAGGGTCATAGTGCGTCTACGTTACCCATTGATCTTGACCAGCTTTGACCGTGGGGTGTATGCGTGGAGACTTACACCTCGAGCACTTCAGTGTAACGGCAAACCAGAGTATCAGGGGAAGGGAGAACTGAGACGATGTGATATCGTAACGAATATTAGAGTTACTGCTACTGAGCAACTGCAAGGCGGATCGCCCATCGGCATTCATGCGAATGTACGCCCGCACCCTCGGGCCATGATACTCGATCAACATCACCATCACGGCATATATGCACACAGCACAATCTCCCCCCCCATCTAAGCCCTTGTGCATTGGAAATTACAGAAACATCTTAACCGTCCCTTAACCGTCCCTCTTCGCTCTTCCACACTCCCGGTTCGCCCTATGCATGTCTCGCCTGCAAGGCTCTGCAGCTGCATGCACACCCAGCGAAATGAAATGTGGCCCGAGCGCAAAAGTCGGCATCCATCGGAAATTAGCAGTGGGATGGGGCGTGAACGGTTGGTCGAGAAAGATTGGAACCGGCTTTGAGGTGCAGTAGGTGAGCTCGAGCGTGCTAGATCCGATGTTGGCTTGGCCGGACGAGGGAGATGGGAGGCCATGAGAGGTATAAGAGCTGGAGGGATCCCGCCGCATGGAGAGTGCCGTTGAGAAATCCAACACAAACTTCAGTCAGTCCTTACCTTTTGGTTCACACACTCTCTTTCCGATACCTCGAGGTCGCAACGACAACTACACGCTCTCTTAACGGACAATATCCCTATACACGACACATATACAAACGATGCTCGGATACCTTTCTGTCGCTCTATTGGCCGCTGCCTCCACAGCCACCGCCTCCCTCTCCGGTTCCCAAACCGTAACCGAACACGACTACCCCTCCTACTCGGACCGTCAACAACCCCCCCTACTGCGGCCTCACCTACACCTACACCTCTTTCAACCTCAACTACGTCACCGCCGTTCAATCCATCGACGCCTCCACCTGTGGCTCTTGCCTCAAAGTCTGTGGTTCGACCGGTTGTCGATACTTTTTGGCTATCGATAAGGGTGGACGTGGGTTGGATGTCAGCACGGGTGGGGCGACCGAGGTGTTTGGGCAGAATATGGATCCGGCGCCGGCGAGGTGGGAGGTTGTTGATGGGGGTTTCTGTGAGTTTGTGTGGAGTGGGGTTACGGGGTATGATGTGAGGGCGAATGCGGATGGGATGAGTTCTGCGGCTACTTCGACGGTGGAGCCGGTGACGGCTGAAGCTGCTGCCACTGCTGAGGCTGCCACCATCACTGCTGCTGCTGTCGCTGCCGACACGACCTCTTCGTCTACATCTACCTCTTCCTCCGAGACCATCACCTCCACCACCTCCTCTTCCTCCGAGACCACCGCCTCCACCGCCTCCTCTTCCTCCAACACCACCCTCTCCCCCGTGATCCTGTACTCCAACACCACCCTCTCCTCCTCCGCTTCCTCCATCGTCGCCCCCTGGTCCAACACAACCCTCACCACCGCTGTTCCCACGGTCGCTGCCGCCGTCGCAGCTGGTAACACCAAGTACGTCGCCTCCACCTCAACCTCGACCGTGACTGTTACACTCTGGGATCTTCCCTCCACCACCTCCTCCGACTCTTATGTCGAGGGTGCTGAGGCGGTGACGAGGACTGTGTATACCACTGTTTGGCACACCGCCGAGGCTACGACTGAGACGCAGACCGTGGAGGTGACGGAGACCGAGTCGAGGACGCATGCGAGGCAGTTTGCTACTGCTGCGGCGTACTGGAACGGTACATTGACTGCTGCCAGCAATGGGACTGTTGTGAATGGTATTCAGTACTAAGGTCTTTTGATATACGACTTCTTTCATCAACAACACAAGTCACAAAAAACAAGAAAAACATGGAAGGATTGGGGTGTGATAAACTTGGATTATGGGGACACGGACAATGAACGGCGGCGCTACGATACAACTCTGGACTTTTCTTCTTTCAAAGGACCTTCTTACGGGGTTTTCTACATGGATACACGAGCCTCTCGGATCCGTACACGACTATAGATATGATCTGACCATGGTGACAGATCTAGATATTCGCTTCTTTCTGTACCAAATTTGAGACTTTTTTGCTTATATGCCTCGGACATTGATATTTTATGCTCATGAATATTAAGACCAGTGATTTGTTTTGTAGGCCTTCCTTGAGCCATAGTCTTGTGAGCTGTAGCTATATAATGCCAGTAAACGAAAGGAAAAGGAAAAGAAAAAAACGAAGTTAAACCCGGATACCCCCAAACTCCCAAAGAAACAAAAAAGGTCACACCTGTATACGTCCCTTCACTGCTCCATCGGCGACATCACATCTCTACTCCCAGGCCGTCCCTCCAACGGCTCCGCCAACCTCCTCCTCTGCGCCTCACTTTGCCCATCCTGCCACCTCTGCAACTTGCCCACCTCATTAACCCCAAACCCAAAAATCCTCGGCACATACCTCTGCGCATCCACAGCCCCAGCCCCAGCCCCAGCCCCAGCCCCAGCCCCAGCCCCCTTCCCACTCGGCACCAACTGTGGGTATTGTGCGAGTAACATGTGGGGGAACGAAGTCCCGAAGTAGGCGCCGTCGATTGAGCCATGTCGTGGGGATTTTGGGGTGTAGATGTCTTCGCAGCGGGGGCAGTAGAGTTTTACGCTGTCTTGTCCTGGGAGGTCAGAGGTTCCGATTGGGAGGAGGGGGTGGGAGGAACATAGGACGCGGGGACAGCGGCCAAAGTCGTGTTTCTTGTACTTCTCGAGCTGTGGTCATGCAGTTAGCTATTCGTCCGTACACTGAAGTGAGAGAGGGGACATACCATCTTTTGCAATCCCTTGATGGTGATGATATACCGCGCATGTACCAAGCCATAAAAGTGTCTCGCGCAACTCTCGACATCTTCCCGAATATTTTCATCTCCCTCCCAACAATCCGTGACCATGTCCAACGCGTCCGCATAATGGGGTCCGATCTCCGCGTTTAAACCTGTGAGGTTGAAGCGGTCCGTGATATAGTCTTCGTCGATTTCGCAAAAGTACTCGTTTCCTTTTGAGCCGAGGAACCATTCGATCCAGTAGCCGGAGGAGATGGAGGAGGAGGAGTCGTGGTCCATGGTGGTGTGTAGAAGGTCGTGTAATGGGCGGTTGGTGTGAAGGGAGAGTGAGATGTGGAGACGAATGCTGACGGATTGAGATGGTGCGCTGCTTGATCCCTTGTAGAATGACCCGGTCAATCGACAATTCCAATTCTTCTTCTTTTGGAGTTCGAGGAGTGCTGCAGCTTCCTGTCGGTGGATTTCACGTGCTCGCCAATTCAGGGGTCTCACCGCTGAGCTCACACGACGTCCAGTCAACCAGCATATACCCCATTTGCAAGATGTTCAGAAAGTGTGTTGCTCCGAGGTCGGTATTGATGGCATGCTGATGAGCGGTGCAACAGATTCGATCCATCCACAGACATTGCCGGACGAACCCAGGTCAAGTCCTCCGTCGTCCGCAACATCCGCACAAAGCTTGTCCAGGACTATCCCGGCCTTGAGCCTGTCCTCGACGAGATCCTGCCTAAAAAGGGTGCTTTAACCCTCATCAAATGGTGCTTCGAGTTTTGACAATCGAATCGCATTGAATTTGGGCTAACATATTGGGCACAGCCGAGAACACATCTCCATCCTTACAAATCAAGATAAAGAAATCCTCTTTTTCCAACACTACGACGACGCCTTCCACCCCCACCTCCGTCTCGTCCACAAATACCCCAATGCATTCCCAACGCTCCGCGTCGACCGTGGTGCGATCAAGTTCGTGTTGAATGGAGCAGATATCATGTGTCCTGGACTTACTTCACCAGGAGCATTGGGTGGCGAGGAGATTCCTGATATTCCGGCGGAGAGAGTGGTGGTGATTACGGCGCAGGGGAAGGAGCATGCGCTTGCGGTTGGATTTACGAAGATGAGTGCAAGGGATATGGTGTCGATCAACAAGGGCATCGGAGTGGAGAACGTGCACTCTTTGGGTGACCCGCTGTGGAACTTTATCCCTTAAGCGAGTAATGGGACATCTTGGAAAGAGTAAAAGGAGAGGAAAGAGACAAACATTTCGGCATGAACCAGAGATGAGATTTGTTCGACCACAAAACCACGGATCAAGTCTACGATAGACACCCCACAATAAAATCTTACATGTATCCCACCCCACCGTACGTCTACTGATACGTCTTCTCCAACTCCAAGAACATCTGATACACCTCCTCTACAGTCTTCTCTCCCAACTGTTTCCCATCCCTTGATCTTACAGCAACAGAGCCATTTTCCATCTCCTTCTGTCCCACAACCAATGTAAAGTTCACCCTCCTCTTCTGTGCTTCCCGCACCCGCTTACCCAACGTCTTGCCTTCTGATGCATCCACATCCACGAAGAACGTCCGTGTAGCCATCTCCAAAATTGGGATTGGCGGTTCAGTCGCAGTCGTGAGTGTATTCGTAACACCCGACAAACGTCTCTGAACAGCTTCAGCATACGCAATGACCTCCGGCGCAGTCGTAGCTGGCACCACCGTCGCCTGTCTCGGGCTCAACCAGAACGGCCACTTCCCCGCTGTATGCTCCATCAATATTGCCATCGTCCTCTCCACACTTCCCAAGATTGCTCGATGTACAATGACGGGTGCCTGGATCTCTCCACCAGCATCTCTGTATTTCAAGTTGAAGCGATGAGGAAGCTGGAAGTCGAGTTGGATGGTTGCAGTTTGATGTCGTCTCCCGGCTGCGTCTTTGAGCACAATATCAATCTTTGGCCCATAGAATGCTCCATCACCCTCCTTAACTGCCCATTCCCTCCCAGTGGTGTTGAGTGCCTCCTTCAGCGCCCCCTCAGCCTGTTCCCATTCTGCCAGTTCTCCAATGTACTTCTCTGGCCTTGTTGACAAGAACAACTCGTAACTTGGCAGTTGAAACACCGTAAACACCGCATGAACAAACCTCAACGTATCCGCAATCTCAGATGTGATTTGCGCAGGTGTACAGAAGATGTGTGCATCATCCTGATGGAAACGGCGAACACGGGTCAAGCCTTGTAGAGCACCTGATGCCTCATTCCGGTGCAGCGGTGAGAAATCTGCGTAGCGGATTGGGAGGTCGCGGTAGGAGCGGTCGTCAGATGCATATATCAGACAATGACCTGGGCAGTTCATCGGTTTGAGTCCATACTCCTCATCCTCGAGATACCTTCCCTCCTGCTTTGCCTTTGCTGCTTCACCCTCTGCCCCACGTCCAGTGACGGAGAACATATCCTCAGCATAATTCTCCCAATGCCCACTCTGCTCCCACAAGGTCTTCTTGTAGATAATTGGACTGATTACCTCTTCATACCCATACAGTGAATACTGCTTCCGCATGAAAGCCAGCAGTTTGTTGAATATCCGTGTGCCATGGGGGAGGAAGAAGACTGAGCCGGGGGTAAGGGGTGAGATTGTATAGAGGCCTTGAGCGACAGCGATGGATTGGTGGTCGAGGTCGGTGGCTGTAGATGGTGACGGAGGAGTAGATTTCTTTGCAGATGGAGGAGCTGGCGCCGGTGGGGCTTGCGGTGCTTGTGGTGGTGTTGGTTCACATGCGACACAGTCTATAGCACAGACGTTCAGCATTGAAGCCCCGGATCATGAGGGATGGAGACACGTACATGGCCGGCGCGTATTCGCAAGGACTACCCGAGGCAGCAATTGCACTCGAAGGCTCAATGGATTCGCAATGAATCGTCTCATCGTGTACGAGGGCCTGGTTATGGGGGCTCGCGTGTCGAGAAATGTGCCGTAGGGTTCGTAACGTTGATCATGACATGCATGTCCGAATCGAGCGACAAAGTCTACGGCACGTTAAATATATTATCAAAAGTGACGCTGGTTGAAACCCGACACTTGGGGGTTTACACTACGTAGACGGGCTTTACGATGCGCTGATAAAGTTGCAATGGGACGGAACGACATCGAAGGTGAATACAAGCCCCAATCCACTGATGAAGCCGAACACAATTTTACCAATCCAAATCCCTGATTTTCGCAGCACCCATTCGTTCTTCAAGTGATTTCACATGGCGAGAGTAGGAAAGTCGTGGGCCGAACCGGGTGTAGTGTACATCCTGCTCCATTCTGTAGACCAAGACAATAGGTGATATTTTGTCAATTCAAAACCCCATGTCCTTCCAGTGCATCATATTGCATAGCCTCAGACAACCAGAAAAGCACGCCCAAAAATAGAACCGTTCCAAGCCTGGGAGCGATCCGTTTATGAGCGGGGCTTCTCCTTCTTCTCCTTCCACAAAGCAATCAAAGCGACACCGGAGACCTAGAGTAACTTCGTTAGATGGTGGCAAAGTGGTGGAGGAAGGGTTAGACGAACCTTGACGACCTTGAAACGAACACCGGGAATATCACCCTTGGCCTTACCCTTACGACCGAAACCAGCAAGGAGGACCTCGTCGTTCTCGTCGACAAAGTTCAAACAACCGTCATTGGGAACGAAAGCGGTGACCTTCTTTCCGTTCTTGATGAGCTGAACACGGACACACTTACGAATAGCGGAGTTGGGCTGCTTGGCCTCAACACCGATCTTCTCAAGGACGATACCCCTAGCGAATACATGTAAGGAAACGATTGATTGAGGGTTGGTAATGGAGGAAAACTCACTTGGCGTGGGAGGATCCACCGAAGGGGGAGGACTTGAAGACGGTACCGAGCAACCTCTTGCGGAAGGCCTCGTCGGCCCAACGCTGCTCACGGCGGTGGTTGCGGAGCTTGCGTGCGGAGTTGAGACCTCTAGGCTTTCCCTTACCCATGTTGACTGCAGAAAGGATCCAAGTCAGCAATTGTTTGAAGTTGAAGAAACACCCGACGCGACATAGCACAGCCGTACGGAACGCTGGGACACTGGTTCTTTTTCGAGGCGAACAAGAGGAACAGCATGAGAGCGTTCCGATCGGCGAGGAGCAGCATCGTTTTCCTTGACGTACCTGTTGATGAGACGGCTGCTGCTGGTGACGGGGCAAACGACTAACGATCCTCAGACCTCCAAATTTCGTGTGTAGTGCTTCTCGCGGGCAATTGGCGCTAACCCTCGGCGCAGGAGGCTCGGAGAGGGTTCGGGTGCCCTAACCTGCCAGAATTTGAGTGTGCCTGGCTGGGAAGGTACCCTGAGGGTTTATTGCAATTCAATCAACGCCATGACTCCGTGATAAATATCATCATAAATAACCCGTGCTACTCTTACTTGATCTTCGTGTACTCTTTCGTAGCCCATGCAAACAATCCCTCCATCTTATCCTTCTCCGCCGGTGACTTGAACGGCTGCGTCTCCTCTTCCTCCTGCACGCGCGGCAACTGTGAGCTCTCCCGTTCCATCCTGGTAGAAGTGGCGCTGACCCTCTTCTCCTCCTTGGGCTCAATCGTCAAAGAGCGGCGCCAGAGAGACATCTGATCGCCAGACTTGCCCATACGAACAGACTGAATGTGCTTATCAATCCATGACTGAAGCTCTGTGACCTCCGCCAACTTGTACGGAATTTGGAACCGCTGAACCTCGTTGATGATCTTCGTCGTCTTGACATACTTGTCAAAGTTGATCAAGTCAAGGTTACCAGACGGTGACAACCTCGTCGACGGGTTACCCTCGTGAATGAACGTCAAGTCCGTCAAGTAAAGACCCAAGAAGGGCAAACAAGGCGGAACATGCGCCCTCAACCGCGCACGGTAAACGGCGTAATTCCTCGAGTGATCCGTGATGGCCTTGAGTTGATCCAATGTACCCTTCGTCTTCGAGGACACCAACTGCCAGGTATTCTTCAACCTCGCAATGGTAGAAGAGCTGAGCGCACACAAGATCGCCATACAAGTACTGTAGTTGCTCAACCCAACACTACGATCGGCGACCTTGACCCAAGCCTTGATAATAGCAGCACGCTTCTTCGCATCACCCTCCGCCAAGATAGATTCAGCAACCCATCCCGCAAGATCAGTGGACAACGCCGTCGTCTGCTTCACATTCGGACAATGTCCATTCTTCTTGCTAAACTCCTGCCCAACCAACTCCTCTGGCGTAATCGCACAGAATAACTTGGACTCCTTGAGCGTCAATTGCCTCGCGAGCTCCGTAGGGTCGAAATCCAGCACAGAAGGCCCAGACCCATACCCAGACGAGGAAGTCCACGTCCTCAACCTCGCCAACTCACTCTTCGAGATCATGGGTGGAGGAACAGGAGCATCAACCAACGCCAAACCACCAGGCACAGCATTGATCTTACCAACCGTATTCGAGATCCTAGGAGTAGGAGGCGCACCATACTCGGTGCTAACCCGTCTACACAACTCCTCCAACCTCTTTCCAGCCTGAGGCAACTTTGCCGCCAACTCCTCAACAGCAAAAGGCATAATCACATCCAAGGCCTCATAGTCCAGATCCTGGCGCCAGTGTCCTTCCATCCATCCCTTGAAGACGTTGTACACCCTCAAACGAATAGGAACAGCAACACGCTGCTCCCAATCCGCGGTAGCAAGAATTTGCGGCTGAATCCTGAACCTCTGGATCAAAGCCTCGGCAAGAGCCAAAGGCGAAGTCCACAACCTGAACGTGAGGTAGAAGGTAGCAGCGAACAACGCATCAGGCGTCGACTCTGCCATTGTCATCCGCTCGACCAAGGCATGGAGGGTACCCCCAGTGACCTGTCCATCGGCATTGAACGCAATCTGGGCAGGCCTCTTCTCAGCAGCCGGGCTCTCGGGCTCAGGCGTCGTCGCACTCGTAGAGGTGCTCGCCCGGTGACTCGGCAGACTATCCCTAAAGCTAGCAGCCGTATACGCACTGCTATCCGTCGAGAACGTATTCGGCTTCTTGCCTTGTTGCTGCTGCACGGGCTGTTGTTGAGGCTGGGATTGGTTGGCGCTGCTCACGAAGAACGGAGCAGAGATAACAACTGGCCCCTCATCCTCCGCAACCTCCTCCTCCTCCTCCTCCTCCTCCTCCTCAAGCAAATCTTCCTTTTGTCGAATCGAGGCCTCAAACTTGGCCTTCGCCTCTGCATCACGACGACGGATATACTCCAAAGAACTCGCGACATCGCTTCCATACGAAAACGTACTAGACGCAATCGAGCTCTTGCTCTGGTGCTTCCTGACCGTGTTCGACGAAATGCTGGCAAGACGCTGTTCGAACCGTCCGTTCCTCGCCTCCTCGACAGTAGGGATTCCGAGAGCGCGAACAGCACTCCCAACACTCCCCCTCCTAACATCCTGCGCAGGCATGATCGTCGAATCACTCCGATCCCTCGCGATACTCCGGATTGCGGGAGGCGTATTCTCGTCCCTCTCACTCCACTCCTCAATGCTCTCAATCACGAATCGCGCACGCGCAACGACTTCACCCGCACTCCTCACGCAATCCGTCGCAACAATAACCAACTCCTTCCCTTGCTCCTCACTCACCATCCCAGGTCCCTCCTCCTCGTCCTCAGCCTGCGCAGTCACAACTTCTCTCGCGGCACTAACGAGCATCATCGTCTTCTTGAACATCGTGTTTTTCGCATCCTCCAGTTGCGCGTTCGGGGCACGAGCACACACCGCATCAAGTACATGCAACAAATTCCTCGCACTCGCGACACAAGTCTTGGTCGTCGCCAACAACTCAGCCGGAGACCCACTTTGTAAATGCAGACGCCCGATGTATGCGGCGAGATGCGACAACAACGAATCATGCGCGATCGTGAGTTTCTGCAATACAGACTCGGAAGTATCTTCTGACATGATGGTGCTCGTAACACTAACCGACGAATCCGCTCTCTTCCGTCCCGTCATCTTTGAGCCAGAACTACTGGGTCGATTAATGCTATTCGCCGTCATCGGCCTCGAGCTCAAACTCGACGTGGGTCGGCTGAAATTGGAGTGTGCAGTCGCTGGCCTGCTGAGAGGCTGCGTCATGCTATACCTCGCAGGCACCGCCGAAGCAGCCGCAAACTCCGCCTCGTAATCGCCGTTGTCGTCTTCATCCTCTTCTTCCTCGTACTTCCATAACTCAGCCGGGCCAGCAACGACCTCGATGAACTTGGAAGCACGCGAGGAAATGCGTTCCACGCGTTGTTGAATATCCTCTACATACTCGTACAACACCTCTGCGTCCGCAGCGGTAGCGTCACGAGCAGTAGCGATGAGCGTACTCAAATCACTCAGAAGGATCTTGCGTTCACGCCTGACAACATCCGAAGACCTCACAAGCGGGCTTTCGCGCGTCATGCAGTTCGTAGTAATCTAAACCACATTTTCATTAGCATACATCCCGTCAACTCCTACTCATTTCCCGCCACTTACCAGAATACCACGAACAGCACTCACAACACACGCAACCGCACTCCCCCATCCCTCAACCCCATGTCCCTGCCTCAACACCCCCTTCACCAACTCAACCGCACTAACAAGCGGCCTCAAAATCCTCAACCCATACGGCTCGCAATAATTACTCGGAAACCAGCCGCGTTCGCCCGTAGACAACAAACTCCCGTCAGCCCATCCCGAAGGATGTAACGCGTGCACCATGACAATCTGCCCAGCCTCGAGCGGCAAACAGACTGTATCTAGCTGCGCAGCGTCCTGCGGTTGAAACTGGTGCAAAACGCGGAGGTAGGTTGGTGCGGGACCACCATGGCTGTGTAAAGATGAGTCCGACGTCCGGGGACGCGAGAGGGTGTCGTTCTCGGAGTGGCCTTGGGAGGAGGATGTCGAGGGGCGTGTCGCGGCGGTCAAGGTAGCATTTGACTTCTGGATGCGTAGCGGACGGGGTGCTAGTGCTGCCATTGCTGTATACGTATGTGATGATGGGATGTATGCTGATAGAGAAACGCGTTTTCGGTTGTCCTGTCGAACACCACCGTCAGTTCTTCGTCGCCCAAAAATCCACAACACCACGCCCAAACGCACCAGCAACTCCGTACCGATATCACACAAGTCAAAATATCGTATCCTAAAGCTTCCTTCACACAAAAGAAACCCAGAGCCGTCGATGAACGCGTAACAACCAGCTCTTTCCCTTCAATGACGAGCCCTTAAGCTTGACGGGTTGACGGCGGACAGGACCGTTCAAAAGTTAAGTTTGGTGCTAATCCCGTACGCGCGCATGGATAGCGCGAACTTCCGCCAGCCAAAACAATTGCGTGCGGGAAATGAACCCCTTGATGGGAGGCGCGCGTGAAGATCGTCTGAAGATGTCAGTTGTTGCAATTGCCGTCGTTTACGGGAGGGTGTAGGAAGGGCTACGATGGGTTGGCTGGGGGCAGTCTGTAAGCATATTCCCTTCAGCTCATCGCTCCGACTCAAACCGCCCAAAAATGGACTTCGGAAATCATCTTCCGCCTAAGACCTCACGCATAACTCCCACCACGGCAGACAACGGTACTGCAGCGCTTGAGCCTGCGCAACGGCCTCCGCTGCGCAGCTGCAGTGTTCGCCTTCTACGTCTACGCACAGCACGCACCTCCAACCCCGCTTTCGAACCCGGACGTCAGCCAGGCGAGTAATGCCGGGTTAATTTGGGGAGCTCGAGTGAGGTCCGGGTGGCGAATATGTCAAGTTTCCGATGGCGAAGCGTTGACGTTCGTGCGTCGTAATTGCGAAACGCGAAACTCCGACAACGTGAGATGTACACCCATCCGTAGACCGTCCCATAGATTGACTTCGAAACTCAAGACACCCAAGGCCCTAGCACGTCGACATCGAACTCGATATTTACATAATCGCGGACTCGGGACCCGGAACACGGGAGGTCACTTGGGCTCAATCCCAAACTCAACCAAGCTTATTCCCTATGGATGAAACGCGACGGTGTGTGCCGCCTCGTTCCCAGCTGGACGGACGAACAAGAAAAGGGCTCAAGAGCAAATCAACTGCAATTGCGAATTGTGAATAAAGATCGTACTCCGACACGCTCCAACCGGATAAAGGGTATTAAAGATACTGAAGCCCAACCCATCCTCCATCATCTCATGACCAACCATTCCTTCTGGCCTCCAGCTCCTAGGACCTCATTCATGACCATTCACCAACCGCATCAACCTCCCTCCGCCTCAGCCGTAGGTACCGTCTTCCACTGCGGCCTCGTATCAGGCCTTCCCCTCTGCGCATCAGCCCTCGTAACCCGAATCGTCCGCTTCACATACAACCCCAACAATATCGCCATCGTGAATGCACAAATGGGGGCAGTTAGAGTCCTACAACATCGCCGTCATTAGTCCTTGTTCCGCATACTTCCTTGCAACTGGTAGGAAAGACGTACCGGATGTTAATGGTCGTCATGGAGGAACACTCGTACGCGTGAGCATGTGAAAGTCAGGGTTCGTTGTGAGGCGCGCGGTCTGGCAGCGGAGGAGACGTCATGCAGTGATCGGCGCGCGCACTCTGAACCCTTAACCGGTCGTTTCAGCTCGACAATGCAGAAAGTTCCAGGGCTCGACGGGATGACCATCCAGGCTGTCCTCGTGAAGGAGTAGAAGAAGCAGAAAAGATGAAGGTCATTGTTGGCTAAGCTATGGAAAAGGGTATCCTCTAAACTACTGCTATAATAAAATGAGAAAGACGAAACAAAAAGACTCCCGGAACAATAAGAAAGGCTCACCCTCGAGTAGACAGAGGTGGCTCGAAACAAAACCCAATGATGACAAGACAGTCCATAGCTTAGCATTCATCCTTCGCTGCTCCGCGTGCTTCCCTCTCCCTGGACGTATTGCATGCATCCATGACAAATGGTCCATATGCATACACGCACTCGTATCGTACCCCGTAGGTACCCAGGTTTACCTCCTCGCAAACCCGAATCCAAACCCGGCTTGACTCCCAAACCCAGTCCCAATAACACTCGCAGCAGGCGCCGTATACCCACTCCCAAACAATCCGCTCTGCGCCTGTTGTTGTCCACCCTGCTGCTCCTGCTGCTGCTCCACCGCCCTCAACCACCCAACCTCCCCCCTCAGATACTCAACAACACTCCCCAACCGTCCTCCCGCAACCTCATTATGCTGCTCGACCTTCTCAACCCATCCACCCCTCACCAAGCCCACGCCACTGCTCTTGCCGATAGCGTCCCTGAACACGCTTATCCACGCTCCGCACATTTCCTCGTATGCTTGTCGTTTCGAGATGTTGTGGAGTGGATTTGACCAATTTGGGAGACGGTGGATGATGTGGGTCGCTTCGTCGAGGAAGGAGAGGGAGGTGTCGAAGTGAGGTTCGTGGGGTGGGAGGAAGTGGGGTGTGTAATCCATCAATGCCGAGAGTAATTCGTTCAGGCAGGGACGGACGCGGTTGTATGCGTAGTCACCAGCCGGGTCTCCGCCGTATGGGAACGCTTCCCGAACTGCGGCTTCGAGGCGGTGGAGGACTGAGATAGAGGAGGTTATGGTGGGACGTGGGGCAAGAGATTGGACCTCGCCCAGGAGCTGTGGATGGCGTTCTGTTAGGCCGAGAATGATAGATTGAAGCTGAGCGTTGTCAAGAGACGACAGCAGTCGCGGCAAAGGCAAAGGACGGCCTTGAGGAATGTTTCGTTGACGTTTGCTCAGAGGTGTAGGTGAGTCACCCACATCCCTCTCCGACCCTGGTCCAGGTGACAGGGAATCATCATCACGTCCTCTCTTGCGACCTACCACACAGCATTCATTAGCATACATCCCTGTCGAACTTCATAAACATAACTCACTCTTCCTAACCGACGATCCCATTCCACCGCCAGCAGTGGAAGCGGCACCAAATGGCGTAACAGGCCTCAACGGGCTCTGCATCTGATGAAACGAATCAAATGGCGATGACCTCTGGATTGCAGCAAGAGGTGATCTTGAGTCCATGTCGTAAGTATGGTTATTGGTTATGGTTTGTGTATGGATGGATTATTGCGTCTTGCCTGGCCAGAGCATGGAGGCGGGAGACTAGCCGCCACAGGGAGCGAGACAAGGCGCAGTCGGCTCAGGCGATAGGGAGTTGGTCGTGGGAAGGAAATCCTCTCGATTGAGTTTCTGCTCGAAGTGATTTGCTGGCAGCTGGCATATTGGAAAAGTATAAAGAGTGTGTAGTTAAATAAATCATCAAGCATCCTGATCAGGGACACAGACATCGCCAAGGCGTCCCTCAGCGTGCCGAAAGCATCGAAAAAGAAAGAAAGAAAGAGAAAGAAAGAAAGAAGGCTAAAGAACGAACGTGTAGCCCCCAGGGCCAAAGTTAGTCAATCACACAATCACACCACCATCCCCAGTCATCCTCGAACTCTCCGTACTATCAGTACTATCCGTCCCCTCCGTCCCCCTCGTATCACTCCTCCTCATACTCCTTCCCCTGCCCGGTCCCAACAGACTCCTACCTCTCTGCAACGTACTCCGCATCCGTCCCAACACTGGACTATTCTGCGGACTTAGATCCCCCTCATTTGCGTTAACGACCCTCAACTTGCCCATCGGTGCGGTAAAGGAAACGAATTGGGTTACGCGACCGCGCATACCTGCTTCGAGATCGTCGTCGTCGCTGTCGATGCCTGCATCCGCTTCCCTTCCCGCCGCACCCGAAGGAGGACCGCGAACGGGGGAGGTAGGCAGGTTGACATCTTCTTCTTCGTCATCATCACCGAGACGGGAAGGCGCGCTACGTCGACAATCTGTCGTAGAGCGAGGAAGGTTCGCTGCTGTTAGTGTCGCCGTACTCGACATTGCCGCACTACGCGTCGTCATGCCACTCTTGTGACTCTGTCCACTCTGCCTCGTCCCCGCACTGGCATAGAACTGTGCCCACGCCGGCAGAGACAACCCTCCCGCCGCCGTAGTCCCAACGGTTCCAGTCTGCTCCATGATCATGTTCAACGAAGGCGGTTTCGGACTCCACGTATTCGGCAAATGATCCATACTCCCATTTCTCGCCAAGAAATTCCGGAGAATACGAGCCGTACGGGATCTTTTGGGAGGCGCAGGCGGCTGACCAAAGAAGTATGGCTTGTTCTGCGCCAACACACTCTTCCTGTACAACTCCCTCCTCCTCCGTCTCCTAATGACCATAATCACCCCCGCGCCCGCCGCAGCCAAAACCGCCAATACCGAAACCGACGCAGCAGCAGCCTTTGTGGTACTCGACGTTCCTGACGATTTCGTCACCGAGTCGAGAGAGGTGATGGTTTCTTGTTTGAGGCGGGAGGAGGAGGGTTTGTATGTATCGATCCAGGACATGGTTTTCGCGTCGAACATGTAGATTTGGGAGTTGAGGGTGCCGTCGGGGAAGGTGCCGAAGAGGATCAGCATTACGTCGTCGTGGGTGATGATGGCTGAGTGGTACGCCAGACCCTCAGGTGGGGCACTTCCAGCCGCGCTCACGTTCTGGTAAACGAACGTGTCTTGGGTGGTGTTGAGAACAACGAGTTGTGGTGAAGCCGCTGCAGTTTCGTTACCGACCACTCCACCGTAGAAAAACACCGTACCATCCGAAGCCGTAACCGCACTCGCCCCACTCCTGGGATCAGGCTTCGTCCCACTCTCACTCACAACAGTGATAAAACTCCACACCTCACCCTGAAAATCATAAATCGCGACCTGTCCCAAATCAACCCACGAATTCTCATTCGCCGTTTTCCCACCCATGATAATGACTTCCCTGGACGAGATATTGGTGAGTGCGAAATCGATTTCGGCGACGGGTGCGTTCTTGTTGGCGCGTTTGGTCCAGGAGGTATTGGTTGTTGAGAGGGCGGAGAGTGCGTTGTGGTAGAGTGTCGCGCCTTTTGTCGAGCAGCTCTCTCCACCGAATTGGAAGATGGTATCATTCGATGCGAATGCCTTTCCAGCCCTGATCCGACTCGGTGCGCTGACATTCGTGTCATCAACACTCACCACCTCCCACGTCCCAGCTGCCGCATCATAAGCCTGCACCAACCCCGTACTCGACTTCGCCTCCGTCTTCGCCGCACTAATCGAACAATTCCCCGTCGTCCCCGTTCCACCAACGACCCAAATTCTACCATCCCCGCCCAGTGCCGCACTCGCTCCCGTCAACCCCTCATCCATCGCCGATAATTTCGTCCATGAAGCGTTGGAGGAGGTAAATGAGGATGAGAAATCCAGTGACCATAATTCGGAGGAGAGCGTAGTTGAAGATGTGGTACCGCCGAGGATGTAGGCTGTTGTAGAGTTTTGGACGAGGGATTGGGAGTACCGTGCTGAGGGGGAGTCGGCGGTGACGCTTGGCGCGAGGGAGCCGAGGAGGAGGGGGATGAGCGCAAGCGACTTGCGCAGGATCATTGTTGGTTGTGGACTCTGATCTGAGTGCTTCGAGTCGTTGAACCAGGTGTGCGATCAAGAATTGCGACGCGGTCGTCGAAAGAGTGTCGTGGGCCGTGCGATTGTGTGTGTAAAGAAAGGAAGAAAGAAAGGTTGCGTATCGACCAGCGACACTTGATAAATCGTAGTTCGTAAATCGAAGAAAGGAATGGATCCCAGTGATACCAGATCACGTCAAGAATACTCGTTCGTCAAAGCGACAAAGCGGATCAACAGGTTGACGTCCTTCAGCGCACCGAAGCCGCTTTTCCGCTTGGGTTTCCTCTTTAGGGTTGCGACATATCACGGTGTAAACAGTGGGCGCGGGGGCGGCGCATGACTTGGCAACGTACGGCCGGACACGTTGCACGGAAGGGTTGAGCATAGCAGGTAGCACGGCTGAGGAAGTAAATAGAATTCTCGCCGTCTCTCGAAATGTCCTTGATCTCTTCGTGGTTCTGTAGATTTGTCGTGTTTGCTGTAACTCAACTGCACCCGAGCACTGCGCCAACTCTGGAACCCGTCACAGTCAGTCAGTCATCCACCACCAGCGAAATCACAGATCAACCATAAGAGCAGGACTGGTTCCTCCCATTCTACCAACGAGTACGAGTAGAAACTCAAAAACAGCAGCATACAGCCCTACACCATCTCTACTGCATGATCTCCCTGTAACCGAACAACCGAAACCGCATACACACACAATGACATCAAAACCATTACATGCACCGCCAGCACCTCCCTTACTGAGCCGGCATATATCCCTCAACCTCCAAGGCACCGGCACCTCCTTCGCCCATCTTTCAACCTCCTCCTCCTCCTCTTCCCCGTCTCCACCCGATGCCCCGACTCCACCGCCCTCAACACCTTTATCTCCTCTGAGCCCAGAACTGCTGAGTCCAGTGAAGGAAACACATCATATCCTAAAGAACTATGATCCGGTATCAGGGCGGAAAGTGATTAATCGGTACGAGATTATCAAAGAGTTAGGAAGGGGTGTACACGGGAAAGTCAAGCTCGCTCGTGTGCTACCCGAAGACTCAACCTCAGCCACCGGGTATGCCTCACCATCCTCATTATCAACCCCACCCGACGAAAACGACCCAGACACCGAATACGTCGCTATCAAAATCGTCGACCGCGCCCCCAAACGCCGTCAACTGGGTAAATCCCCCTCCCTTGACAACGGTCAATCCCCACGAGAACTCGGTATCCGTCGCGAGATTGCGATTATGAAGAAATGCGTGCACCCGAATGTGGTGAGGCTGAGGGAGGTTATCGATGATTCGATGAGTAAAAAGATTTATTTGGTGTTGGAGTATATGGATGCTGGGGAGATTGTGTGGAGGACGGTGGATGAGGAGCCGGCGTTGACGCAGGAGCAGGCGAGGAGGGTTTTTAGGGATGTTGTACTCGGGTTGGAGTATCGTACGTCTCGCCATCGTTTTTGTATATTGAGAATGGTTGCTAACCTTTGTTGTAGTGCACTACCAAGGCATCGTCCATCGCGACATCAAACCCGCAAACCTCCTCCGCTCAACAGCAAACATCATCAAAATCTCCGATTTCGGCGTCTCCCACCTCTCCCAACAACAAGGCAGCTCCTCTCAAGACGACGCCGAACTCGCCAAAACCGCGGGAACCCCCGCCTTCTTTGCCCCCGAACTCTGTTTCACGGATTTAGGTGATGGAAGGAAACGGCCGCCGGTGACGAAGGCGATCGATATTTGGAGCTTGGGGGTTACGTTGTTTTGTTTGTTGTTTGGGAAGTGTCCGTTTACGGGGGAGAGTGAGTTTGATTTGTTTCGGAACATTGCGGAGGAGGAGCTCGTGATTCCTGAACGCCCGCCCATCGATGACGAGGCGCGGGATCTTCTGGTAAGGTTGTTGGAAAAGGACCCTCAGCAAAGGATTACGTTGGAAGAGGTCAAGAGGCATCCGTGGGTCCTACGCGGAATCCCCGACCCAAACCGCTGGCTCGAAGAAACAGACCCCACCCGCGCCGGTGCCGTCCTCGAAGTCTCACAAGAAGAAGTCGACTCAGCCGTCGGCATCGTCGATAAACTCAAGAAAAAACTATTCAAGCTCGGTACGAGTTTTGGTTGGTTTGGGAGTGGGTTGAGAAGGAGGGCTACGACGGCGGGACCGGGACAGGTGGGGTTGTCGAAGGTTGCGGGGGTTAAGACGACGAGTTTGGGGACGCCGATGGAGGAGAAGAGGAGTTTGAGTCCGCTTGAGCTGGCGCCGGGCAGTACCAGTGCGACGAATTTGATGGCTACGGCTGGGAGTATGGGATCGAGACGCTCCAGTAACCCACCCACCGCATCAGCGCGTCCACCGCCCATCCTGGCACGCCATCATTCTGCAATGACGAGTACGGAGACGATTCACCGTATTGTTCCGAAAAGTGCGGAAGAGAAACCTACGGATCATTTCCCGCGTTCGCCGATAAGGCAGAGGAGTTCGACGGTTAGTCATGGAACTGTTACGCCCAAGCATACATCTAGAACACCGAGTCCGTTGGCGAGTCCTTTGGGGGATGAGTTTGCGGGAATGAACATCCCGAGGAGTCAGCCGGTTGTGGAGGGTGGTGATGGGACTGGTGAGGCTTCGAGCGAGTCCTTTGCCCGGGCGTTGTTGAATGTGCATGGTGGTGCTCCTGGTAATAGGCGTGACTCTCGCGGCTCTGGCATTCCGAGGAGTCGTGCACTGAGTAATCTCAGCACTGACCCCCCACCTGACCTCTGGACTCTAAACTCAGACCAATACTCCAACTACGAGTACTCCGATTTCTCACCCCAGATCACGGACGACGACTACGAAGGTCCCGGCGCTGATCAAATCGAGGAAGACGAGGGTATGTTCCTGGACTTTACGAGGGGGAGAAGGAGTCGTGTGGGTAGTATGTCGAGTAACGTTGGTGGAGCGACGGGACCGAGGAGTAGAGTTTCTAGTGCTGTGAGGGGTGGGGGACATGGACATCATGGACATGCGAGTGGTAGTGGGTTTGGGACTGGGACTGGGAGTGGGAGTGGGAGTGGACGTGGGCAGAGTCCGGCGCATCCTAAGAACCCGAGTAAGTTGCATGAGGTTAGGGATTTAGAGGAGAAGCTCGCGGAGGCGATCGGGGCTTGATGGTCATGGCCATGGTTGCCTATCTGTGTACCGGTTGTTGGTGGTCCGTATTCTTTACTGCGGCGTGGCTGTGGATCCGGAGGTGGAGCGTGGATGGTGGGCGATCGACGTATTCATTTTCCTTGAGGTATATTGCTTGGGGTGTCCGGTGTTGCCTTCCTTTTTTTTGTTATCATCTTACTCCCCTTTTTCGGATACTTCGCTGGACGGGTTTCTTTGTGGCCAGATGACTCTTTTGTTCTTGCATTGTTAGAGGGTCGATGGTTGGCCTATAAGCTTATGGCTTTGGCAAGTTGCAAATGGCTACGAATGAAAAGTATCACTATGGACAAGGATTGAGGACGCACTACCGTAGGTAGAGTGGAACTCTTTACTTCAATACTATGCTGCGTTTTCTTGGGTCACTGGAATGTTCATAATCAGGTATCCATATTTCAATAAGCCAAATTATTGTGAAGCTGTTTGTAACGCCTACTGTATACCGCCGCACCCCAGGAAGTTTGTAACACCAAGAAGAAAACCAAAAAACTGACTGTACCCGGCTTCACATCCACAACGACTCACTTTCATCCAAGCTCACAAAGGAAAGCATCCAACAAGCGATCTCGACCACCCAATCATTTCCATCACCTTTCTTCTCCTTCAGCTCCCCTTCCCTATCGTCCAAAGCAGCGGGTGCGCTCTTCACTTTCAATAGCTGAGGCTGCGGTTGTGCCGTGGAATTCCCACTATATCCCGTCAACCTATCAACCCAACTCGTCCCCGTCCACGTAGGCTTCACAACATGAACGTCATGAACCCCAGTGCTGTTCTGCGCTGATACATACTCGTTAACCCACCCACTCCCCTCCTCATCCTCATCATCAACCTTCGTCTCCTCCGTCTCATGCGGCGATAACTCGGCCGCGGCAGCCTGTTCCCCCATCTCCACAAGATTATGCGAAGACGCACGGGTAACGAGCCAAGACTCTCCGCGATCTTCCATATTCGTACTCGTTACTTTCGCGCCAGCCTGATATATCCACGCTTCCTCGCCCTCTAGATCTCGTAGATCGTCGTCGGGGGTGAAATACCCCGAGGCTGTAGAGTCGAGGTATGACATGGGTGTATGCGGCGCGGAGAAGAATTCATCGTAGGTTGCGGTTGTACGGCGTGAGTTTGCTGTACCCCTTCTTTGGTGCTTACGTGAAGTATCAGGCGAGTGCGGAGGAGCGTCTTTCGTTAGAGGTGTAAAGCTGAGCTTCGCGAGGGATGGAGAAGAGCGGACACGGCGGCGGCTCGACTGTAGGGAGGCAGTGAGTCTCTGATGGAAAGAACCACTTTGAGAAGTCTTCGTACCTCGCTCATCTGCGAATGCCGGTACAACTTGTGTGTACGAGAGATCTCGAGATCACTTCGTCGCTGGGGTCCGTCCGATTGGCCTCAGTGCGGGGTGCAGGAGCGGCCCCTGCCAAAACGATAAGAACACCTGCCCGTCATTCCCCAAACACTTTCGTAAACCTGGATGTATGCTCGTCTACCATATCCTACGATTCACATCTCTTTATAGATTACTTGCTGTCCCTCCATCTTCCTCTATATGTTCTGGTTGGGATCATGCGAAAGCGAGTGTGAGCAGCCTGAGAAAATCACGTCAGCTCATCCCCACGACCCTCCTCAATACATCAGAGACTTACGAAAACAACATGTTCTGCAACACATGCACCGCAACCGCCTGCAAACTCGGCACCAAATCCGGGTGTTCCTTAAAATCCTATGCAGAATCAGTGAGCCATCTCATTTTAAAAGCTTCATGGATTCAGCATACCTTTACGGCCTCCTTCGTGATGGAGAAGCCGAATTGTCTGTGGATAATTCTTCGAGCGATATATGCTGACACGATCTCGCTAATCCACACAACCGAAGACGCGATGGTGGTGAGTCGGTACGTATACGGATCCGACTTATCCTCGAAACCAAAATACGGATACGCATCTATCCAAAGTCAGCGCGCGCTCTCCAATCCACACACATACTGTACTGTGCATGGATGACATACCTCGATTCGGACCAAAATGCAGCACAGCAACCCACCCCAAAAACGCCATCATCGTAACATCCTTCGCAAGCGTCTGAATATAAACCCCCCGCCCAACCTTCTTCTTCCATTCCTCATACCCCTCCCGCTCCCCACCCCCAACGAGCCCACTCATCCACCCTACGACCCTCCACGCATACGTCGTCATCGTCAACGGCGCCACCACGATAATACTCGTACTCGACGCGGCCTGGAGAAGTGCGAATTGCTGTGGTGAGCGGAGTCGTGCGTAGAGGTTTCGGAGGTATGTGTTGAGAGTCATGGCATAGTAGAACTTGAAGGCGGTTGTGAGGGAGTAGGAGTTTACTCTGCCTTCGCCGAGAATCCAGCAGGTTGTTAGGTCGAGGAGGTGGACGGTTGCGACCCAGCTGTACGAATGTTAGCCCAGGCCTTGTGAGTCTAAGCATCAACGTACGTATAGACATAAACCAAGGCATCCGCGGCCGAGTGGGGCAGCGTACTCATATAGATATACGTATACGCCTCACCCGCAACGAGCGCAACCAACCCCAACCCCAGCGCCCCCGAAAACCACAAAAACCGTCTCCAACTCTCCGGAACATACCTCACTCGCTCAAAGAAAACATTCGACGCATTATCCAATGACGACCGCCACGAATGCCATGAATGCCGTCGATTGGAGCGGAGGATGGAGAAGGAGAAGATCATAGGTGTTGACATCGTGGCGAAGGTTAGGAGGATCCAGGTTAGGAGGAATCGCTCGAGGCCGGAGAGGAGGTAGATTACGGCGCCTGTCTGAAGTGTTAGCACTCTGACTCTGACGAGGCGCCTACTTGCTTGCGGACCTCCTGCAATTGAGATACACCAAAGAAGGGTATAGGATGTCGCACCACCAAGTCTGGATGGCCACCTGTACGAAGTTGTTAACATAAACAAACAGGATTATCTCTTGAGGGAGAACTTCGTACCAGTTTAAAGCATAAAGGTGATAGAGTTTGGTGACCCATAGCAGACCTATGGCATTGTAGAAGCCGTAATACACAAAGAGGAAGAACCAGAAGTTTATCAGTACCTTCGGCTCTCCTTCTTTCGGTATCAGTAAGAAATTTGACTCGCTGCTTCCTGTCCGGTTCGTGATAGGGTCAGGGATGTCTGGGTCCAGTGCTGGGTTCGGGTACGTCGGTAGTGGGATGGCACACCACGCAATGACCTGTTGGACCTTTGTTAACATGGATACATCCAGGATTTTTCAAAGAGGAACAACAATTGCAACAGGGACGATTTTCAACATCGCCATCCGCCTCCAATACCCCCCAATAACCTTCTCCACAGTTCCCCTTCTCGGCTGCAACACCATCCCCTCCAACAACCATCCACCTTCATCTTCACCATCATCGCTCGTATCATCATCGACCCCGAATGCAACACTCAGCTGCCGATTAACCGTATTCCAGAATATCTGACTCTTCCGCTTTGCGAGATGCAAGGAGCCAAACGCATTCGTTGCAGCTTCGGCTGTTGCAAGGGATTCGTGTCCTTCATCGAAGGTGTGGTAAGTGCTTCCTATTGTCATCGAAGCATCTGTTCGTCGTTGGATGGGGGTGTATGCATTGTTTTGGTGGTGAGGATTGACAGGTGAGTGTAATCTAATCGGCGTGCACGGGGAGCCGCGCTTCTGCACGGTTGTTTGGGAATGTGCATCACGGAGAGGGCGACGAAAAGGCGGCAGTCGTCGTAAAGTCAACGTGTTCACTTCGGGGACAATTCGGGCCTTACAATCGATATTCGTACACTCTCCCAAAACTCCAAATGCAAAAGAGCTAACTCATGTCTTCAAGATCAACGCCGCACTCGGAACGAGCCCTGTAAGAAACGGTTAGCGATCCCATATATGAACTCGATTAAGCAAATTCGTACCAAGCTCCTTCAACGTAGCCCCCAAATCAGCCCCAGTATAGGTCTTCCTGGGAAACGTAGTCATGAACACCGCAGAATTTGGCTCCACCCCCGTCTTCTCCTGGATCTTGGACGCCACTTCGAAGAGTGTAGTGTCCGCCGGGAAGGTATCGGTAATGGGTGGGATCTTGCGAGAGCCTTCGGTACGGATTTGGAGACGGGCGGAGTTGGCTGTTGAGGCTTTTGGTGCGGCCGGAGCCGCTGCCGGTGCAGGAGAGGCAGATGGTGGGGTAGTCCCTTCGCGAAGCGCTTTGGCTGCTGCTGCCTGTACGTCTGTGATTAGATACTGTACCGCGAATCAACCATGGCAACGTACCCTGTCGGCTCTCGCCTTCCTATCCGCTTCAATTTCCGCCTTGACCCGCGCCTTCGCCGCCGCGTCCGCGGCTTTCTCCTGTTTCTTCTTCTCTATATCCTTTAACTGCTCCTTCCTCTGTAAATCTTCAATCAATGATGCAGAGTCTTGGTCTTTCTTCCGACGGATGGCCTCGTTCTTTTTGAACTCTTCCTTGTCCTTCTCGGCTTCGAGTGCACGTTTCTGGGCGAGCTTAGCGCGAAGTTCGTCGAGTTTGGCAGCCTTTTCTCCTTCGGTTAAGGGTGCGATTGTCTCGGTTGACTCGGAAAAGTCATCGTGGCCGGTCTTCTCGGCTGTAAGCGTGTCAATTGATGCTTGTAGTGTGCGATATACGGACAAAGCTTACCGTGGAACTGTGCTTGCGGCATTCCCCTGAAGGTCTTTCCACAATCATTGCATTTCAAGCTATTCGCGGTTTGGCCTTCGCCATTGTCGTCGTTATCTCCAGTCAGCGAATCCAACGATTGACCCTCAGCCTCTTCCCCGAGTACTTCATTCTCGTTATCAGGGTTCGTCAACCACTCCAGCGCAGGCTGCAACCCAGAGTGCTTCGTCCTGATGAGAGCAAGCTTAACCCTATCCTCGGGAAAGCCCATTTCTATCAAAGACTCCCTATCCGATTGCCCCATTGTTACTTCGTTATGGTGTACTTGGGCTGGGCCTTCTTGCTGCTTGTTCGGGTGACGTCTACGCGCGTTCTGGAGTTTCCGAATTTACGGATCCTCACCAAAGCCCCGGACCACCACACTCCACGCAGACCAAACACTTACTCACAATAATCCAGCATACATCCCCAAAATACCAATCATGTCTGTCGAATTGGAACCCTCGAACGGCATTCTTGCTTTCCGCAGTACGTATCCTTGCTCAGTAGCATTCGGGAGTGGGCCGTGAGCTGACAATGACGTGGTTTAGGACCCTTTACCCAGATGGTGAAGGAGGCTCTTGTGGTTCGCAATCCTAACAATCAACCTGTTGCGTTCAAAGTTAAGACAACTGCGCCTAAACAATACTGTGTACGTATATGTGATCTGTACGGGTTCGGTCACGACTGACGTTGACCGTTTAGGTACGACCCAACTCTGGCAGGATTGAAGCTGGTGGTGTCGTCGAAGTTCAAGGTGGGTCAGCTGAGGCAGGTGGCATTCTCAGTTGCTAACCGATGGCCTACAGTCCTCCTCCAAGCAATGAAAGAAGACCCCCCTCTCGACCACAAATCTAAGGACAAGTTCCTTATCCAATCCACCCCCATCACCGCCGACCTCGAAACCACCTCCCTCCCCGACCTCTGGGCACATATCGAAACCCATGCGCGCGCCTCTATTGAAGAAAAGAAGATCCGCGTCCAATACCTCCCTGCCGCCGGTGTGGACGGCGGCCACCACGTCGAGCCCTCCGAAAGCGCGACAATCGCTCACGACCGTTTCGCGAGCAGCGTCTCACAGCCCGAGAGTCCTATCTCTCCCATCGGAGATTTGAATAAGTACGCCAATGCGTCGAACGCATCCTCCGCTCCTCGCTCTATCCCCGGCACCGCCGCTCCCGCAAGCTATAACCTTGGCGAACCCATCACTGTGGGCGCCACCAGCGCTACTACCACTACTGGCTACAGCGCCTCTGCCCGTAGCGGTAACTCGGAGTTGGAGGAGGCTCGTGACAAGATTTCGAGGTTGGAGAGAGAGTTGCAGGAGCAGCAGACACTCCGTCAGCGGAATGTCGCGGGTACGGAGAAGAGCTCTAAGGTGGCTGGTGCTGTTCAGAGTGCGGTTGTGCAGGGTGCGCAGGGCGTCCCTGTCCAGTATGTGGTTGCGTTGTGTTTGGCCGCTTTCTTCCTTGGTATGTCAATATTTCTTCATGTACATGTGGAGGTATATGTTAACTCTGGTACGCAGCTTATTTTGCTTTCTGATCGAGGGAAGAGAGATGATGAAGGGAGGGAGAGTCGCTAAAAAGCGTGGGGTTATGGTTTGTATGTTATCTTCTTTGCGTGCTGATACTTTAATGGTTTAAGGAGCACTTTGTGGGCACTCTATAGCTATATGGATGATTTTCTTATCACTGCGCAGCATCTTTCTTCGCACTCCAAATGATGCCCAGACTTTGGTACGCTCGAATATTTGACCAATGTGAAGACTTCTGTATTGTGATGTTGTATACTAACGTGACAATTGCTAACGTACACCTAAGCACGCACACGAACCTGCGTGTGCGAATGTTTATGATCATGCTTGTGACCCTGGTGGATACTCTTACTTCTCGGCCTCTTTCCGAGGTTCTTCTCCAAAGTGGATACGGTCTCCGGAGGCGTAGCAGGCTCAGCAGGACTGTCCTCATCAGACATATTCTCATCGACCCACTCTTCATCATCCTTCTCCTCATCTTCTGCGGCCTCAGCACCGATAGCGGGCCACTCCTCCCAGCCATCCTCGAAAAGGGCGTCCATTTGAACCGCCTTCTCCTCGATGGAATCCTCAGAGGTCATAATAGCAGCCCACTGGTTCCACTCCTCATCATCAAGCAAACAAGCATCAAGCTCCCTCTTAATCAAATCTTCGTTCATCTCCTCCGTCCCAATCATAACCAACTCCTGCCTACGATCACCCCAGGTACCCTCGAAATCCTTCTCGATAGACTTGATGACATCTCTGTCTTCCGGCCATTCTTCGCGAGGGAGTTCGCAGAACCAGGGGCCGCCGCCGGAGATGGTGAGCATGCCGCCGGCGTGGGACCATTCGCCGTGTTGGATTGGGCGGGTAGCGAGCCAGATGAAGCCCTTTGAGCGGATGAGGGGGGCGAAAGCTGGGGAGGCACGCTTGTTGTCGAGGCGGGATTGAGGGTCTAACATGAGCTTCTCCTCATCCTCGTCCATGTCAACCTCATCCTCTTCTTCCTCTTCTTCCGCGTCTTCCATGTCTTCATTCTCGTCATCGGTAGCTTCCTCGTCGCCGTCTTCGGCGACACCCTCCATGAGGACGAAGTACTCGCTGGCAATATCATACAAACGCATAGGGTGGAAGGGCCTCCTGGCACGGTAAATAAAAGACTTGACACCATACTCGTCAATCTCACTCTTTAGATTCGATCCCTCGTTCAAGGACCTCAACCACCCCGCGCTCGTCGCAGCCTTCTCAAAAGAGAACATACCCGTTCCCACAATCTCATTAACATCAACACGACTGTACTCCGTCGTGATGACCTTAGCAGCAGGGTTCAGCGCCGCAACGAGGGCTCTGGCTTTCTTGACGATAGCGGGCGCAACGACATCGCATTTGTTAAGTAGAATGACGTCTGCGAACTCAATTTGGTCGACGAGGAGGTCGGAGATGCAACGTTCGTCGGAGGATTCTACGTTTTTGTAGCGGTCAGAGAGGAAGTCTGCGGTGTCGAAGTTGTTGAAGATGTTGAAGACGTCGATGACGGTGACACAAGTGTCGAGGCGAGCGAGCTTGGAGAGACCACCCTGCTCGAGGAGTTTGACGAGGTAGTCATCTTTCTCGTCCTTCTCCTTCTTGGTCTTCTCTTCTTCCTCGTCAACGATCGTATTGCCCTCCTCATCCTCAAGCTGCACAGCGAGCTCGTTGAACTCGAAAGTGAAGGTCTCCGCAACCTGCTGCGGCTCGCTAACTCCCGTACTCTCAATGATCAAATAATCAAACTCCCCGCCCTCGGCCAACCTCGCAACCTCCTCCAACAAATCGCCACGGAGCGTACAGCAGATACACCCGTTTTGCATCCGCACGATCTTCTCCTCGCGCTGAACGACGTTCTTGCCGTATTTGTTAACGATGTCGGCGTCAATGTTGAGGGCGCCCATGTCGTTGACGATGACTGCGCAGCGGAGGTGGTGGGATTTGGAGCGGAGGATGTGTTGGAGGAGGGTGGTTTTGCCGGAGCCGAGGAAACCAGAGAGAAGGGTTACTGGGAGACGGGTGTCTTTCTCTGTTGATGGGATGGGGCAGGCTGGAGCAGACATTGTGATGGTATGTGGTCGCTTCGGCGATGTAGAGCTGCGAAGGGGGACAATTGAAATTGGTCGTGCTGGGCAGTTCCATCTTATATAGGGGAACCTTGCTGACCCGGCTGAAAGTAGAAGTCCATGCCGTATCACTTTTCCGCAGAATTATCTCCTCGAAGCCATGAAGGGGTCTCCCAGGCTTCTTTTTCGAGGTTCTGATTGGCCTGTACCCGTGGTAATCTCCGGCTTTTCGTCGCCAGTCGATACCTTGCTGGTCCGCGGCCGGCGTATGCTTACATGTCTGCCGCGTCTCCAGCATAAAACATCCACGTATGGCCAAGATCAGCAGGTTCTATCTGAATCCCTGTGGTATCCTGCTCTCCATGGCTTGAGCTTTGTCCAATTGAGGCCCTCAGAGATGGTATGACCCCAAGGGTATCGGCAGCGTGCAGGTTAACCACAAGGGTCCCCGGCTGTGTGGGGCCATGCTCGCGGCGGGGTTAGGAGGACCTGTGCCTGCCATTCACGGCCGTGGTACATTCGCCCTTCAGTGGAGAATCGGTAGCATCACTTTTTGCATTAACGAGGATCATCTAGCTATAGCTTGGGCATCTTGTGTTTTCTTTCTTGTAGTTGGTTTTAGTCCCCTCCTAGCGTCGATGCAAGGTTAAACCCGTGGGAAGCACAAAAGCATGGACATCCATGAATAGACAGACTTCTATAACTTCCCTTGGGGATGTGGCAATAATGTAAACCGAAGATTGCCCGAGGCACTCCAGTACGGCAAGTAAGAGTATGAATGACGCCTATGCACGTGCACCAAAAACACTGGGTAAATAAAACGAGGGTAACTAACTCTATCTTGTAGTCACGGGTTTGCTCATCGGCAGAAGTGAACCGGAAAACAAGGTTGCCCTCCCCGCATTTCGGCTGATGAGTGCGGGCGCGCCGGTGTCTAGGAACCGACCCCCACACTTCCCTGACCTCGACGTCAATGCTTTAAAGCCTGTACACGGCTGCTCCTATGTAGAACTGTGGAAAGTAGTAATCATGTCGAACAAAGCAGATATAGAGCTGCGCGAATTCGCCTCACCCGAGCCCGAAATCCTGAAAGCCGGCCCCAACATCGACCTCGAAGAAAAGGGCGAGGCCGGCGAAGGCTACCTTCTCCAAATCGACACCAGCACCGGCTACGGCAACCTCAAACTCGCTTCAGACGGTCACACGGTTCTCATCCCACAACCCAGCGACGATCCTAACGATCCGCTCAACTGGTCATGGACTAAAAAGCATTTGATTTTGATGGTCATCTCAGCCGCCGCGATCCTCCCCGACTTCGGCTCGGCAACAGGTGCGCCCCTCCTCACCGTCCAAGGCGAGTACTGGGGTATGTCCCCTGACACCGTCAACCACTCTCAAGACGGAAACGTCATGATGCTCGGCGTGGGCGGACTCTTCGCCGTTGCGTTCTCCGCCTATTTCGGGAGGCTGCCGGTGTTGTTTTATTTTATCTTGTTGGCGACTGCAACGGCGTATTGGTGTGCCGGGGCTGTGACCTTTGACAGTTTTATGGCTGCGAGGATTTTGAATGGGTTTTTCTCGACGGTTGCGCAAGCGGGTGGTTTGATGTTTATCAAGGATATCTTTTTCTTTCATGAGCATGCGAGGAAGATTGGGGTCTGGGCCGCGTCGGTCATCTTGTCGCCCTACCTCGGTCCATTCTTCGCCAGTTTCATCATTACAACTCAGACATGGAGAGTTCCGTTCTACGTGTACTCGGGAATGGTCAGTGGACAGCTTTGCGATAGTTGACTAACCGTGAAAAACGCTGACGTTCGATTGACAGACAACCCTCGTGCTCATCCTCATATGTCTTTTCGCAGACGAGACGTTCTACAACCGTCATATCTCCGCCTCAGAACAACCTCCTCGTGGCAACCGCACTGCGCGTCTCCTCGGCATCGCTCAATGGCGCTCCCGCTCCCACCGTGTGAGTTTTCTTGGGGCAATGATGCGTCCAGTCCGAGTGATTATCAAAGTAACACATCCATTCCTTCTTCCTCATATTTCCCCCGCTGACCAGTATGATGGCAGCCTGTCGTCCTCATATCCTTCATCTACTACCTTCTCACCTTCGCCTGGGTCGTCGGTATCAACACTACCCTCGCCGTCTTCCTTACCCCGCCCAAACCTGCCGGCTACGGTTTCGGCCCTGTACAGATCGGGTTGTTCTATATCACTCCCCTGATTGCTGCTTCCATTGGTGAGATTTTTGGGCATAACTTCAATGATTGGGTTGCGAATCGATAGTGAGTCCTCTATTAATCTGAGGCCCTAGAGGATAAGAGGCTGACAAAGAGTAAAGCATCAAGCGCAACAAAGGCATCTTCGAGCCCGAAGCACGTCTTGTGACGAACTGGGTAGCGACCCCATTCATGGTGGTTGGCCTGGTTCTCCTCGGGTTCGGGTTGGAGAAACAGTGGCATTGGGTTGGGTTGGCGTTTGGGTGGGGGTTGTACGTGTTTGGCATTATGTTGGCTACGGTATGTACCATGTTTGCAAGTCTCAGAGGCACAAAGAGCTGACTGAGAGTGTTGTAGGTTGCGATTACGGCGTATGTGCTTGATTGCTACCCAGATGGGTCTGGGGAGGTTGCAGCTTGGGTCAATGTATGTCAAGCCATCTCCTGCCCTTGAAGATTAATTAACAGGAAGTATAGATGGGACGCACGACGGGTGGCTTCGTCATCTCGTACTTTCAAATCAAGTGGGCTGCTGAACAAGGTTTGACTCCTCCCCTGCACCTGTCGAAGATGTAAAGCTAAACGCGTGCACACAGGTACTGACCGTTCCTTCGGTACGCAGGCAGGCATTCTCTTTGCGGCCTTCTTGCTGATTCCCTTGTTGCAGTGGAAGGGAAAATATTTGCGGATCAAAGGGGGGCTGCTGCATTTCCCACAGTGAGCGTCATTTGTAGGGAGTATGTGCGCATACCAGGCTGGCAGAGTGCGTTTCGTAGCTGCTGCAAGATCATCAAATATACATGTTATACGTAGCCAAGAAATCATTCCATGACACGGATCGTTACGAACCGGTTCGTCATGGCAGAGACATGTGCAGAGCACAAAAAAGCGTAAGCGTGGAGAAGCTGGGAGTCGAACCCAGTACCTCTCGCATGCTAAGCGAGCGCTCTACCAGATGAGCTACATCCCCGAATGAATGTGTTTCCAATTTTATCTACTAACCTCATCGCTATTGTGATCACCGTGAGAACCGGTTTCGTCATGTGTTCGAGTACGTTTTGCGAGCCTGCTTATCGCTTTAGTTTCCTACGCACAAGACAAAACAGTAGAATTATAGATTTTCCCATAACGAACCCGTCTCTGGTGCTATAGCAAGGTGAGTGAGAAGCGGCAATCGATTCGGTAGGTAGGATCGCTGTTGCACCAATTACTTTCACGATCGCGTATCCATGACCAGTTTTCAATCTGTCCGTCCAAACCCAAGAATACCTAACACAGTTGTGCGCGCTAGGTTCTGAAATTGAAAGCATACCATATCACTTCCAGAATGCCATAATACCGTTCGAGTACATCACTCCACAACCGTACTCACGTCAAGCCCGCGATGAATCCCACGATACCAACTTCGTGAATATGCTTCCGTAGGAAGTGTCACGAGACTTTGTGTAAGTCCGTAAAACGATAAGTTAAAAAGGCCACATCCAGTAATTTCCGAAGTCAGCGTGACTTTCCTGGACCCTTCGAAGCTCCTTTACAAGGAGAATTGATTGGGCACATTCCCGACGATTTTGATAGTCACTCGAGGACGATCGTGCCACGTGCCGTCGGATCACAAGCCTTCCGGAAAGGATGGCACTTCGTGGAAAGGCGTAGATAGTGACGAAGAATAGGATCTGAGCAAAGTCCTCTGGTTTTAAAGCAGCCTTTTCACCTACGGAATCAAACGATCCCACGGTGCCAAAAATGCGACATGGACCGGAAACGACTAAAAGTTTGTTTGGGGACACCTCATAGCTCTGCAATGATGGGAAGGAACTTTGATATTTGCTGGATGCTTGTACGTTTGTTTACGGTTACCGCCGAGCTGGGACCGGTACGCGCGGCCAGCTGCACGGAGCTGCAAATCCATGCACGACGATGCTCCCCAGGGTTCCAGCTGCCGTACGAACATTCCAAGGCATCGAGCAGTCCAACAGCAACAGCAACAGCAACGGCAACGTCGACTCGCCACTGGCATCTGTTCAACTGCTTGTCATAACTAGGAGAAAAGCGATTGAGACATAGCCCTTACATCGATACCATGTCCGCTCTCCAGCGTCGTACCCAACCCGCCCTCCTCTCCAGCAGCCGCCGTGCCGTCCCCTTCTACCTACCGGCGGTAAGGGCCTCCAACACCCTCCTCGCCTATCGTCACATCTCCACCGCTACCACATATTTTGAAGAACGTCCCCTTCCAGCAAACACCATCATCAAATTCGTTCCACAGCAAGAATCATGGATTGTCGAGCGCATGGGGAAGTTCCACCGTATTCTGGACCCAGGATTGGCGATTCTGATTCCGGTGTTGGATTCGATCAAGTATGTCCAGAATCTCCGTGAACGTGCGATGGAGATTCCGAGTCAGACGGCGATCACGGCGGACAATGTCAGTTTAAACATCGATGGAGTGCTCTATGTCAAAGTCTTCGACGCATACAAAGCAAGCTACGGAGTCGAAGACGCAGATTACGCAATCGCCCAACTCGCACAAACAACCATGCGTTCCGAAATCGGACAATTATCACTCGACCACGTCCTCCGCGAACGTCAAGCCCTGAACGCAAACATCACCGAATCGATCAACGAAGCCGCAAAGGACTGGGGTGTTAAATGCCTCCGGTACGAGATTAGAGATATTCACCCACCGAAGAATGTCTTGACCGAGATGCACCGCCAAGTCGCCGCCGAACGCTCGAAACGCGCGGAAATCCTCGAGTCAGAGGGTGCCAAGACCTCCGCAATCAACCGTGCCTCTGGAGAAGCCGAGGCCATCCTCCTCCGTGCACAAGCTACCGCTGATGCACTTCGTTCTATTTCCCAGGCTATCGGGGAGAGCGACAAGGGCATGGATGCCGTCGGGTTGAGAATCGCGGAGAAGTATGTTGAGGCGTGGAAGGAGTTGGCGAAGGAGGGGACTGCTGTGGTGGTGCCAGGGAATATGGCGGATATGGCTGGGATGGTCACCAGTGCTATGGGTATTTTCAAGAATGTGAAGGAGGGGATGCAGAAAAGTGAGGTGAAGGGGGGAGAGGGGAAGCAGATTGAGGATGTTACAAAGGATTTGTTGGGAAAGAATTAGGAGGCATTGATGCGGTGAATTGTATGTCTGGCGATGGAACTGTAGCAGTTTACGAATCCCTCTCCTCAATACATCCCATATTTGTCTCCTGTCAGCTTTTGAGTCAGGTTCATGTCACAGAATTGCCAAAAGCAGAGCATCGACAGGCGGCACAAGCGACAATAACAGCTCTAAATATACAGAAAAGAATCCCTATATCTTCCGTACACCCTGTGTATCCAACAAGCAGCCCCTGATGGTCGAGGCCGGTTGATGTGGGGTTCTGCACGTGCCTCTCAGAAATCTCGAATCGGAGTTGTACGAACCGCAAAACAGGAAGGGCAGTAAAGAAACAATGGCCGCAAGACTACAGTGCAGAAACCTGTTACGGCAATGTAGGCATCTCCATTCTTGTGTCCCGAGGGCCGTACTGATCACTCTGCAACAGTCGCCCGTTCAGCCTTCGTGCAACCATCAAGAACATATGCCACCATTCCAGCACCACCACCAGCAGGCCTGCACAACCCCTCCATCAAAATCGACACCCCCGCACACACAAATACCACGGGCCTCGTCCCTCTGAAGGGCTGGGAGAGTCGCAAGACCTACCTTCTCCACAACTACGCCAAGCTCCTCCTCGAGCAACCACTAATCCTCATCGCCCAGCACAACGCCGTTAACGCCGAGGAATGGGGTGCCTTCAGAAATCAGGTCGCAAAGGTCGGTGGTAAGTTGCAGGTTATCCGGACACATATCTTTAAGGCGGGGTTGAGGAACGTGAACTACATGAAGAAGGAATTGCCGCAGGAGCAATGGGCTACGACCGATGCGACGGCTCAGTGGCTTTCTGAGGCTGCGAAGGATGTCGATGATCCGTTGATGGAGCTTTTCGTTGGTCCTCTTGCTACGATCACCCTCGCCGAACCCGCCCAGGGGTTCCAGCCCGAGGTCTTGAAGAAGGTCATGGACATCTGCAACAAATCGCAGAACAAGCTCGTCCTTCTTGGTGGACGTATGGAGAGCAGCCCCATGGATCTCACAGACTTGGAGCGCGCCAAAGCGCTACCAAACTTGGAGGGTATGCGCGCGCAGTTGTTGGGATTGTTGAGCAGCCCTGCCAGTGGGTTGGGTCGTGTTTTGTCGGCGTCTGGATCGAGGATTTACTTTACACTTGAAAGCAGGAGGATTGGTATGGAGAAGGAGGCGAACCCTGAGGGTGCTACTGCTGAGGAGAAGGCCTAGAGAGGGAAAAAGGGTATGTATAGGAAGGACAAGACAAGGCATAATACAAAACTTTGACCTCATACGTATCGTGCATTCTCAAACTGCTTGTATCGTACACTCTTCTTTCGAGGTATGATCTACGCACCAGGCGTACCGAACCTCCCATTTCGCTTCTTCTCGCCGTCGTCAGGCCTGTCTTGTAGGTTGTAGGTGTTTTCCTCCATTTGCTTCTCCACTCGCGCACGCACTTCATCTAACATGTCTCGGTCGATCATGACGTGGTCGTCATCGAGGTCATGAACGATGAGTTTGTTGCCTCTTTCCTCGTCCATTTGTAGAATGATGGTTTTGACGGTGGGATCACTGGAAGCAAGACGTCAGCTCGACTCACACAAATATACAGAGACATCATACCATGATATTAACAGTCCCTTGGTGGCCCTGACCATCTCGAAGCTTCTGTATGTAACGTTGACTCCATTCCCGCCCATATCCGGCGGCCCCCGGCCTGTGGCGGAGCGCACCGCCACTACGGTCAGCCGAACAAAAGTCCCGGAGGCGCCGCAACTGATCAGAACATACGGCAAACCCAGCTGGTTAAAAAACCCAGATCGCACCGGTATCCACCCGTCGCCGATACACAATGAGACGAGCAGTTTCCTCCCTGCCTCTGCGGCGACAAATCATCGCCTCCCGAACCTTCCATGCCTCGTCAACGTTGAGAGAAGGAAACCCTAGATCTCCCTTGAAGGTCTTCATGGAGACGTTCAAGAGCGAGCTGCAGAAGTCGAATGAGTTGCAGGAGAAAGTGAAGGCTTTGTCAGATGAGACTGGGAAGGTTGCTGATAGTGAGTCGTTCTCGCGGGCGAAGGATGCGTTCACCAAAGCGAAGGAGAGGGCGGATGCCGTTTCTGCATTCGGTGGAAAGCATGTTCAGAAGGCCGCTGAGGTTGTCGGTACTGGAGCCAAAGCTGCTTGGGAGGCGCCGTTAGTGAAGGGTACCAGGAAGGTCGTAACGACTTCTGCCAGCGCTGTCGCAAGTGGTCTCGACACCGCCACTAAGCCTATTCGTGAGTCGGAGGCCTACAAGAAGGTTTCGTCGAGTGTTGCGGAGACTATCGATGATGGTCGGTCGTCTGCTTACGGAGGTTACATCGAGAAGGAGGAGAGAAGAAAGAGGCGTGAGGCACGAGAAGCGGGTAAGCACTACGTTACCCCGAACGCCGATGCGGGAGAGGCTTTGGTTCTCCACAAGGACAGCCAGTTGAAGGAGGCATGGAAGAAGTGGAAGGAGGATTCTGCGGCTGCGCAAGCTCTTAACCGTGTCCGTCATGCCGTGAACGAGTCTGAGAACCCTATGGTTGAGAGATTCCGTGATATGGCCGAGCGTGTGTCGGATACCTGGTCTGGATGGTTCGCCGAGACTGAGAGTGCTCAGGTTGTTCGTATGTTCAAGGAGATTGATCCTACTTTCTCTATGGAGCCTTTCCTTCAGGAACTCCGTGAGTTCATTCTCCCTGAGGTTGTGGAGGCTTACGTCAAGGGCGATGGTCAGGTTTTGAAGCAGTGGCTCGGCGAGGCGCCGTTCTCCGTCTGGTCATCCATCAACAAGCAGTACGTCGAGCAAGGTGTTATCTCGGACGGTAAGGTCCTCGACATCCGTGGTGTCGACATCGCTCAGTCCAAGATTCTGCCACCAAATGACATCCCCGTTTTCGTTGTCAGCTTCAGGTGTCAGGAGGTGCATCTGTACAGAAACATGAAGACCGGAGAGTTGGTTGCTGGATCTGAGGACGCTATCCAGTTGGTGCCCTACGTTGCTGTGATCACCAGGATCCCTGACGAGGTCACCAACCCTGAGACGAGAGGATGGAGAATCGCCGATTTCGCTCGTGGTGCTGCTCGTGACTACACATAAGCGGCGAAGACGCGAGGCATTGGGAGGCGAGGCTGAGTTGTTTGTGCTTTCGGAGTTACTCTTGGGATGTTTACGTATCTGGCATGGTCGTGCCAACACTCTCCACTTTTCGGTTTAAGCTTCACATTTGGTGCTGGCGTAATACCCTTGGTTTTTGGATGGGCTACAAAAATGCGAAAAGTTTGTACATACTTAGCATATGGGGTCTGATGGATGGATGGCTGCTTCAGTAGAGCATGTTTGCGGGACGGATGGATGGGATGAAAAAAGCTTAAGGAAGTGCACGTTTGCAATTGCACTTGATGGCAAAAACCATAGCTATGAAGTGTACGCTGAGAATAAGAGGTTATTGAATTCTTCACCCTATTCACATGTGTGCGCCTAATCTACAGCGGTTCACTTCTTCGCACAGTTCCCGAGGTTGCGATTTACGGCTTCGTTACTTCCGAAAAAGACTTCATCGGTACCGTATCGCGACGCGTAACGTGGACCCGTAACAGACGAGACGATCCTTCTCCACAATCTAGCATTTGCGAGTCATAGTCAAGGAGCAGAGGTTGCTGCCCGAACCGGAAGAACCACGACAATCGCTAGAGGCAGACGATCAACGTTAAGATACGTGAGAGACCTCCGTACCACCCACACCTCTCCAACGACACAGAGAAACTCTCAAACCAATTTCATCCATCTCTCACTGCGCCAAATCCCTCTCCATCTTCTTCACCTCTCCTATCAGATATAGACTCCCACACACCACCACTGTCCCCTCTTCATTGCCTTCCACCGCCCATCTCAAACTACCACTCACATCTCTCCCAAAGCCTTGCGTCTGACCCTCCACCGCATTCCCTAGCACCTCCCGTGCAACCTCTGTAATCTGTCCCGCCGGAACGGGCTTAACCCACGGCATTCCATCAACATCCCCAAACTCAACCGCGGCAATGCGATCAGTGCTCCGGACCAATATTTTCAACATCTCATCCAAATCCTTTCCTTGTGAGAATGCCATTACCCATGTGATTGGTCCCTTCCGTCGTAAGGTGTTGACATACTCAGCCAAGGAATGTGCTGCATTTGCGTTGTGTGCACCATCGAGGAGGAGTGGGTTTGATGACACTGTTGGGATAGTGGTCCATTCTAGGCGTCCGGGCCATTGTGTTGCGGTTATGCCTTGTCGGATGATTTGGGGTGTGATGCCTGGCAGTGATCCCTGGAGATGTGAAAGAGCCACGACAGCAACAGACACATTTGCCTTCTGATGTGCCCCGGGAAGTGGTGTCTGAACCGATATTGGTCCCCAAGTCTTCGTCTGCACGGAATATGTCTGCAATCCCTCCTCTGTACCCTGGACAACCTCAACCTCAGCCCCCACTGATTCAGCGGTCTCATGAAAAGCATCTAATGCTTCCCCGTCATTCTCCCCATCAACAACGCACCTAACACCCCTCTTCATAATCCCCGCCTTCTCCTTTGCTATCGCCCCAAGAGTATCCCCCAATAGACTCTGATGATCCATCGCAATCCCGGTAATAATCGTAACCAACGGCTTCTCCAACACATTTGTCGCATCAAGCCTGCCGCCAAGCCCAACTTCGATGACAGCGACATCGACATGCAGGCAAGCAAAGATGTCAAATGCAGTTGCGGTTAAGAGTTCAAATTCTGAGGCATTGATGGAGTGGGTTTGGTTCACTTCTCGTACTCTCCGCTCACTAGCCAAGAAGACATCCTCTTGTACTGCCTTGTTTCTGATCGATATACAATCCCATCGATCAATGAGATGCGGACTGGTGAAGCGACCAGTGAGGATCCCGGCATGAGTTAAGACAGAGTCAAGGTATGCACAGACAGATCCTTTGCCATTTGTGCCGGCGACATGAATTGCTTTGAATGCATGGTGAGGGTGGTTGAGTGGTACTAGAAGTTTGAGGATACGAGCGAGCCCGAGTTCGATTGGCATGCCAGGTTGCGGGGAGGTGATGTATTTGCGCAGTCAGATGTAACGTAGACAGATCCCACTTCGGGGCGGTCGGTTTCCGAGGTCGAGATTCGCGAATTCGATGCGCGTCCAACGGCACCCGATTTGGAGATCCATTACGACATCGCAAGTTATAATAACCAGCAGGACCCTTCCCACCATGTACCCAAGTAACCAACACCGACGAAGATGTCCTCAAAAGAGCCCTTCATCGGGCAAAAGAAGCGCGTTCTCATCGTCGGTGCCGGTGCAGCTGGTATGAGTTGCGCCGACCAACTCTCAAAGTCGCCCGAGAAATTCGATGTTACGATTATTGATGCACAAGATTACTGTGGTGGACAAGCCTTCTCGATCGGGATTGATAAGGAGAAGTTTGGGGCTGAGTGGTTGAATCAGGGTGTTCAGGGCGGGAGCTATATCTTCCGCCATACGTTCCGGATGTTCGAGCAGCAGGGATTCAAAGCGGATCCAGTGAAATTGCAGGTTTCGTTCGGGAAGGGGGATCGGTTCTGGACAAATGTGTTTCCGACAAAGATGGTGCAGAAACATGCTTCAGAGATCAAGCGATTCACGCTGTTGCTCAAATTCATCCGCTGGTTCGAGGTGTTCTTCGTATTTATGCCGATCAAGGTTCTCATGAAGCTTTTCATGTTCTCAACTGAGTTCACGGAGTATATGATCTTACCGACCATCGCACTCTTCCTCGGCACAGGAAATGCAACACCAGAAGTCTCGTCCGTGATCCTCGAGCGTTTGTTCACGTCCCCGACATACGGAATGTGGTACCCCGCAGACGAAGACAGTCTCGCATCGAACCACCCCCCGATGTGCGTATTCCCCAAGTTTTCAGATTTCTACGAAACGTGGAGACAGAGCCTCGTCAAAGCTGGTGTCAACGTCCGCCTAAGCACGGAACTCACACGGGTCATCAAGCGCACATCCTCAGGCGTGAAGGTCGGAACCAAACCCCGTAAGCCTCAGCCGGACCACCACAACCCAGTTGGTGGTGACCCAGACGCTCCTGAGACCATTGAGGACTACGACGAAATCGTACTCTGCGTCCTCGCTGACACCGCCAAACGGCTGCTCGGCAAAAACGCCACGACAAAGGAAAAATTTGTGTTGGGCTCTACGAAGTGGTCTGATGACGTTACCGTCACTCACTGGGACGACACTTACATGCAAAACCACTACACGAACACTTACGACCCAGATCAAGCTATCCGTACTTTAAATGGAAAGGATCAGTCGTTGAGGAATGAGCGGGGTGGATCGTTCGCGCCGATGTACTATATCAAGCCATACCCCGAAGACCCCAGCAAACTCGAAATGTGCTTCGATTGTACGAACTACCAATCACAGTTCCCACGAGTCTCAAACCCAGCTGACCCACCCTCTGGTTTGGAAGTCAGCCGACTTCCACTCAACCGCCATGTGTTCCAGACAATTTTCCTGAACAAGGATCGTGATTCACCATTGTGGACCATGGACCAGATCAATAAAGATAAGATTATCCGCATCGATTGGTGGCACCAACTCTGCCACTCCTGGACCCACTATCTCTTCGTTGTCCCCTGGATGTGGGCCCTCAACGGCCGGCACCACACCCGGTACGCCGCAGCCTGGACATTGGTCAACGCACACGAACTCGCCGTCATCTCCGGACTCGCAGCAGCGTGGAGTTTGGGCGGAGGGTATCCGGAGGAGATGTGGCATGATGGGAAGGAAGCGGGGAGGGTTGAGCCGGGGGTCGAGGAGAGGAAGGGGAGGTGGGAGGGGTTTGCGGTATTGTGTTTTAGGTTGTATTGTTTGTTGGCTTATGGGAGGTGGTATTCTAAGGGGAGCTAGATCGGGATATCTGATACCGGTAGGGCTTGGTGAATGGGAACGTATTGCTTCAGTCACTGTCTGAGTCTGAACCGTAAGCTATTAGGCCGGATAACCCAGCTGGTTTTGCTGTTGGTGGCTCTTCTGTGAGTTTTGATGGTTCGGGTATTATCGGCGCAGGTTTTGCAGTCTCTTTCGGTGTTTCCTCCTTCTGTAGCGGCTTCTCCTTGTTTTCGGTGTCTTTCATAACACTTGGCGGACCAGCCGCACCCTTTGCCTTCTTCACAACCAGCCCAACCAACACATTCTCCTTCTTCCGTTTCTTTGTCTCCTCCTTCGACACCTCCTTCTTCAGCGCTATTGGCGGCTCCGTGGCCGTGGCCGTAGCCGTAGCCGTAACCGTCGCCTGCTCCGCCTCATACCTCGCTCGCCTAAATGCATCCATCTCCCTCTCCATCTCCTCCCTCTTCTCTCGATCCTCCCGACGCTTCTGTTCTTGTACGTCCGCCAAGAAGTCAACTTCGTCATCGTCGAGCCGACGGATGAGATTAGAGAATTTTGCGGCTTCCATACGCGCTTCCTCCTTCTTGAGCTTGTTTTCTTGGAGGCGGTCGAAGAGGGATCGGTCATCCACGGACTCCTTTGGTTCTTTATTCCTTTCCTGCAGGCCTGCTACACGGGCTTTGGCTGCTGCCCAATCCTCGTTTTCTTCTGCATTCTGAGTTGCTTCATTCTCTCGTAGGGTACGCTCCGAAACAAATCCGGAGGACATGGTGTTTTCGACACGGCCGGCTTCACGACGTTCCCCGATGTACTGTAAGGCACGCCCGGTCGCGGTATATATACGACATCATCAGTGTTGCGCGAAGGCAACCTCCAACCTTCAACAGCAGCAGCAAGTACGACCATGTCTTTTTGGAAACGCAGCTATGACGAACTCCGCAAATACACCGCGAAGGCCATCAGATCAAACCCCAGCGCAAGGGACCCAGAACTTACCTTCATCAACTTCAAAACCCCCGAGGCCCTTAACTCTGTCATCACCGGCTGCGACGAAGACATCGGTGGTTTCTCCTCCGTAAACCTCGATTTCGAACCCTCAGAAAACGCCGCAGTCTTCCACGGAAACCTGTCACTTCAAGTCCCCGTTAACCCCAGTGTAACGCGTTCGGGGTATGCGGCATTCCGTACGAAGGTTCCTGCGAAGACTATTTTTGGTACACCAAGGTTTGAGACAGATGGGTATCAACATATCGCATTAAGAGTAAAGGGTGATCGTCGCAAGTATTTTGTGAACGTTCAGGGAGACACTTTCTCCCAAACGGATTTGTGGCAGCATAGGCTATTCTTGTCGACGCCCGGTCAGTGGGAGACAGTAATGGTATGTACCTCGGGTTGCGTGTGGCGTGGGCTTGTTAACATCAGGCTTTAGATCCCTTTTGGTGACTTTGTTTTGACAAGCGAAGGCAAAGTCGAAAGAAGACAGGACGGCATGCCCCGGGATAAAGTCCGTACTGTGGGTATCTCCATACTAGACAGGCAGGAAGGCCCATATAAGCTGCACATTCAGTGGATTAAAGTATGTACACACCACTTGTCGTCTGGTTTAGCTACTAACTGGGTTATGTGCAGGCGATGGGCGATGAGGCATCCGGGAAGAAGCCCGAGCATGCGAACCCGTTGGAGGGAGTCAAGATGGAGAAACCGGAGGCAGAGGTGAAGGGCGGGAAGCGTGGGAAGGATCAGCTCTGAGTAAACATGTGTTTGCCACCATACTCGCAACAATTCATAGGGGGAAGGACAGTGGTCAAGCGGATGGTATAACAGGATGCTGTGCCCTTTCTTCCCTTATTCGTGGAAAGATAGTATTGCTATTTGACTAGTTCCAAGGCTTAAGGAAAGGCGATTGATTCGTTTAGTCTACGGATTACGAGTTTACCATGGCGGGAATATTTCGTTGATCCGACTTTCCCTAGGCTTGGCGTCAAGCATGATCTCTATTTCAATGCATTATCCTCCCCCATACCCATCCCGATGCCGATAGCTAGCTGTCGGCAGGGAGCTTGTAAGCTTAAGTATCGGTACTGAGGCGTGAAAAACCAGGGCGAGTGAATGCCGAAAGGTGGTTAGAGAGCCTTTGACCCATCCTCATAGATACCAGGTACCTAGCTGCCGTGCAATACAAAATGTCTCAGGACAGTCAACACCGGCCGCGGGGTGTCTTCTTTTCATGGTATATCTGATATATTATCATTCCCTATATCCTACCTTACTGTCCAGAAAGATGCACGCTCACAATACCGCGCTTACTGTAATGTCAACCCTTGTATGCCCAATGCGTCCGTGCCCGAACTCGGGTACGACTCCTGTGCCTGTTCTTGCTCCAACATGAACTCCTCATCCTCACGCACCGAGTACTCGATCGGCTCACCAGCCAGTGCCAGTGCCTGTTTGAGCGTTTTTCCCGTCTCTGTAGGTACATTTCTTAGCAACTTCACGAATTGTGCTTAGGGGTGACCTACTGTCCAAGGACATCAAGAACCTCGCCAGTTCCTTTGCTAGGTCCCAATCGGCGACTTCGATTGCTTTTGCGAGGAGGCGTACGGTGTCTTGACTACTGTCCTTGAGCTTCTCGAGGGTATGTAGGACGACAAGATATGCTCCGGCAGTCTTGTATTTGCCTTGTTCCATGCAGCGCTGTAATCCACGTTAGCAAAAATAAGCGCACTTGATGCGATACGGGACAAACCTCGAATAACTCCTTTGGGCTCCCAACTATCTTGAATAACTTATCCCAACACATAACCTCAGTTTTGCGCGCACACCCAACGACAACATCCAAATACTCCTCAAAATTCGACAAAAACCCGATCGCCCTCGGCAAAACTTCTTCACTGGGATCCAAATCCCGCTTATCCGCCTCATCTTCCAAGATCTCATGAAGAAGGAGTTCGAGGATATGCTCAAAGTACGGCAAATGCTGATACCTCGACGCCAACATCAAGGCGTCACGCGTAAACGAACTCCACATCTTCTGCCGTGTTGGCTTGGAGGAAAGTTGTCGTCGCAGGACGTGATGTAGGAAAAGGTGTGCGCCGGTTGTATACCGGAACGTCGTGAAATCCAGATTTCGCCGCTGTACAGTTTCAGATTCAATACCCACCAGCAGAGCCTTATCCATCAACGTCACAATCGGGTAAAAGTCGGACGGGGTAACATCCACGCAGTTGTCCAAGGCGTCCAAATCCGTCCAGACCTGTGAATCCTGTTAGCTTAACCCCTGTGGGGACAATGTGACATTCGATTCACCTTCACGTGCTTCCCATCATAGGCCCACAATGATCCCCTCATCTCGCTTATACCGTGCGACACCTGTGGCATCAACGCAAACCACTCTACATGCCTCGACGCCTTTCGCATGTCGTACCGCACTTCCTGATCACTGCTGTTTCCGGCGCCATCTTCTCTGCTCGCCGGACGTGGTGATAGCAGAACCAACTCTCCATCCACCAAGAGGGTCAACGTAGCTACCAGCGCATCATTCCCCGGATCGCCCGCACGACTCTGCTCCTCTGGCACTACCCAGCTCAGAGCACGTACCCGTGCCGGTGCATGAACGATACCACTCAACCCAACCTGTCCAACAAGCTGTAGTCTCCACTTATTGCTGCTGCTCCCAAGCCGTGACGAAGCCACGATAACGTAGTGATATAACGTGTTGTCATGCGCGTAAACCAACACGCCAGCATCACCCAAAACCGTAACAGTCTGAATCGCCGCTGGAAGTTTCTCAGTGTGCAGGATTGACGCATCTTCAATGGTAAGCTCTCTGGAATAAAGCCGAACCTGTTACACCTCAAGATTAGAAAAAGCACATAAACGCCTCAATCCCTCGCGGACATACCATATGCTGCCCACCAGGCCCTTCCACTCCCACGACCAAAACATGCCCGATCCACCCACCACCACCCCTAACAGTCCAGTCCACCTCCCCACCACTCGTATTCGGCATCGCAACCTTCCACCTTCCACTACGCACTGAGAAATGCGCTAAGCCACGGCGTCCGGCAACGGCGACATACCTCCCATCCTCACTGACACACGCCCACCTCACAGGTCCAGCATCGCGAAGGTAAGGCGCCGGGATAGCTGATGACTGCCACAATGTCGATGCTGCGTCAGGATTTAGCGGTGCGAGGGAGGTATGAGGGAGAGATGCGGCGCGGTAGACGTGGACGTGTGTAGAGGTGAGGAGAAGTGGGTGCGGTGACGAAAGCTGCGGCAGTGAAGCAAGGTAGGCGAAAGGCAGCGTCCACAGCCGTCTCCTTTCACCACTGACCTCGGCGTCAGCGTCAATTTCAGCGGAGAGCATAACAAGCTCAGCTCCAGCCCAAACCGCATCCCTCACCCCACGCATGAAATCTTCTTTATCTCGTGAGACGTCCGAGTCAGTAAACGAGCTCACAACCGCATGCCCATACACACTCCAAACCCCCCATCCCCTCTCATACCCCACAAAAATCGCACACCCGTCTTCCGTCCACGCCATCGTTTTCACAGCTCCCGTCTGCGCACCAACATTCGACGCCGCGGCACGGAGGGTGAGGGAGTGCGATCTCTCCACCTCGCCGTCATAGTTCTTGATGTGGTAGACTTGTAGGGAACCGTCTTCGCTTCCGATCGCAACCAGCGAGAACCGGGCGTTGATGACGGCGTGGGTGGGTTTGGCACCCGCTGCGGGATCCGCGTCGTGGAATAAATGCCCCCGCCACGCCTTTCCTCCGATTTTGGCGAGTCGTTGAACGAGATACACCTCTCCCGTCCCTGTCAAGAAACAATAAATATCCATCGCACGATCGTAAACCATCCCCGTAACCACAACCCTCTCACCCGCCACAACCGGCTGCTTCACCCACTCCATCCGCCTCACCGCCTCGGTCACCGGTTTGATATTGACAGCACCAGGGCTGGAAGAAGGCCACGGTATGCACTGAACAGCACTTGGCGACCTCGTACTAACCACCAACTCATCATCACCCACACAACACCCAGCGATCCCCGCATCGATCTTAACCGACATCTTGAATCTTAAATCAACCATCCCCACACCCCTCGCATCACTGAACGTACTCCTCGAGTGCAAATGCGAGGAAGGGGTATGCAGTTGTAGAGAGGGGATCGCGGGGTCGTGGAGGAGGGTGTAGAGGAGGAGGTAGTCGCGTGAGGTACGGAGTGCGAGGGAGGTGCCGTCGGGGCGGATGTGGAGGGAGGTGTTGGGACCGTATTGCGATAAGGATTTCTGCGAGCGGACGAGGCGGGAGCATATTGCTGTTGGCTATGAACCTCAGTCAACATCTTGTTACAATTGAGTGGATTGGTGGTTGCATGCATACCTTGATCTGCCATATTGAAACTTCCGTAGCTGTTAGTGTTGCGAACAATTGAGCTGATCTGAAGCGTTCGAGGGCGATAATGCCATCACCATGCTCGTCGTTCTTCTCCTCATCTAATTGTGCTGATACAGGCTGTGAGTCGTCGTCAGGCCTCGGCGACGACGGCGTCGATCCTGCCACAGGAGGTGAAGCCGGCGCAGGTGTCGGAGTTTCCGTACAGTGCAAGAGCCTTGGAACGCCAAATGGCCAGTACATCCCAATCTAATGACCTTCCGTGCAGCTGGGTGTATGCTACCTGGTATGATCGCGGTGACGGGTGTGTTTGTTTGTAGGGTTGCTCAAATGAATAAGGTTCTCGGTACGGCAGCGGCTCGCGTGCGGTATTCTTGGCCTGTTGTGGGGTTCAGGCACGATGTGAACGAGGGAAATGTTGACAGATCTCGATCATGTTTATTGTATGCAAAACGCGATAAATCTATGCTGAGATAGGGTACGGAGCAAGGCTCATCCAGACCCAGAAGCCGGAACGATCCCCCTAGGCTTATACTTCGGCATCTTCTCATACGCATTCGGACTCGACTCCCGCTTCTTCCGTCTCCTCTCCTTGCCCTTTCCATTTGTCCCCTCGTGCTCATGTAAGCAACCCTCATCATGATCATCCTCACCGTCGTCTCCATGATTATGTTCGTGCTCATGTCGATGTGGACGCGGTGTCCGCCGTGGTGGCCGTGCAGCGCCGTCGTCATTATCTGAGTCGGAGTTTTCTGATGACGAAGAATCTGATGATGAGGATTCCGAGGAGGATTCACCGAACGCACGCTGCTTATGGAAGATACAACACACTACCCCCCGTCAGCACCCACCGTCCTCACCCACTTGTTCCCTCGAAAAAAAACGTACCTTTACTCGACTTCCGCCCTAATCCCTCATTATCAACAACATCCTCATCCCACTGTACCCGCCGTCCCATGGTTACATTCGCTCCCCTCAACACCAGCGTCCCTGCTGGAGGGAGTTGAGGATCGGGTTGTGTGGATCCTTCTCGTGAAGCGGGAGCTGTGGTGACTGTGCTTGAGCCACCTGTTGCTGCTGATGGTCGTACGCGTTGCATGTTTGCTGATAGAGTTGAGGCTTTGTTTCTTGGGAAAAGCACAGAGATTGTATGACGGTTGCGTCGGCGTGCATGAGACCGCGTCGCAGCCAAACCCCGGAATTCAGACCGTCCAGCATACAGCCCGGGGCCATTGCCGCAATTGTAGAGAATCAGCACATCAGCATGCTGTGAACAACACCTCAGAAGCCAAATACGACAGCATACATCCCACCAAAATGACCACAATGATCATCCCCCCCTTCCCCCTCAACCCCCCCGACCTCTTTTCCCCCGTCGTTGCACCCCACATCTACCGGTCCGGTCCCCTCCAACCCCTCAACCGTCCCTTCCTCACACCTCTCAACCTCCGCACCATAATTCTTCTGCACGCTGATCCAACGCGGACATTACAAGCTTATGCGGCGGAACAGGGGATTAGGTTGGTGCAGCTGGGCGAGGCGGGATGGAAACCGGGGGATGACGGAGAGGGGGATGAGGGGGGTTGGAGGGTTATGGGGGAGGATGTTGTGCGGGAGGGGATTCGGCAGGTGTTGGACAGACGAAACCACCCGGTTCTGGTAATTGACAGGTATGGTCCCCTACACCTCTCCGGTGAGACAAGCTGACGAGAGGTGTGTGTTTAGTTCAGGAATCCAGGAAACTGGAACCCTCTTCGGCATCCTCCGAAAACTCCAACACTGGTCCTTCGCCTCCATCGTTATCGAATACAGACTTTTCGCGGGTCCGAACGCAAGATATGTTAATGAGCAGTATATTGAGATATTTGATTTGGGTACGTTGGAAATCGATGAGGAGCATTTGCCGGAGTGGTGGGTTGAGCAGGAGAAGATGTGGGAGGAGGAGTGTAGGGGGGTTGAGAGTAAGCGGAAAGCACTGGAAGAAACGCCGAGTAATACATGAAGTGTACGGGAATGGAAATGTGCAGTACGAGTCACAGGCACAGTCAGCAACGCAAGAGCGACAAGCGACAAGCACCAACAACAATCTATATTTTTAAATATCAAAGATCCCAACCCAAGAAGCAATCAAACGCCTGTCCATTCCATTACCAAGTATGTCTGCCTTCCATGCATTTTCAGCGTCCATCTCACGCATCCCCTCCTCATCACATCACTTTACCCTCAAGCTTACATCAACCTTTCAAGCACAATAATCTTACCCTGCGTGAACCAATACCCAAAGTACACTCTGATATACTCATTCATCGCCCACATCCATCCCCTCCCACTACTCCACTCCCCCCAAATCCGATCCAAGTTCTCCCCAAACACCGCCGTCGCACAATACCTCGTCATATTCAAAAACAATCTCTCTGGACTCAACGTCGTCTTCAAACTCTCATCCAACGCCCTTACCAAATCCTGCGTCTTGAAAAGATACAACATCCGTCTCGGGACACGATGAAGCATATCAATAATTTGCATAACGAGGCCTTGTCCGACGGCGGTATTGATGCGCTTGAATTCATCTGCAGAACGGGGGGTTTCGACACCAGCCATGACGGTATCCCAATCCCTCGCGGTAATAGCCGAGACGAAAACCCTGTAATCATCAATTCCAGCCACAATCTTCGCATACTTCGCAATGTCCGGTTCGGAGCGTTCGAGGATTGCGAGCCAGAGGTGAGCGTAGTCTCGGCGGGCTTGGAGGGGGATGTCGCGGTAGAGACCGTGGTCGAGGAGTACTATTTCAAAGTTTTGACGGGACTTGGAGCCGGTGGGTTTACGGCGGATGAGGAGGTTTCCGGCGTGTGGGTCGGCGTGGAGACGGGCACCACCGAAAATCATCTCGTTGAAGATATTCGCGAGTTCGAGGGAGACCTTGTTTCGGTCGATACCGTTCGAGTCGATGAACGCGAGATCATCCAGACGTCCACCGCGGATGAATTCCATTACGAGGATTCGTGGCTGTGACCAGACCACGTCGGGGACTTTCAGCGGCGAGCCCTTGATCTTGGCGAAGTATTTCTGGGTGTTGATCGCGTTCTCGGCCTCGAGTGTGAAATCTAATTCACGGGGAAGATGCTCTCTCATCTCCTCTCCCAACCAACCCAACGTGAACTCGGGGAATGCACGCTGTATCAAATCCAGCACGAAGGACGTCACGGAGACGTCGATGCGAGAGTATGCCGCAATCTCGGGATGCTGTAACTTGACCGCGACTTCTTGTCCGTCCTTCCTCAATACGGCCCTGTGCACTTGCGCTAAACTTGCGACACCAAGGGGTACCTCATCGAACTCCTGAAAGATATCTTCAAATCTTTCACCTGTGTCGCCTTCGATCATGGCTCGCACACTCTCATAAGACGAAGCTGGTGCACGATCTTGGAGTGGAATCATGACCTCGACCCATTCGATTGGGATGAGATATGCCATAGCGGAGACATGTTGTCCGAGCTTAATGTAGACACCTCCGTTCTTCTCCATGACCTTCCTTGTCCGCAACGCACACTTCTTGTGACACGCGCTCATCGCCTCTTCCCGGAGCTCTAGTGTCAAGTACTCCGTATTCAGAACTCTTCTGTAGTCGTTGAAGCACAGCACACACGCGACAGCGACTCGTGCCGAACGCTGAACGGCAATGGCTCCCTGCTTCAATGCATTATCCGTAGGATTAGACGCAATAGTCAACCCAGCTGCTCCCACCAACGTAGCACCAGCCGCCATGAACCCCCTTCGTCTCAACGGCAATCTCCCACCCTTTGCCCTCGCAACCCTCGCCGCCTGCGGAGTAACCCTCTCCCCCAACCTCACCGTGGTCGAAAAGAACGAGCCAGTCGCGAAGCCGGACACAGCACTGCGCCGACTGATCTGCCGTAACGATTGCATTGTAGGATACCTGTGTATGTAAGTGGTATAAATAGACGTCGTGGGTATAAATACGGCTCTTTGGCCGGGCTGATCAGGCCTTTTTGTTTGGTGTTTGTCGCCTCCCTTGGGAAATGTTTACGGAGAAGTACGGGACCGCCTCAGCGCCGCCGCCGTGGAAGCAGGAGACAAGGTCGCCTGCAGATATCAAGCACCCGATAGAGGGTGAAGCCAGCGTAGATCCGTTTTACTATTCATAGAAATGTAGGAAATAGTTATGGGAGCTCCGTTGGCATCCTTTGGGAGAAGCGGGTAACCGCCAATTACCCTCGCTGCAGTTCCCGAGCTCAAGGCAGTGCAGTACTCCACATATCGACGTCGAACACCACAAAATCCCATACACCACATCATGTCCGCTGCCGGCCTTCCTTCACAAGATCTCCCGCCTCAGGGTGGGTACGAGCCCGTCCAGTACAAGGTATGCCGGCGAAAACTGTCGGAAAATCATTGACTGACCTTGCCGGTGTACAGCGTAACCTGCCAATGCGCGGTTTCCGTCCATCTTACTACCGTATGTTGACACATTCAATCTATCTAACGTGTTCTTGATGTTGATTTTCGATGGCAGTCTTGGGAATGGGTCTCATTTGCGGTTACGGATTCTACGCGTTCGGTAAGGGTGTTCATGAGAGAAGGTACGATCCCCCCACATCTGGAATGCTTTCACTCGAACAATCAGTAACACATCATCAACAGAGAGTTGAAGCGCGAGAAGACCTGGTCCCGTATCTACCTCACCGCCGTCCTCCAGGCCGAAGTCGACAGAGACAACTACCGCAGACACCTTGCCGCAGTTAAGAGAGAAGAGGCGATCATGAGCCAAGTTCAGGGATGGGAGGCCGGAAAGAGTGTATACAACGGTGATAGGTTCGTGCAGTCGCAGTACCTTGTCATCCCCAAGGAGATGAAGTAGGGGTCGGGTGCTGGGATGGAGAAGAGGAAAAGTAGGGGAGAGAACATGGGGTAGACTGAGAGGAAACGGGAGGGAGGGAATGTGTGTACGCATACAAGTATCGAAAAATAATGGATCGGTTTGCCACCTGTCTGCCGTGGTCAGCATTGCCGATGTGCGCTCTGGAAGTAAATGTAACGTTTTCGTTATTTTTGCGTATAGTACAGGGGACATGCAATCCCAGCTTCACGCTCAGGTGAAAGCCTCTAGTAAATCATTCCGTAGCAAATTCCGTATATCCCTTCACCCTTAGTTCTTGACAACCATATCATCACGTCCAGCACCAACACCGATGAACTCAACCTTAACACCAGTGAACTTCTCAATGAACTCAATGTACTTCTGCGCATTCTCCGGCAAATCCTCGTACTTTCTGCACTCGCTAGTCTTCGCCTGCCATCCAGGAAGAGTAACATACTCAACCTCAACCTTCTCCAACAAGTTCAAGTCCGCAGGGAAGGACTCGAGCTTCTTGCCCTGGTAGTGGTATGCAACACCGACCTTGATCTCCTTCAAATCGTCCAAAACATCGAGCTTGGTGATGTTGAAGCCGGTGTAGCCGTTGACCATGGTAGAGTAGTTGACGACAACCAAGTCGAGCCATCCACATCTTCTGCGGCGGCCGGTGGTGACACCCCACTCGAAACCGGTCTCCTGGAGGTAAGAACCGATCTCGCCCAAATCCTCCGTAGGGAAAGGTCCGGCACCGACACGGGTGGTGTAAGCCTTGACGACACCCCAAACCTTGTTGACGCGTTGAGGAGGGAGACCGAGACCAGTGCAGACACCACCGATACCAGTGTTGGAAGAGGTAACGAAGGGGTAAGTACCGAAGTCCAAATCGAGCATGAGCGCGTTAGCACCCTCGACAAGGATACGCTTGTTCTGCTTGATACGCTCGTGCATCCAAGGAACGGCATCAACGACGTATGGCTTCAACTTTTCCGCAAGACCCTTGTATCTCTCCAACTCCGCCTCGACATCGTACTCGAAATCTCCGTAACGCTTCTTACGTCCCTCGACCAAACGACGGAATCGTGTCTCGAACTCGGGCCAGTCGTAGAGGTGGTGGACGCGGATACCGGAGCGGGAAGCCTTGGTGGCGTAGGCGGGTCCAATACCCTTGTGGGTAGTACCGATGGACTTGCCGCCGAGCTCGGCCTCACGGAGGGCGTCGACCTTCTGGTGGAAGTCGAAGACAACGTGACAGCGGTCGGACACGAAGATACGGTTGGTGGAGTCGAGACCCTTCTTCTCAATAGCCTCGAGCTCGGCGAAGAAAGCGGGGATGTGGATGACGACACCAGTACCGATCAAGTTGACGCAGTTGGGGTTGACGAGACCGGAGGGGAGGATGTGGAAGTCGTACTTGACACCGTTGACGACGATAGTGTGACCGGCGTTGTTACCACCCTGCGCAACCGTCAGCGATCTGGCCTGCCCCCACCAAAACATAATCACTCCGCACCTGGCAACGCGCGCAGACCTCAATCTCATCACAGAGGACGTCGACAAGCTTTCCCTTTCCCTCATCACCCCACTGCGCACCCAAAACGACGTTGACACTGGTCCCGCGATCAGCAAACCGCGCCCAAAGCAACGCGGATCAAGACGTACCCTCCCGTAGGAACGGCGATCTCAGCCGTACCGTCAGCGACAGACATTTTTGTGTTATATAACTCGAGGTCTACTTCGAGATGCGGTGTTCCGAGGTCCGTCTCAGCCTAAATTCCCTGGGGCTGGTGAGGGGCAGGCTGTGCGGGGCACGTGCAGATCGCTGGCAACCTTAATGTGAGCCGACTTATGGATAGAGAGGGCACTCGTTGAGCCGATCCATGCCCTTCCTACTCGTATATCTGGCATATCTACGGTGCTGTTCTGGTGTTTCCTACGCTCGTCGAGGTCGTCGTACCCTGCTGCCCTGGCCATGCCCGATCGAGAGGTAGCCGCGCACAGACTGCCCAGCAAAATTCGCTGGCGAGCCCGCGGAATTGCGACTTCGACAACCTCCAACACCCAACACAGCAAAGATGGTTAACGTCCCGAAGACCCGCAAGGTGTGTACTTCCGTCTATCAGGAGGATTGAAATATCCTGTACCACTGTCTTCGTCGGACTCCGTCAAAGATGCTGATTGCGTGTCTTTGAATTAGACCTACTGCAAGGGAAAGGCCTGCCGCAAGCACACCCTTCACAAGGTTACCCAGTACAAGGTTCGTTCTTCATCCATCCCCTGCTGATCTTTTGTTTTGCGCCGATTGGTGCAATTCTGAGTGATTTGGTACTGACCACGATTCGCCTATCTAGACTGGTAAGGCTTCCCTCTTCGCCCAGGGTAAGCGTCGTTACGACCGTAAGCAGTCCGGTTACGGTGGTCAGACCAAGCCTGTCTTCCACAAGAAGGCCAAGACCACCAAGAAGGTCGTCCTCCGTCTTGAGTGCACTTCCTGCAAGTACAAGGCCCAGATGACCTTGAAGCGTTGCAAGCACTTCGAGTTGGGTGGTGACAAGAAGACCAAGGGTGCTGCTCTTGTTTTCTAAGCGTATCGCTGCTGTTTTTGTCGATTGGCTTGGTTGTTCGCATGGAGTTTTTTGGGTCATCTTTCAGGTTTTATGAATACCGGATCTTCTGTGGCGACGCGGGTCAATATACGGGCTGTGAACGTTAACCATTACATCTGTCCATTTCCCCTTCATCATTGTAAACTTTATTCTGTATGTCCTCCGTATATAAACCCGTATCGCTATCGTTATCACGTGCGTGTCCACGTTACACCCCGGCCCGTAATTAACGTTAACGTTCACTACATCACCACCAACAACCACAGCACAAGGTGATGTTTGCTCATCAACCTCCGCCAGGTAGGTCCTTCTGTTTGATCTTGATCAGCAGCCAACAATGGTCCACAGCATCTATTACGAGCAACATTGTATCTGCCGACGCAGAAGCACCTCTACCAGGATCCGCACTCAACGAGCTCGCACGGTTTTCGCTACAACGGCAGCGGGAGTTATTACCTATCTTCAGACATAGTACGCCTCACGGTGTTCTTTTTCTGCATTAGTGGTGGTTAACTTTTGGATGCACAGGAAAGTCGTTGCTCTACCTGGTTGAGACGAAGCCCGTGACCATCGTCGTTGGACATACGGGATCTGGAAAGACTACACGTATGTTGATGTTTCGCCCAAAGACACGAGTTCGGGCTGACATCTGGTATACAGAGCTACCTCAATATCTCCACGAAGCTGGATGGACGCAAGATGGGAAGATCATTGCATGTACACAGGTATGGCTGGGTGTAAACTTTGGGTATTTACGCACATGCTGACGAAGGACTTGTCATAGCCACGGCGCGTAGCAGCGACTACAGTCGCAACCCGTGTAGCGGAAGAAGTGGGCTGTACTCTCGGTCAAGAGGTATACCTGCGGGCTTACAGGGTATCTACTTTTGGATCCTAACCATGCGAACGTACAGGTCGGATACTCTATCCGCTTCGAAGACGTTACGAGCGACAAAACACGGATTAAATATATGACGGACGGAATGCTGCTGCGTGAGGCTCTGGTTGATCCGCTGTTGACGCGGTACAGGGTGATTATGCTGGATGAAGCGCATGAGCGGACGGTGTATACCGATATCCTGCTTGGTGTTTTGAAGAAGTACTGAGGCTCCGCATAGTGTTATGAACTAATAGCTGATGATCAGTACAGGATTCGCAAACGCCGGAAAGACCTGCGACTGGTGATCTCGAGTGCGACACTTGATGCAGAAGAATTCAAGGCATACTTTGAGAAGGACAAGAATGCTGCGGAGGAGGAAGTATCGGGTATCATCTCACTAGAGGGAAAGATGTTCCCGGTGGACGTCATGTATCTGGAAGAGCCTACCGAGAATTACGTGGAGAAGGCGATTGAGACTGTGTTTGAGATCACTGCGAGGGTATGTCTAACCTTGTCGCATCCAGGCTCCACGGTGGCTAATGGGAACTGAATAGGAACGAAGCGGTGATATCCTACTCTTCCTTACTGGTCGCGACGAGATCGAAAGGACTGCAGAACTCATCGCTGAACGCGCAACAAACCTACCTCCGAACAGGGAACAGCTTCTCGTCCTTCCACTTTATGCAGGCCTCCCCACGGATCGACAGCTAGCTGTATTTGAGCCTACACCGGAGGGCGTCAGGAAAGTCATTGTTAGTACTAACATTGCAGAAGCGAGTGTTACCATTGATGGGATCGCATTTGTGATTGACTGTGGATTCGTCAAGGTTTGTTGTTGGCTGTTTGTGCTTCTTGCTTATGATTTACTAAGAACTCCAAACAGTTGCGAGCGTATAACCCACTCACGGGAATGGAATCCCTCACCGTGGCTTCCATCAGCAAAGCATCCGCTGCGCAGCGTGCTGGTCGGGCTGGTCGAACCAAGCCCGGCAAGTGTTTCAGACTGTATACACAAGCAGCTTATGACACCCTCGCTCCCACCAGTGTTCCGGAGATTCAGCGGAGTGATCTCGCGCCCGTTATACTGCAGCTCAAAGCACTGGGTATCGATAATGTAGCACGTTTCGATTTCATGACACCTCCGCCGGCTGAGATGATGGTGCGAGCGCTGGAATTGCTGTATTCACTCGGTACATTGGATGATTATGGCAAGTTGACACAGCCGTTGGGTTTGCAGATGGCGGAGTTCCCAGTTGAGCCCATGATGGCAAGAATTGTACGTACCAAGGATCTGGATAACGCGCAGGTGTGTTCTAACGTCTGTAAATAGTTGTTGAGTTCGAACGATTTCGGATGTGGTGAGCAGATTTTGACCATTGCAGCCATGACGAGCGTGCAGAATGTGTTTGTCACCCCGGAGGGCGAGAAGAAGGTTGCGGAGAGTGCGAAGAGAAAGTTTACGGTAGAAGAAGGAGACCACATGACCCTACTTAATGGTACTCAGGTGATATTAACGCTCTTAAGAAAGAGTGTGCTAATCACGGTATACAGTGTATCACTCTTATACCTCACAACCCCGTGAGCGGGCCGTCAAATGGTGCCATCAGCACTTCCTCAACCACAAAGCACTGATAAAAGCCGTCAGCATCCGCGCACAACTACGACGCTACATGGAGCGCTTCAACATTCCCATCCGTTCTGCGAGCCCAGAAACAGCAGTTCACGATATCCGTCGCTGCCTCGTGAGCGGGTATTTTGCCCACGCTGCTCGCATGCAACCTGACGGGACGTACAAGATGATTAAAGGAGGAGAAACATTATGGGCTCATCCTACCTCGGTGATGTTTAACCGGAAGGCTGATTGGATTGTGTTTTATGAGATTGTGGAGACGGATAAAAAGATCTTTATTAGGGATATTACGAAGATTGAGAAGGAGTGGTTGGCGGAGTTGGCACCGCATTATTATGAGGTGAAGGGGAAGAAGACATTAGAATATATGTAGTCGGCCTCACTGTCGTGATTGAAAGCAATCACTTTGGCTGTGTGTAATCAATCATGTCGCCGTCCATCTACAGAAGCCCCATGAAGCGTGGGGAAACCAACAGACCACCTTGAGATGGTACAAGAAGATTCGCGAGCCTAACACCTGGAGCTGACTGTTGACAAATCGTCTTCTAGTCACATGCTCGAGGTAATATGTTTGGCATTACGTTCAAAAGTTGTCAAGAGCAGACCGTATGTGGGTGATGGACCCGAATATGACTCCAGGGCGGCAAGTTCACACACACAACACGCACAAACATCTCACAGCACTAGCACAAGCACAGGACAAGAACACACGAGAGACGGCCAAAATTCAATGATCACCACACCATGCGCCACGAAGCAACAGCCCATCACACTGAGAGCCGCCATGCCCCACAAACGTATGCCATGCGAATTTCAAATTTTATTTCGAGACAGAGAACGCAAGATCCAAGTTCATGATTGACGAAGATAAAGAGAACTCCAAGAGATTGACACCCAAAAGACGAGAAAGCGAAGAAGCGAGACGCTTAGTCGAAGAGACCGAAGCCCATGTCGTCGTCGGACTCCTCCTTCTCCTCCTTCTTCTCCTCAACGGGGGCCTCCTCGGCGGTACCGGCAGCGGCACCAGAGGCGGCAACACCTATCATGTTGTTAGTCATATGAAGTGTATCGAGTTCAGCTGGTGTTCACGGAATGTATGCGCAGTCGTTCATATGCACACACAGAATTGCGTGCGCACGTCACTCCACACGCGTACACCACCGTTCACTCCCAACCATCCTCTCATCAGGCAAAACATACCGGCAGCGGGGGCACCACCACCACCAACGTTCAACAAAAGCTCCTTAACGTCCTTACCCTCGAGGGCCTTGGCGAAGAGGGAAGCCCAGATAGGCTCAACGGTGACGTTGGCAGCCTTGGTGAGGGAGAGGAGGGCGTCGGAGGTGATCTCGGCCTGCTCGTCGGCGAGGATGAGAGCGGCGTAGGAGATGGCGAGCTCGTTGGTGGACATCTAGGCAATGTTTAGTTATTGGGTTCTTGAGGGTGTGGGTGTATGCATGTGCGGTGGATGAAGAGTGCGTTGAAGGAAGGATATGAAGAGAGCCGAAAGACGTCGAAATGAAGCTCGGGAAGCTCGTTGGCCAGTGTTGAATGCTGCTGATCTTGCCGTGGTATCGAGAACTCGTTGCCAATCCACGCAGTTGACCTTCCAGTTCCCCCAATGCCGTCCGCGAACACTTGTCGACCCCACCTTCATCAACCCATCCATCCCCGATCTCCCCATGAAACACGGCCAATTGTCGCACACACACATTCCTCAAGGCACTCTGATCACGCAGCACCGCACAAATTGACGGATCTTACCTTGATGGACTGTTTGGACGGCGGTGTGCGAGACGAGCTTCTCCCTCTTTCTCGACATAGTGCGCAGATTTTGGTGTGTGACTGTAGCGCAGCTAGCCAGGGCCAGACACGTGACGCTCCCGGACCCCCCGCCTGTCGCCGTGTGCGGAACTGTCTGTATCCAAAGTACTACACCATCAATATTATACGATGCAGGACATTCCGGAAAACGAGTTGGAGATCTATGAGGGGGTGGATCAGATCAGGGCCGAGTTGCGCGAGCTGAAGAAGGATCGCTCGCAGTATATCAAGACGGCGGATGTGTTGGCGCAGTACGAGAGGTTGATCGAGCAGGTGGACAAGCTTGTTGCAGTAAGGGAGGGTGATGGTGGTGCAAGATACGAGGAGGATGACAAGATGAATATTTTGTTGGACGACACTTTCCAGCTTCTGTCCGTGTTTTTTCTCAGCATTGGACGCACGCACTCTACACCCGCCACCTACATGCAAGCAGCAACCATCAAGCGTCTTCTCGACCATTTGAAGGAAGCTGGATCGTACACTGAGAATGACCTGAAACCAATTTCGGAGCGTTTGGAGCAGATGGAGTCAATCATCGCTGCGGACGAGAACGCACCCGCAGGACTGACCCGATTCTTGCACAGAAGGTTGGAGGCGTGCAAGATCATCCTCGCCGAACTGTACCACGACATCTGCCACCTCTCTCCCGAACTCGTTCCCATACAACAAAAACTAGTCAGCATCAGGCGTCAAATGACCGGTATCGCCTCGAAGAAGTCCTACAGCCCGACAGAACTCAAGCCCCTTCAAGAAGAACTCAGAAAACTCGATGCTCTCCGCGTGGATGGAAACTGGCTGTCCCCCAACGGCGGAATCCCCGAAGGTCAACAGCTCTGCCAAGGTCTCCTCTCCGAAGCCTATGAACTCGCGCAAGACCTCATCGCATCCCAAGGTGACGTCGCCGGACCCTTGCGTCCAATCTTCGAACAACTATCCGAACTGAAGACCCAGTTGGAGAGACTATCCCTCCTCCACCGCTGGACCCTCCGCGAAACCGACCTCTACACCTTCCAACAGCGCCTAAAATCCCTCGAATCCCAACGCACCGGCGGCAAATTCCACGCCCCAGACGGCACAATCCCCTCCCGCGGTCAATCCGTCCTCCTCTACGTCCTCCGCCGTTCCTACGCTCTCCTCTACTCCCTCCTCTCCGCATCCGAACCAGTCTCCGAAGCACTGATGCCGATTCATAATCAGTTGACTACGGTCCGGAGATGTTTGCTTGATGTGCAGAAAGGTGGGGGACCGTGGAGTGCGAGGGAGTTGTATCCGTATGCGATGAAGTTGGCTAGTATTGATAATTTGAGGGTGGATGGGAAGTTTGAGGGGGTTGGGGGGACGGTGCCGGAGGGGCAGGGGGCTGTGCATGCGTTGTTGAGTGAGTGCTATGATATTTTGTATGAGTTGAGGAGTGAGGCGGAATAGGCACGGGCACGGGCACGGGCACGATATTGCGGCAGCTGCTGAGGTGGAGGAGAAAGTGTACGTTTGCATGATATCCTTGATTTTCTTGGTTTGTTTGGTCTTGAAGTTTGTCGGCGTATGTCCTTTCTCGTTTTTTTTTTGGGTTTGTCAAGCTAGCTATCATATCAGTTATTCATGTCCATTGTCCCCAGTCTCCGTACTCCAGTACAGCTGTCGCGGCCCCTGACGTACACCCATATCGATCCGCAGCACATACAAACTCCATCTCAGCCTCCCCCAGCAGGGCTCGAGCGTCAATTGTCATGGGAAAGAAGAATAACAAGAAGGATAAGAAGCACGCTGCGGCGGCGAATGGCAGTTCGGCGCATCAGGTTGCGGTGAGCGTGGAAGGGAGCGGGGCGCAGTCTCCCGTCGAAGAGGTGGAGCAGGACCAGGTGCGGGTCAATGAGGTACTGCTGGTATTGAAGTCTCGAATACGTTTGAAGCTAATGGCTGGGATTTATAGGAAGCGGTTGTGCAGTCCGTTGCAGAATCAGTACCGGGAGAAATAGCCAACTCTGATCTACCAACATCAGACTCACCAGTCCTCGTCGAACCACCAAAATCCGAAACAGACACTGTGGTATCTATACCATCATTCAACTCCGAAAAGACAGAAACGGTCCCCAAAACTACCTATGATACCCTCCTCGCCGAGAACGCGGCTCTGAAACAAACCCTCGAAACCCTCGGCGAAACTACAATAAGTCTCTCCTCCTATTCGGCCCTCCAAGACGAAATCGAGAAACTTTCCGCGGAAAAGTACCGGGCGGAGACGGACGCAACGATTGCGCGGGTTGAGAAGATGGGTGCTGTGGAGGATTATGAGGGGATGGAGGAGGAGAGAGATAGCTTACGAGAAGAGCTAGAGAAGGTTAGGGCAGAGGTTGAAAGTGTGAGGAGGGAAATGGTGGAGAAGGCGAAAGAGAGATTGAGGCTTGATGAGACGGTCAGGATTGCGCATGAGAGGGAGAACGATGAACTACGGGCTCAGATAGAGATATTGCGATCCGCAGCCGCAGCCGCAGCAGCAGCAGCAGCAGCACAAAAGTCGAGTGAGGCATCAGAAGGATCAGAAGGAGCAGGAGTTGAGGAACTCCGCCGCGAACTTGCCGAAGCAAAGGAAAACGTCCAGCTCGCCGAAGAAGAACGCGACAAAGCCGAACAAAAACACCGCGAACTCCTCCAAAAAGTCAAAACCATGCGCTCAACTCTCGGCGAACGTCTCAAATCTGACGCCGAAGAGCTCGAAACACTACGATCACAGCTGACGCGCCTCGAAACTGAGAACAAGGAATTGAAACAAGCGTTGGAGACGGTACAGGAGGAGTTTGGGAGGGTTAGTGATGAAAGCGATGAATTGAGCCGAGAGGTAGCGAAGATGCGAAGCGAATCGGATAAGGGCTTCGCAAAATGGACAGCGGAACGACAATCCCTCGTCACCAAATCGCGAAACCTCGACGCGGAACTCGCATCCGCTAACAAAACGCTTTCTTCACTTGAATCGCTCCTCCAAGAAGAACGTTCCCTCCGTGAAGGTTTTGAAGCCCGTGTTGGGGAGTTAGAGGAGGAAGTTCATGCGAGACGGGAGGCGTTCGAGGAGCTGATGGGTAGAAGGGAGCAGGATGGGATGGAGATGGAGAGACTGAGGGGGCAAGTTAAGGAAGCCAAGGAAGCGCGGGAACGGGAGGTTAGGGAGATTGAGGAGAGGCTGCAGGGTGACATCGACAGACTTGTGACGGAGAGGAAGGAGTTTGAAGAGAGGGCAACCGATGCTGAAGCCAAGTTGACAACCGCCAAAGCCGATCTCGAAAAGCTTCCGAAGCTACAAGCCGACCTCAAAGAAAAAACCCTGGCCCTAGCAAAGGCTCGCCACGAATCCATCATTCTAAACGAACACCTCACCAAAGCCCTCCGTCTTCTAAAACGCTCCTCGTCCAGCTCCAACTCGACAGTCGATCGACAACTCGTCACGAACTTGGTGTTGAAATTCCTGTCATTGCCTAGAGGTGACGCAAGAAAATTTGAGGCATTGGGTGTACTGGGAGGATTTTTGGGGTGGACGGAGGAGGAGAGGGGGGTTGCTGGGCTCGCACGACCAAGCGGCAATGCCTCGGGCGCAGCAGCTGGAGGTTTGATGAGCCCAGGGTTGCAGAGCCCGTTAGGGTTTAGGAGGGTTAGTTCGACGTCAGCGCTGTCTGCTGCTGATTATTTCCCACCGGCGGGGAGGGATGAGAGTATGAGTGATCTATGGATACATTTTTTGGAGAAGGAGGCGGAGGCGGGACGGACGCCCAGTGTCAGTGAGGGTCCGGATTCGAGTGCGATTGCGAGTGCGGATGCAAAGTAGGAAGCAGGAGAGCGGTCGGTAGAGCGAAAGGGAAAGAGACAATGTCAATTTAGCATGAGGCAACATTCATCCAAAAGCTTCGCTAATTTAGCGCATTCAATCGGTTCATTCAGCTCCGTTCCGTCTTTAGTCATGCAGTCCACGGGTATAGTATATACAATCGTCCTCAAGAAGCACTTAGAGCTCCTTCTTGGTAGCAACACGCTCGGTGTGCTCCTTGTTCTCAAACGGAAAACCACTGGTTCCTTTAGTCGTATCCGCTCCAGTCTTCCTCGAAATACGTCCACTAAAAACAACCATTAGCCTTGAGATTCTCTTATTAGAAGCTTTGCGGGTGACATACTTGTCAGTAGCAAAAAGCATACACCATAACCCAACAGCAGCCAAGACACCCTCAACAATTGCCGCGATATAGTACGTGAACGAATGTCCCTTCGCTCCGAACGCATACGTCAACATCATCGCCGCAACGTGATAAGCCATCGTGATGCCCAATGTAGGAACCGTATACGGTGCTCTGGGGTCCTCCTCTGCCGTTGTCGCTCTCAGACTCGATGTCAACGGAATGGCTCCGGTAAGGAGGAGAGAGAGAATGGAGAAGGAGAGGAGGGTTAGGCCGAGACCGCGGGTGAGGTAGATCTCGAGGGGTGAGGGTTCACGAATCTCGGGGGAGAGGAGGGTGACGATCATTGTTGGGGAGGCGAGGAGGGGAAGGGATTGAAGGGCGCCCCAGAGGGCGGTGCCGTAAGAGTAGCCGTGGTAGACGTCCATATTGGTTGTTTGTGAAGAATGTTAGTTGGAGGGTGGTGAGGTTTTTGTACTTTATGGCGGGGCCTCCTCATGACGTCACGGGGATCCGCATGACGGTGTGCGCGTGCCCAGCACACCTCCTCCATGCTGTATGTTGTATGTCGATTGCGCACAATACATAGGACGAATATACCTCTTGCCTAGTATCCCCCGACTGCCATCCCACCACCAACCACCTGCTACCGTGCCCCAAGCACCGCCAACCCCCTCCTCAACTCCGCAACCGCCGTCTCCACATCCTCATACTCCAACGCACTTATCGCGAATCGCGCATGTTTTCGCGCTTGTTGCATCTCGTCTTCCGTCACCTCCTTCGCCCTCACTTCTTCACGTACCGGGGCGGGTGGTGTGGGATGTGAGGGCGCATGGAGTTCTGTGTCGGGGGGTGAGTCGTACCGCTCCGGCGCGCTCGGTGATACATGCGGGAAGTATGATGACGCTACTGGTGCTGGTGCTGGTGCGGGTGCGGGTGGATTGTCATAATACCCTCCGCCTTGGATGGGTGGGGAGATTGTCCGGTCCGAGAAAGGGTCGAGAGAGGAGTCTTCGGGTTCGATTCCGGGTGGAGGAGGGGCTGATGCCATTTCCTCCACTTCCGCTTCCACTTGTTTCTGTTCTTCCTCCAATTCCGTCCTCCGTTCCACATTGGGGTCCATTTTGGTTTTGACGCAGCGGAGGATTCGAGCAGCTTGGTATTTCGCGTACTTGATCTTCTCCGCACAATCCCTCCCCGCAGCCAACGTCCGTGCCCTTTCTACCTCGTCTTCGCCTTCCGCTTCTGCTTGTTCATCTGTGTCGAGGAAACACCCGCGCCAAACTTCGAGAAAGCGGGAAGCGGCGAGGAAGGTGGTCGCTGTTTTGAGGGAGGCGCGGGCGACGCGTTCTTCGTTGTCGGCTGTGGCGAAGATGCGGAGGGCAAAGGTTAGGAGGTGGGTGCGAGATGTGGGTTTGGATGACATGGTGGGGTTGTCAGCTAATTGTGCGCGAAACTATATCAACACCCGTATGTCAGCACTGTAGTGATCGCAGAAGGGAGGGAGTAGTACGCACGCTTTCGACGTCGTCCATGAGGGAGAAGACGTATGATCTTACTTCGGGGTCTGTCGTTGCGCGAACGATGGGGATGGAGAGTTGGACGGCGTATTCGAGGCAGTAGTAGGAGACGACTGGGTCTGCTGTCCGTAGTTCGGTTGAGTGCTTGATGAACTGTGTCACCGTCTTCATCGCTGGTGCCGCTGCCATGCTGGATCACGATCAGAATCAGAATCAATAGATGTTGATGTTGAGGAGGACCCGCGAACGGATCAGTTGCCCGACGTACGTGGATCGGAGTGCGGCAGACGTGCAGTGAACGACAGGTGCGCGTCTTACAGCCAAACCTCGATAAACTCGCGTCGTCCAGCACAAAACACCAAAGGGAGGCGAACAGACAACAACCAGCTGCAGCTCTGATCAGCATACACCTCCTCAAAATCAACAGTCAGAGGTAGAGAGTCAAGATGCCCGCCCCAGGCGACCAACACAACGACGGCCCCAGTGGAATCTTCCGCAACCCCTACCTTCCCGCCACCGCCGACCCCCCACGAAACCCCTACACCGCAGCTCAAATCTTAACTTTGCAGCACCAACTCAACAAATGCCTCGGACCAGAATTCGTGACGCAGCGTCCCGGCGCAGGCGGACAGAAGGTCAGTTATGTGGAGAGTTTCAAGGCGATTCAGCTCGCGAATGAGATTTTTGGGTTTAATGGGTGGAGTTCGTCGATTAGGGCTATTCATCAGGATTTTGTACGTTGTCTCACTACTCCCTTGGATGTAGAAGACTGACACGGGCACAGGCTCACGAGATCAACGGCCGCTGGTCCATGGGCATCTCCGTAACCATGCGCGTTACCCTCCAAGACGGCACATACCACGAAGACATTGGCTACGGCTCCATCGAAAACACAAAAGGCCTGGCCGGCGCTTACGAAAAATGCAAGAAAGAGGGCACGACGGATGGGCTGAAAAGGTGTCTTCGGAACTTTGGGAATGTGTTGGGGAACTGCGTGTACGACAAGGAATATTTGGCGAGGTTGAAGAGGGTTAAGGAGAACCCGGTGAGTTTCCTCCTGATGGGGATGGTGATAGTGTATGGGATTTCATGCTGATTCGTGATGTGTGTTCGTAGGTAAGGTGGAACCCCGCGACATTGCACCGCCGACCAGAGAATCTACCACAAGGCCAACCCCGCCCAACCCACTTCTCCCAAATAACCTCCGCCCCACCTCCCGAAGTCGTCGAATATTTCACCGTTCCCCCCAACCATGGCCCCACCTCCGTCCCCACTCACCCCCCCACCAACCCCACCACCATGCCCCCCCACATCCAAAGAACCGAAACCCACGAAAGCAAGGAAAGCGACATGTACAACGACGACGAACTCGACGACATGGATTTCGATGGGATTGAGGCGGAGTTGATGATTACGGAGGAGGAGGAGAGGTTTGGGGTGGAGATGGGGGGGTATGATGCTGTTGTGTTGGATGAGGGGGATGAGGGGAGTGGGGGGTATGATGGTGGGAATGGGAATGGGAGTGGGGTGAAGGTGGAGAAGTCAATATATGCGGGTTCTGGTGGTGGAGGATACAACAGTGGCAATAGCGTGGGACAGAACCACGCACAAGGCGCCGGCGCACCGACGTTTGGACGAGTTCCCGTGTTCAATGTCGGGAACTCGAGGTCTGGGGCTGGAGCACCAGCACCAGCACCAGCACCACAGCCTCAGGCGCAGGCGCCGGTGCAAGCACCCCATTGGAATAACAATCGACCGGAGACGGTGAAAGGGCCGTCGGCACCACCGGCGCCGGCACCGGCACCTGCGGGGAATGGGAACTGGAGTAATAACGGCAACAACGGCAACAACGGCAACAACGGCAACAACGGCAATGGTGGAAATAATGGCGGCGGTAACGGAGGTGGTAATAGAGGTCGTAATGGGGGCGGGAGTATGATGCAGAGGTCGAACAGTATGGGTATGGGACCACCAGCGCTACCCGCATCCGTACCCGCACCAGCCGCTGCTCCCTCAGTACTCGCTGCTGCCCCCGCGAGTCCAGACTCCGCTATCGCACCGCCTACAGACTATGATCAAGAAGCCCCACCAGACGCCATCATTGCCTTCATGAACGCCCGCGCCGCAACAGGCCAAACAACCGCCCTCTTCGACCCAACGAAAGACTCGCCAATCCTCAAGCGTACAGCAGGGATCGAGCACGCAAAGTCGAGTCCGATCAGGAGAGATGGGAAGCCGGTTCAGGCCAAAACCGGTACTTCGGTGCCGCAACAGCCGCAGTTTGGTGGGGCTCCGGGAGGAATTGGGAGGAGGATTGGGGTGCCGCCGAGTCCGCTTGGTGGAGGGGGTGGAGCGGGTGGAGCGGGTGGAGCGGGTGGAGGGATGGGTGGGTTTGGGAGGGTGAAGCCGTTTAAGTTGCCGACAATGAATTTGGGACAAGCGCAAGGAGGGGGGTCATTAGGAGGAGCAGGTGGGGCAGGGGAGAAGAGGGTGTTTGGGGATGCGACGGGGGTGAATGTTAATGCTGGCGGGGGTAATATGGGAGGTGGAGGACCACCAGGAGGTGGGTCCGGAGGGACGGGACCGGGGATGGAGGGAGGTGATGCGAAGAGGACAAAGATGTGAAGTATGTAATTAATTGGATTTGAGCAGAAAAGGGAGTACAAGGGAGTTGGATTTCGGTGTTTGTTCTTTTCTGCATTTCTTCATAGCCATAGTGAACAAGCGACAATTATGCTCGTTCTCAGCATGTAAAGGTTCGTTCGTAATATCGCCTTTGCCCTCAGTCACGTCCCTCCCTTTGTAGCTGTACCAGTTCAGAAGATCTCCTCCTCTCTATTCCCCAAATCACCGAGCCACTCCTGGTAATACACACAACTCCCATGATTCACCGGTCCACCCTCCTTGCAAACATCAAACACCGGACAATTCCCACACGGCGCCTCCACAAATGCATTCTGCGCTATCTTATTGAAGTCACGTACAGCAGAATATGTCATCCCATCTGGCCTCTTCTCAATCTTTCCATCGTAGATCAAGACATCCAACAACTGCATGATATCCAACACTGTGAGTTCGGTATTCGTGATTCCCATGTTATTGACCCATTCATGGATTTCAGTCGCGTTGGGGTAGCACCTGGTATAATCTGGCACATAATGCGTCGCCCGGATCTTATCCCCCGCCCTCTTCTACCGCCACGCCCGGTCTTTCAAAAACTTCAATATCCCCTCACTCAACCCCAATATTAACCCCTCATCCAACCCATCATCACTGTAAAACACACCGCCACTCAAACTCGCACTAGGCTCCAAATCGTACAACATGTACCACTTTTGGGTTGGTTTCTCGACCTTTTTGACTTGTTTGATCATTTGTTTTGATTCGAGGCGTTTGATTACGTTCGTTACGGTGACTTGGGGTAGATTGGATCTCTTGCGAAGTGTGGCGAGGTAGATTCCTTCTGTATTGACGGGCTGGACAATTTGGTAGACAGTTTCGTCGTCGGGATTGAGGTCAGAGAGGCGGGCAGCTTCTTGAGGACGGAGGCCACGGTACATAATTTCTCTACCATTTTGGATCTGGATTTCGACCATTCTTTGGAGACGACTGTCAGTGAATGGCTTATGGGGGATGGGGGGGGGAAACATACGAATCCCAACAACTCATTCACTGCTTCTGCGATCTGATACTGGGCCTTATCTGGTAACATGTCGTTGACCTCATCTTGGGACTTGAGAGTTGGGGAGATTGCAACCAATTGTTCATGGAGGAGCCGTGCTGTAACGTAGACTTCTAAATTTAGAAGCTCGAGGATGTAAGGTTCCTTCGCGGCATTGGCATCACTCCCTCGCGTTGGGCTGCATGAGCCCACTCGAAGCCTAAACAGACCGAGTAGCAGCACCGGGTGGAGCATATAGACTCTGGACAATTGGACAGTCAGTTCGTTGCTTGATATCGATTCTGCTGGTACGGAAACGTATTTCGAGTCGATTACAGCTTAGAAGGATCAAGGATCCTTGTGGGGTAATCTATTCCATACACGACGTCGACGCACCGAACACCAAACACGCAACACGAAACAATCACACTTCGCTGAGACAAAACACAACGACAAGCATCATCAAGCAGCTTAATTCGAGATGAACGGCTACTACCAATCTCCTCAGCAAGCTCAAGCCGCCGCACAGCAGTACTACCAACAACAACAACAGGCGTATCAACAGCAACAGCAACAAATGATGATGCAACACTCGCAGCAGCATCAGTATCAATATCCGCAGGCACAGTATGGATATCTGCAGCCTCAGTTGCAGCAGAGTGCGTTGCCTTTGATGGCGGGTGGGGGACAGGGAGGGGAGGAGGGGGTGCATTATCAAAGACAACCAGAGAGGTTGACGAAGACGCAGCAGGAGAAGGCGGCGACGGCGAAATTGAAGTTGGAGCATTTCTATAAGGTTGCTGTTGAGCAAGCTGTTGAGCGGAATCAGCGGTAAGCTTCGGTTCGTTGGATGTATTTATGCTGGCGTGCTGACTTGTGGGCGTGTAGACGACTCGAGGCTGAACAGAGACTGGCCCAAGACCGGGGATCTGAGGAGAGAAAACAGAGACAGTTGAGAAGTTTGGGAGAGAAGGAGAGTCAGTACTGTAGATTACGACGAACCAGACTCGGCCTCGATGATTTCCATACCGTGAAGGTCATCGGAAAGGGTGCTTTTGGAGAGGTGTGCATGATGTTGTCTTTGCCAAAAACCGAATACTGACGATATTGTGCACAGGTCCGCTTGGTACAGAAAGTCGATACCGGCAAGATTTACGCCATGAAGACACTTCTCAAGTCCGAGATGTTCAAGAAGGATCAGCTCGCACACGTCCGTGCAGAGCGTGATGTCCTCGCCGAATCTAACTCCGAATGGGTTGTGCAGTTGTTCTACTCATTCCAGGATGTGAATTATCTGTATTTGATTATGGAGTTCTTGCCCGGTGGTGATTTGATGACGATGTTGATTAAGTGGGATACGTTTAGTGAGGATGTGACGAGGTTTTATATTGCGGAGTGTGTGTTGGCGATTGAAGCGATTCATAAGCTTGGGTTCATTCACCGGTTTGTTCAACCTTTTCTTGTGCGTCTTGAGTTTTGCTGACGGAAGGTGCAGTGATATCAAGCCTGACAACATCCTCATCGATCAGTCTGGTCACGTCAAGCTCTCCGACTTTGGTCTCTCGACAGGTTTCCACAAGACTCACGACTCGGCATACTACCAGCGTCTTCTCACAGCACCAAAGCCTTCATCCTCGTCATCGAACCCTCAAACTCAGATCCATCTGACCTTGAAGGAGCGCGTGGCAACTTGGAAAGCAAACCGTCGTGTCATGGCTTACTCCACCGTCGGTACGCCCGACTACATCGCCCCCGAAATCTTCCTCCAGCAAGGCTACGGCATGGAATGCGACTGGTGGTCCCTCGGCGCAATCATGTTCGAATGCCTTGTCGGCTGGCCCCCCTTCTGCTCCGAAAACGCCCACGAAACATACCGCAAAATCATCAACTGGCGCGAACAACTCTACTTCCCCGAAGACGTCCACATCTCCGCCGAAGCCGAGGACCTCATCCGTCGTCTCATCACTTCCGCCGACCACCGTCTCGGCCGCCACTCTGCTGACGACCTCAAGGCGCATCCGTTCTTTGCGGGTGTTAATTGGGCGACGATTAGACAGGTTGAGGCGCCGTTTATTCCGCAGTTGAAGAGTATTACTGATACGAGTTACTTCCCGACGGATGAGTTGGAGGATGTGCCGGATGCGCCGGCGGTTGCGGCGATGAGGCAGCAGCAGGATACGGCGGGTGCGCAGCAGAGTGGGAATGGAGTTGCGGAGACTGGAAAGGATTTGGCGTTTGTTGGGTATACGTATAAGAGGTTTGACATGATGACCAAGAAGGGAATGTGGTAGACCAGCATAAGCAACAAGAGAAGATGAAGGCGGAGTGGAGAGTGGAGGAGGAAGAGTGCAGGCGATGGACGGTGCAATTGTTTGCTATTTATTTTTGGCTTTTGAGTTTGGGCATGGTTTGTTTCTCGTTAGCGAATATCAAAAATAAAAGTTGGTTGGCCATATGCTCCACACCGATGCATGTGTATGGATCGTGTGACTCTCTGCCCCATATGACGTCTGTCAGTTGCGGAGGTCTCCCCCCATATAACCCCCAAGCAAACCAGGAATCCTTGTGCGAAACAATGAGCTACCTTTTCCTAGAAGCAATGTCCTCAGCAGCAGACATCGACCCAACCATCCTCGCAACCCACGAACCGGACGAAGTCCTCTCCTCAACCTCTAGCTCTCCCACGGACGTCGACACCAAGGCCGGGTCGTTGGGGTTGCTTCACACGGAGAGTCCGCAAGAGATGATGACACACGAGACACGCGGACATGCGAGAACGAATACTATGGACACCACCGTCAGCGAGACGGCGAAGGAGGAAATGGGCGCTGCGAAGGGGTTGCATTTGCCTGGTGAGGATCAGGATCCGCATGGGGGGATGATTATGGATCAGGCAGTTGGAGGACATGGGAAGGGTAGGAGGGAGGGTGATGAGACACATTTTGGGGCTGGGAAAAGTGAGTTTGATGAGCATACGCTTGACTTGAATTTGTGGGCGTAAAGGCTGATTGTGGGTGTCGTGTAGGGTATGTTCATTGAAAGAGGTGGGGGTGGGGGGTACGGGCTTTGAGGTGGACTGATGAAACAGTCATTGAGGATATTATTGAGGACTATATCTTTGTAGCAGCAGAGTCGACGTTAACTGCAGGAAGGAGCACGCTGCGCAGTGGTTGTGAGCTTGCCCCAACTCGTGCTGTATGATAGGCGGAATACATTCTTTTGGCCGGGCTCCCGTTGCTTTCGAAACTCCTGACGCCCGTCCCTGTCCCGTCATAAATCCATGTCCCAGGCATATATGGTATCTTCACCTCCCCTCTCCATCCCCTTACAACAAAATCAACAACGCCAACACAACAACCAACACAACCCCCAACAACCCCACACACCACCCCCCCAACCAATCCTCATTCCTCCTCAACACCTCCCCCACCCTCTTCATCCCCATCTTCAGCTTATCCTGCGTCTTATCCGCCAAATCCTCGACTTCCCGCAGTAGGGACGATTGATCGGCGAGTTCGTTGGACATGGTGTGGGCTTGGGAGTTGAGGGTGTGCAGGGATCGGTGGAGGGAGGTTAAGTTTTGGTCTTGGTCGGCTATAAGGATTTGTTGGTGTTGTTGTTCGAAGTCGCCCACTGCATCGCCGCGTTCAAGGTCGGGGTTTTCGGGCGGTGAGCGGCGGGAGGAATAGGAGGTCCGGGAAGGGAGGGGTTTCCGCATTTCTTCGCGCATGTCGTCGAGTTCGCCTTTTACTTCTGACACGAAGCGTTTCCGTTTCGTAACTTCTGCTGTGTCAAGGCCATACCGCGACGGATCGACCTCAACAACACGTACGCTTTCCCCCAAATCCTCGAGATACTCGTTCTCGATCTCGCGTAACACGGCATCTAACTCATCCTTTCCCGTAACCAATTCCTCTGATGCTGGTGCTGTTGCTCTTATCCTCAGGTAGGACGAGAAGAGGGTGCGAGCTTGGTTGAGTTGGTTGAGAGTATCTGCCTTGACCTCCAGAAAGGGATCTTCTGCCATTGCAGTTGAATTGATGTTGTTCGGTTTTTTGGATGGGTGACGTCGTGGTGGGGAGGGAGGATTGTGCCCTTGCCCGACCGTTGTTCGTACGGCAGGATTACTGCTGTGTGCAGAATTCTTGACGCGCATTCCCGTACATGCGCGAGAAGATATGTCCCGATGTCGACCGCGACAAGGTAATCAACCAATATGCTTCTGGGAAGGACGTCTGTTGATATTGCGGCCAACATCGAGAGGTCTCCTCGCACAGTTTACCGCATTGTGAAGAGATTTGAGGACACAGGGCTTACTGAGCGTGAGGGCAACTCAACCTGCGGGCACAAACCGGCTATTGACGAGTTTCTGGGCTCGGTAAGTAGACTACTACTGCTTACAGGTACCACCAAGGGCATCACTAGACGACCGCAGCAAATTAAATACTTGTACGACACAAACCTACCCTCTATCAAGACGGCTGTGCTGAGTTTCTCAACGATCAATTCGCTACATCTCTATCGCGCTACCATGTCACCCGCTGCCTGCAAATTTAGGGTTTGGGTTTGTAACCAGATCTTACGCGCAAACCATGCCATTGAAATTGCTGCCTATACTCAAGAGCAGCTGGTATTTCTCGACGAATCAGCCGTGGATGAGCGCAGGTTCACAAAAATTTGTGAACCACTGACTGGCACCCGCGCCGTCCAGGAGAAGGTCTTTGGACGTTTGACACGTTGGAGTGTGCTGCTGGCATTGACTACTGAAGGCTTGGAGGCGCTACGCATCGTTCAGGGGTCCTTCAATGATGACCAATTCGCCAAATTCATTAACGAGGAGCTGCTACCAATCGTTGGTCCATTCCCTGGTCGAAACAGTGTCATTGTGCTTGATAATTGTCGACTTCATCATGAACCAAGGGTTGCTGAACTCTTAGTGAACCAACATGGGTACCACATTGTTTTCTCACCACCGTACCCGCCCGACCTCAACCCAGTCGAGCTCCATTTCAGCATGATGAAGGCCTGGATGAAGAGCAGAAACAGCGATCCTGACGCCCGTCTCGCCCCTCCCTCCTTTATCTGCAAAGCGATCGACTATATCAACACAGATGTCAAAAAGATCCGCAGTTTGTGTACACGGGCTGTGGTTATGCGCTACGCGGCATGGATTTGCGCGAATATGTTGATAACAACTGTCAAATGGCCCCTCGAGCAGCTGAGCGGGTGTAGCTATCATTCACTAGTTAGTCTCAGTAATTTCATGAATCAAAGGAACATTTCGTTCATTATTCACATACTTGCCGTTCTCATGGGTCATTTCCCGGGTCTTGATCATTCCACACCCCAGCGCCGACAAAAAACTCGGGATATCTCGCCAACCGCAAATCGGATCTCGGAGCGTAGAGAGTATATAGATTGATAAAAGTCCCCTGAATCCGTTCCCACCTTCAAATTCGGATTTGAAGGTTCCTGGGAGAAGATACCAACTGTTTCTCACCTCTCAGCCCGGCGCTGCGGCTGGTGTGGCACAGCGCATATATGCATAAATCTGCACATCACATCTCAGCAGTATTTGGCAGAGTACAGCAGCTGGTGGAGTGAAATCTGCGAGTTAAAGGTATCAGGATATTCAAAAAGTTACTCTCTATCTCTCTACGCTCTTACCGTATTCCCAAGTTCAATGGCTGTTGAGATATCTTTGAAATTGTGAGTGCGCCGGGGTGTGGTATGAAGATTTAGGAGTGTGGAATGATCAGGACCCCATTTCCCTAACAAAATGACTGGGAACTGCCCCACCTGCATGGGATGCAAGTGTAGCTTACTAGACTACGCTCTTCTGAGACAAATAGTATGCACACTAAGCCCTGCTTTGGTGCGCATGTCCAGCATATTGCTTGCTAATTCCTGCGTTAGAGTGCAGAATGCTTGAGAACGTCACTTCGTACTCGACGGAGTATGTGAGAGTTTTGTGAGCTTATTGCAAAAGAATCAAGCATTGTGGATTGGAAAGCAGTACAGTACGACAAAGATAACTATAAAGCAAAGCTTTCTTCAAACTCCTGGCTCTCGTAGACCTCGAAGGGTGTCTCCTTTAGGCCTAGGGGTCAAGGCTTCGATTGCTGCACCTGCTGGATACCTTTCCAAACCGGCCACCACTGGCGCATAATCCTCACCCATCCATGCTTCACAGGTGGTAGGCCATTGGCCTCAATGTTTTTGAGATCGCCATGCACTACTCCATTGTCGCTTATTGCATCTCGAACTGTTTGACAATTGAAGTCGATGTAGTCTGGAACCTTGGTCTTAACATAGGCTAGAGCCCCCGTCCAAATCATCAGCAGCTGGCCCTTAAAGAGGGCTTGAGCCTCTGAGCATTTGCGTGTCAATGGTCGTGGTTGTTGGGGTCGGGGTTGGAGTAGGCTGACTGGAGGGAGGTAGCGGTAGATCGAATCGAGGCGCAGTCACTGGTGTAAGTAGCTGAGGGACACCGGACGAAGAGTGCCTGCTTTCAGGTGTTTCCAATTGATCTGTCGACTTGAATGGTTCAAGCAACCGAGCAAAAAGGGGATCATGGATGGGCGGATCCTCGATGGTAACTCCAGGTTCTTTCGCCACCAAGTACTTAGACCGTAGATTGAGGAGATCATTGGTAATGTATCGATGTTGGTGAGAAAAAGGATGAACATAGCAGTACTGCTGGTGGTGCTTGGCGCATTTGTGCTTAGCCTGCAGGGTCTGAACAGCAAGGATCCTTTTGTAGCGTTGAGGATCATTCGCAAGTTCATTTGGAATGCCCTGGAGAGCATTATTGGTAGCACTGTGCCTAGGTCGAGGGATGAGAGGCTTTGAAGCCTTGGACTGAGTCTGAGAGGCGTGCACGGGGTTTGCTCGTCGAACTCGGATTGAGAAGCAGCCCTTGTAGGGTCATAGTGTGTATAGGCTAGGACGAACACTGTCCATTCGACCTTGGGTGTATTGCGCCCAACGCGGACGGCATCAATGAAGGCTTCCCAGTCGTCCTCCGTTCGTAGTCTACACCATGGTGCATCCCGGCTCCTTCCACGGCAGACTTTCCAGTTGATGTTGGGCTTCAGGGAGTATTTGTTGACGCCTTCGACGACCATATGATCATGAAGCAGTTCCTCGAGGGCGAGATTGATCAAAAGCTGCTCTTGGTCGGCCCAAGACCTGACTGGATTGACCGTCCAGGGTGCTTGAGGGTACTTGTGGTTCTTTTCCCTAGTGGCGAGAATGAAGACCCGGAATCGTTGAATCTGATGATAGTCAACCGGTGCGTCTTCGTCTTTAAGTTCAATGACTGTCTAGGCCTTTTTTCCCTTTGGACTGTATTTGTAGGTGGTGGTGAGGCTGCATCCTCAAGGAGACGGGAGGGCAGTTTGTGGATACCAGTCGATGCCCTGCGCTTATGAAAAGCCTTAGCAGCTCCTTTCAGTTTTCTACGAGGTGTTTTCAAGCTTTGACGGCTTGTTTGGTGGGATGGTCGCGTCCTGCGCGAAGACGCGATAAAATGATGCACGTCACGAATTTTGCACGCTGCAGTAATTCGTGAAAACGACCGCACCATAATTAACTCTCGAACAACAACAACCAGCACACGATGATCACGCCGTCGTTTTCCGTCACTCAAGATGAAGAGTTTGTTTTCATCGAGATCAACGCGCCTTACATCAAGGTACGCCGTCACTCGCTGCTTATACCGTCTCCCTACTGACCGTGCGAAAGGCTCAAAACATTGAAATGCACGTTGCAGACGAGACATTTATCTTCAGTCTAAAGCCATACTACCTGCGACTACGCTTCCCTGCGCCCTTAGTCGAGGATGACCGCGCTCATGCCTCCTACGACGTCGGCGCCGGCGTTATCTCCGTCAAATTGCCCAAGGAGAACAAGGGTGAACATTTCCCAGACTTGGACCTGATCTCAAAGCTATTGGCGAGGTCTGGGGAAGCTGCTTCTGCGACTGCACCAGAAGCGCGGGTTCAGCTTCCGTTGATTCAAGTTATGGATGATGGATCGGGCGAGAATGCTGGTGATGCGATGGTGGATGCGCAGAATGATCTTGCTCAAGCGAGTGAGTTTGATTGGGAACTTCCGCAGGAGGTAGCGCCTGATGTTTCGGAACTGTTACATGCCAAATATGGGTTCAATCTCATGTATCAGGGACACTTCACATATGCGCAAGAAACGGCAAATGATATCAATGAGATTATGGAGCCGGAAAAGTCAACGGCTGAGTCGAGAAAGAATGAGAGGTTGATGAAGGAGGAGGTGAAATTTGATGAGGCATATTACCAGACGGACTTTGTTCACACGGAGGAGATTGACGAGTGTATCAAGTGGAAGTCACCGGCGTGGACTGCTCTGAGAGAGCTCCAGAAGGCCGAGAAAACCCAGTCAGAAGGTGATGGTATTGGCTTCTACCGTCCTCCTCCGGCAAGCTGACACTATTACAGACCCAACCACCTCATCCCCCGAAATCACCTTCGACGACAAGGAAACAGAAGCCCTCCTTCGTCTCCCCCGCCGCGAATACATCATCTCAGACCCCCGCTCCCTCTACCTCTGCCTCATTCCCCTCCTCTTCGCCCACGCCTACGACACGCGCACAACCCTCAACGACCCAACCCCCGAATCCGCCTGGACAATCGGTAAGCTCTCACCCACAATCGCCTGTCTCGACTCCTCTTTCCAATCGATTCGCGAAGTGATGGTAGCGTGTACGAGGCGAGCTTTAAGTTATCCCCTGTATAGGAACTGGAAACTGGTGGAGAAGTGTTGGGAAGATGTGTATTGTGCACTGAGGCTTGGGAAGAGGTGGGTGTTGAAGTGTTTGTTGGGGGTTCGGGAGAGGTTTGAGTGGCATGACGTTTATTACATCTATAACAAGATTATTGTGGAGGATTTTTGTGTGTGGATTCAGAGTGCGAAGTGAGTCCTCGCTTTCTGTTGAAGACGTGTACGTGTGATGATGCTAATGGTTGAGCAGTGATAATGTGATTAGGACGTTGGCGCATGAGGTGCGGCATTGCACGCTGGCTAAGAGTGAGACGGGGTGGGATTTGGAGGAGTTAGAGAGCAAAACTTCGCAATAGATTACTTCACAGGAATCATAACTCTCACGTTGAGCAGGGTCGAGAGGGCTGTGCTAGGTTGATATCAGAGCGGTGGTCGGAATATGGGAATGATACCCGGACCTTTTGGGTAGGCAATCGCTAGAATACGATTCGGTTAGAAACCACGCATTTGTACGCATGATATCACGAATGTCCCCTTGCTCGTCGAAGTCGAATCTCTCTAAGTTGTGGTATATTCAAGTCATGCTTGGTTAGAATCATACACTCCCACCCTCCCTCATGCCTTCCCAATCAAAACCTCCTCCCTCTTCCCCCTCTCCACATGTTCATCCGTCAACAACCTCTTCTCATTAACCCGACTCCTCCTCGCATCCTCCACAGCCTCCGCCTTCTTCTCCGCCGCCTCATCGATCTTCTGCTGTACCTTCTCCCACCCTCTTCGTCCCAATCGAACAATTTCGCTCGGGATTGCGGCGTAGTCGACATCATGCTGCAGGTATCTGATTCCGGATTCGAGACCAGCGTTCCACCTGTCTGCGAGATGTTCGGTGAATGTGCGCGGGATGTGGGTGGAGTGGAGGTCTAAGGGAACGGAGGGTGCGTTGAGGGAGTCGAACATTGCGCGTTGGTTGTCCAAGGAGCTTTTAATGCCGTTGGCGGTGGTGGTCATCTGTCAATTGGACCTCGAGGTTAGCATTTCGTTGGCGATGAGGAGAGGTGAGGGAAGGGTGGGGTGTACGTGGAGGTAGGCACCGTAGGTAACTGAGGTACCCAGCAGGACCCCAGAAACAACGGGCCAGATCAATCGAGGCATCGTAACGAAACCAAATCGAGATTTGTGGTGGAGTGTAACGTAGACACCCCTTCAGCGCCCCGACGTACAAGTCCGGGGATCAGATACAGCCTAGCCCCAGGGGCACCCCTACAGCACCCGATTTTTGGAGTACGCAGCGAAATAGGGATACGACCGATCAAAGAGCCCGGATCTGTCTATTTTCTCTCAAAGGCATATTTATCACGTCCAGCCTCCTCGGGAGAGAATAAGACAAGATGCCTATTAAGAGAAATATGCGTGGGTTGCATCGGACGAGCTCGCACCGTAATGCTTTGGTATGTGGTCCCTGGGATGTCCTGGTTGTTGTTGTGGAAGAAGGCTATTAATGATGGGATGTGTATAGTTGAGGAACATGGTTGTGTCGCTTGTGATGCATGAGTCTATTCTTACGACATGGCATAAGGCGAAAGAAGCACAGAGTGTGGCAGATAAGATCATCACGATGGGAAAGCAATACCTGGGTGGAGACAGAAATGCACTCATAAAAGCACGGGGTTACTTCTACGTATGACCGTCCTCCACACGTCCTGCAGGGCTGGCCTAACACGCTCGTACAGAACCAAAAGGAGCCGACGAACAAGCTCTCCACCATCCTCGCCCAGCGCTACAAGGAAAGACCAGGCGGCTACACCCGCGTCCTCCGCGCCGACCCCCGTGTCGGCGATAAAGCCCAAATGGCCGTCCTCGAATTCGTGGACGGCGCCCGCGACACACGCTTCGCCATGACCGCCCGTACCCTCGCCCACGACGAAATGTACGACAAACCCCAAACCCCAATAACCCTCCGCAACATCGTCAAAGTTACCCGTTACCGTGGGGAGACCGGAACGGCCGAACTCAAAGATTTCGCGCAGAAATTCAAGGCGGCGTTTCAGAGACGAGGGTTCCATGCGCCGGAGCAGGCTCCGAAGGAGATGGAGAAGCATATGAAGATTAATGATGAGAAGATGAAGAAGATGGATAAGGAGAAGAAGATTAGGGAGACGTGGGTTGCGGAGAAGGAGGCGCTGAAGCTGTTGAAGGAGGACAAGAAGAGAGAGGAGCTTCAGAGGAGGCAGGTGCTCAAGGCTCAGGCAATCGAGAACCGGCGCAAAAAGGCCAAGCAGGTCGAGGCCTAAGGAGGGGTGATCATGGCAGGTGTAGATAACCAAATATCATCATTCACGATTTCGGTGTATTTTATTGGCCTATGCCCGGGGCAGCACGTGCCTGCGCTACAAACTCCACTCGAAGCCGTGCACCTTCGCTCACCACCAAAAGAGAAGCAGCCAGAGGAGCATACAATCCAGCATACACCCCATTATACCCCCCACAATGCTCCGATCCGCTCTCAGAACAACCCTCCCCTCCCCCCGGCCCGCCCTCGCCCTCCGCTCCATCTCCAAAGAAATGGGCCCCGTCGAACCCACCAAACTCACCCCAGACATGCAACCCTCCATCCCCCAATCCAACCAACACGAAGCCCGCACCCTCCAAGCACCCAACCGCACCACCACTTGGTCATCCAGCCAAATCGAGCGCTCACAAGCTATGAAGGGACCCAGGTTCGAACAAACCGATTTCGCGTTGCAGCCTACGCCGTATGCGGCTGTCGAGTTGATTAAGGAGGAGCCGGTTAGGTTTTTGGAGAAGAGGGTTGCGAGGTGTGATGGTGGGGGTGGGCCGAGGGGGCATCCTGCTATTTACATTAATCTTGATAGATCGGGACCTCAGGCTTGTTCGTACTGTGAGTGCACGCCCTTTCTGGTATGATGGGAAGATTATGAATGCTGACTTGGATAACAGGCGGTGTCCGTTACGAGATGAAGCACCACGATGACCACACGCACTCCCTTAACTTCATCCAGGGACAGTAAGAAAAGACGGATTTGAGGTGTTAGGGGCCGGAGTGGAGGTTTGGGGAGAGCGGTTGGGAGTGGGAAGATGGACGACGAACATGTAAGATTCGCACAGGAACATCATAATACACATTTTTCGATACAATACTCCGGGCGCCAATCATTATGCATCGTTTTGTCTTTGGGGTCTAAAGATCGCAACCTATCCTTGCACTTAAGCTTGTCTACCCACCCCTCACTTCTACAACTCCTCCACAGCCTTTTTTAACAGCCAAACAAACCTCCACACCTCCCGAAAAGTATTATACAACGGCGCCGGCGCAACCCTAATCACATCCGGTTTCCGCTCATCAACAACACACCCCGCCCTCTCCAACCTCTCAAAAACCCTCTGCATCGTGCCTTCCTTAAACAACAACGAGAGCTGTGCTCCGCGTTCAGAGGGTGACGTGGGTGTGATGATCGTGAAGGGGGGTGAGGGGCCGGGAAAGTGGGTGAGGAGGAGGTGGTGGAGGTAGGTTGTCAGTAGTTGAGATTTCGCGCGGAGGGCTGTCATGGATGTTTGTGAGAAGATTTGGAGGGAGCCGAGGAGTGCTACCACATCCAACACGCTCGGGTTCGAGAGCTGATACCCTGCCGCGCCCGGGATAGCCTTAAACACGTTCTCCATCCTAAACCTGGACGCTTTATCGTGGCCCCACCACCCACTCAACCGCGGTCTGGGTGTTTGGGATAGTGAATGGCGTTCGTGGATAAAGATCGAGGCGATTGCGCCGGGTCCTGCGTTGATGTATTTGTAGTTACACCAGGCTGCGAAATCGACGTCCCAGTCATGGAGTTTGAGGTCGAGGTTTCCGGCTGCGTGAGCGAGGTCCCATCCGACGAGGATGCCCTTGGAGTGGGCGTGTTGGGTGATGAGTTGGATATCGAAAGCTTGGCCGGTGTAGAATTGGAGACCGGAGAGCATGATTAGGGCGGTTGAGTCAGCGTGCTCGTCGATCGTGGCGAGGATTTGCGGGGTTGTTAGGTGGTAGTTCCCCGGGAGCGGATCGATCAGGATGAGGGATGAGGATGGGGAGAGTTTGTTCCAGGTTATTTGGGATTCGATGGCGTAGTGGTCTGACGGAAACGCTTTTGATTCCATGATGATCTTGTATCTCTCCTTCGTCGGTGTATAGAACGACGCCAACAGTAAATGCAAATTCGCGGTGAGTGAGCCCATGACGGCGACTTCAGCCGGTACCGCCCCGACGACTGTGGCCATTTGTGTGGTAACGGTTTCGTCTATCGCGACCCATTCGCGGCCGAGGGGGTGTCGGAAGTGTCCTTGTACTCCACGTTGTTTCCACACGGCGAGTTCCTCCAGTAAAAGAGATTCTGTGCGTTTTGGCTGTAGACCGAGGGAGTTGCCGCAGAAATAGATACACTCCTCGTTGGGGGTGTCGGGGGTTTGTGTGGTGATGTCTTTGCAGAGCGGGACGTGGAATTCTGAGCGGAGGTTGGAGAGGGAGTCGTGGGCGTCGCAGTAGGCGGCGAAGTGCTCGGACAGGACGTCTAAGGCGGCGTCGTTTGCGAGGTGGAGTGGATCGGAAGATGAAGATATTGACATTGATGTTGATGGTTGTTGGATCCGGAGGCAATACAAATACAAATACAAATACAAATACGACCAGACATCATTTCCAGCGCGGGTCAGGTCAGGGGTATGAGCCGGCCGCGGTACCGGTAGGAGCTGAGCGTAATTGGAGCAAATCTCAACTCAATTAAATCAAATGGAAGTCCCACCCGTTGATCCCGCTATGTGAGTGTCTTGAAACCACCTTTGCTGTCTACTCTGCTGACGGGCCAACCACTCACAGCTTCAGCGAACTCGGCGACCTCGAATCCCAGTTCACCGCCGCAGAACTCCAACTCCGTACACCCCCCCTCTCCCCTTCCCCTGCTCCCCCTCATCTATAGCTAACACACGGTGATTCGCAGTCAAAGAACAATCCCGTATCTTCGAACCCCTCTACACCAAACGCGACAAAATCATCGCCCGCATCCCCGGCTTCTGGCCCACCGTCCTCGAACAAATCGAAGAAGATTGCCTCACGGATCACATCGATTTCGACGACGTTGATCTCTTACGGAAATTAAAGGTGTTGTCGGTGAAGAGGGATAAAGACGAGCCGAGGACGTTGACGCTTACGTTCGAGTTTGGGGAGAATGAGTTTTTGGGGGAGAAAAGTTGTAAGGTGGTGAAGAAGTTTACGTATGCAGAGGGGGAGGATGAGGAGGGTGGTGTGTTGACAAGTAAGAAGGCTAGTTTGGAGTGGAAGGACGGAATGGATCTCACCAAGAACGCTGGTTCCTTTTTCCATTTCTTTAGCTGGACTGGGAATGGGAAAGATAAGTTCCCGGGAGAGGAGCTCGCGGTAGTCATCGCGGAGGATATGTACCCCAACGCACTAAAGTACTACACTGAAGCTGTCAACGAAGATGAAGAGGACTTTGATGAGGAGGAGGGGTTGGAGGATGATGAGGAGGAGGAGGGGGAGGATGAGGAAGATGACAAGGAGGCGGAGAAGGAGCAGCCGAAAAAGAAGAAGGCAAGGACTGCTTAAAGATATTTCGCTAAGCATATTTCCTACCTATATCATGGGTATGCATCAAGAAACTCCAAAAGATCAAATGAACCACTGCAGATAACCCAACCAAGTCCCCATCCATTCTTCCAACAAAACTAAAAGTCACCCTCACTAATCCCACTCCTCAAGCACATCCCCCTAAACACACCATCCTCCTTCCTAAACAAATTGATCGGCGTATCATACTCGACAACCTTCCCCGCATCCAGCACACAAACCCGGTCATACCCAACAATCGTCCTCAACCGATGCGCGATACACAAAAGCGTAGCATCCCCAAACTCACTCGCAATCGTCTGCTGAATTTTGTGATCGGTCTCAAAGTCGACAGAGGATGTTGCTTCATCCAGGATGATGATTCGAGATTTACGTACGAGGGCACGGGCCATCGCCAATAACTGTCTTTGTCCGAGTGAGAAGTTGAGACCTTCGTCTTCGACGGGGGAGTCGAGGGTTAATTTTTGCTCGCTTTCTTTTGACATGTCGGATGATTCGATTAACCAAGATCTCCTCAAGGCATCATACAACTCTTGATCCGTCCTCTCACTGAACGGGTCGAGGTTGCTCCTGATCGTGCCCTGGAAGAGGATTGGGTCTTGCGGGATGATAGACAACTTCGACCTCAAGTCATGTAACCCAATCGACGCAATATCGACGCCATCAATGGTGATCGTACCCGCAGTAAGCTCAATAAGCCGATATAAACTCGCAAAAATCGTACTCTTACCCGCTCCAGTCCTCCCCACGACACCGATCCGCTCACCACCGTTGATATGGAGATCAACACCCTTCAAGACAGCCGGCAACCCAGGACGATACGAGAGTACCACATCCTTCATATCGATCGCACCCTTCTCGGGCCACGTCGGTCTCGGTGCTCTTTCGGGGATATATTCAGGTTTCTCCATATCGAGGTGGATACCGTAATGGTGTACACGCTCCGTCGAGTTCATGTTGTTCTCGACCTCGGCGAGTTGACGAACCATCCAACTCATCATTCCACCGACTTGAACAATATACGACAACAAGAGTCCGACGATAGCAGGACTGACGTTCAAGCCTGAACTGACCGACAAAATTGCAACAACAAAGATGAGGAGGTTGGCAACCATATCCAACCTGATACCAAGCCATCGCTGGTTAGTGATCGTGATGAGGTACGCCCGGTTCATGGTATCAATACTCTGCTCGTTCACCCGCTTGAAGCGTGCTTGTTCTCCATACGCTCGCACCATGGGAATACCAGTCAACGTCTCTCCGAAGTGACTGTACACATGTGACCGCGTAACCGCGTCCAACCTCTTGATCTCACGCGCACTACTCCGGTAGAACAATGCCGCGAGCCAGAATCCACTCATCAACGGCACGAGCGCGATAGGGAACCAGTAAAAGTACACGATGATGAGGACGAAGGTCGCCAAGATTCCACCAGCGGTCTGGAAGAACATGCGGTACGAGTCGGTCAGCAAGTTATCCATCGTATCGACATCCTTGGAGAAACGGTTGATGATACGTCCGAGAGGCGTCGTGTCGAAGAATGACATCGGAGCTCTCATTACACGTTTCGCCGCATTTGCATGCATGACCTGAGTTGCCTTATTGCCAATGATCACCAACCCAGCACCGAGCATGAACTGTAACAAAGCCTGCACAGCTCCAAACCCAGAATAGATCCCGATGTAGAACCCATTGCTCTTCCCGAACCTGTCCTCTGACCAGTATGACAACCACAAGTTGTTGGCAACGTTCGCACACTGCGTCACAGCAACCAACGCCAGTATGGCCGGGATAACCCACAGCCCACCTCCAGATCTAGCGAAGGTGGTGTACACCTCCAACTTGACCGCACCAGTGTTCCTCTCCTCAGCCTGCATCAGGCCCTTCCCAGGCACACCGGCAGCCTTCTTCTCCACTGCTGGCTTCGTAGCCTCTTCAATCGCCTCCTCCTCAGCAGCTTCTTTCTCTTCCTCCTTCTCCTCCTCCTTGCCGCCGAACTCAGCCATGAGCTTCGAGAACGCACCACCCTTCCCAACGAGCTCGTCGTAGGTGCCACTCTCCGTGATCCTCCCATCCACAACACAGAAAATCCGATCAGCACGAGGCAGGACATGCAACTGATGCGTCACCAAGATTCTCGTCTTATCCGCCATGATCCCACAGATACAGTGATCCAACAGATGTCTGCCGACATGGGCATCGACAGCAGAGAGGGGATCATCCAACAACACGATGTCAGCATTAAAGTACGCCGCACGAGCAAGATTGATACGCTGCTTCTGCCCACCAGAAACGGTGATACCACGTTCACCAATTTCAGTCAAATCACCATTGGGCAACATCTCCAAGTCAGCAACCAAGGCACAGTCACTCACGACGCGCTCATACCTCGCCTGGTCAAACTCTTGACCAAACAAGATATTGTCCTTCACAGTCGTGTTCTGAATCCACGCCTGTTGGGGACAATAACCGACTGTACCAGCGATGGTGATCTCACCATTAACTGTGGTCATATCACCCACGATGGCGGAGAGGAGGGAAGATTTTCCAGATCCGACGGCACCAACGATACACACGAACTCCCCACGCTTCACCTTGAAATCAATGTCTTCGAGATGATGCTTGTGAAGTGGCTCACCAGCAGACACGGCAGCGACGGGGACGGTGTCGATTTGGTCCGCTTCAAGAGTTGCTGCCGGATATTGTGTCTCGGCCTGGGCGTTATCCATCGTGTTCGGATCACGAGTAGTGACGACAACTTCCTTGACTTCCAAATCCTCTTCGCCGGGGATCTTTTTGGAGGAACCGGTAACCGATCTATGCAGGAAATCGATCTGATTCTTCTCGGCCTCTTCCTCGATTGCGTCCTCTTCTTGAATTACGCCATGATCCTCCTTCGCCTTGCCCTTCTCCTGACCCTTCCCACGTCCAAATATACGCGCAACCAATCCCTTCTTCTTTACCACCTCCTTCTTCTCCTCCTTTTTCTCAACATCTTCAATCTCCCACACGAAAGAACCCCCCTTAACCCACACCGCCTCTTCCCCCTCATCATTCCCCACAACCCTCACTCCACCCTCAACAACCTCACCCGCCCCAAGCACCTCGCTCAACCTCCCCAGACTGACCCAAGCATCGGTAACAGCACTAAACACCATCGGCAAGAACATCAAAGGCAGCCTCAACATGTTTAACAAACTCAAACTTGAGAACACGACTCCGGCGCCGAGATCGTGGCCGGTGAGGGAGTAGGTAACAAATGCGAGGATGGAGGCGAAGATGGGGATAGACATCGCGACTGCGTTGACGGCTTGTCGGACGGTTTGGAGGTACCTCACCATAGCCAATTCTTTGTCTCGTAGGTCGAAGAGTTTGGAGAGGAATGCGGAGGACCAGGCGTAAAACTTGATCACCCTCATCGCGCCCAAGATTTCCTGAGTCAACCGAACACGCGCATCCGTGATACGGGACACGACCACCCTCTTTCTCGCCAAACCCTTGAATATTTTAGCGGTGATCGGCATCGTCAAGATCAACAACGCGAAACCCGCCAATGCCGAAGCCCCCAAATTCACACATAAGATAACCAAACAAATACAGATCTGCACCGGCGCAGCCCACACGATATGTGCATACCCAGCAGCAAAGTCGATACGCCCCGTATCCGTACTCATCAAATTCGTGAGTTTCCCATTCGTAAACGCCAACCTCGACTTACTCGACAAGACCAAGGTCTTCCGATACAACGCACTGATCAAAGCACCTCTCGAACATGCACCAACCAACATCGACTGATAAAAGAAATGATGCTGGCAAAATGACGCAACGACCTGCATCACCAACAACCCAATCGCCAACCCGATACCATGTCCAGTCGAGGGTCCGGGTTGGTTGGTGTATTTTGCGATGTAGGCGTTTGTGGAGAAGTTTATGAGAGACTTGAGGAGAAGGGGCGAACAGATTTGCAGGGTGTCACCGGTCACCTTAGCAATCCCTCCAAGCCAGAACTGCCAAAAGAACGTATCATTGATCGCCCTCAACAAAACCCATGCTCTCTCCTCCTGATCCATCGGATCCGCACCTCTCTCCCTCACCGCCGCCGCGCGTTTCTCGAAATTCGCCATGAGTTTGTCGGCCAACATTCCTGATTCACGGGACACGGGGACTTTGTATAGATCGTTCAGCTCGAGGGGACGGGTGTAGCCGACGCGCATGAGAGGAGTGAGCCAGTTCCATGTCAGCTTTGATAGGATATTCGCGTGTGGTTCTGGGCTTTCGAGAGGTTCAGTTGGGATTGGTGGCGGGATTCCTACGCTCTTATTAGCATACACCCAAAGGCGACGAGGGAACTCTCCCCAGGCGGAAAGGGAGACGAGGACGTACCTCGATGTAATGGATTAACAGCATTCACAGCCCGTCTCCACACTGGCTCCCTCCCACCCCCCTTCAACTCCTCATCCCCTACCGCCCCCGAATTCGAAGCCGTACTGCTCGTAAGCGAACTCCCTAACTCAATCGTTTCCTTATGCTTTGCCATTGTCCGTATCCCTATCCGTGAGCATTTACCTTCTCCCTAGGTAATTATAGGGGGGATATATGCGGCCACGTAAGCTGTTTGTTTGTACGGGGTCCGAACACGAGCACGAGCGCGAGTGGTGAAGTCAATATGCATCTGGCCTTTTTCCAATTCGCCGCGCATCGGCCCAATGTGAAATACCGAGCCGATCGGGGCAGAATTAGGCGACGCTCAATCAGCTGCAGCTCAGGTCAATTAATGTGTAAAGGTAAGAATAAAAGGGTCAATGAGTGTAATGCGCCAGCGCCATGAAAGTCCATCCAATCAATCCTCTCCTCCGTCTATCCCTCTTTCTCTCCAGTTTAAAAGTTCGCCGCCATCCTCGGGCTAACCGCACCCTTCCCCCCATGTCTCCCCCACCACCCTCTATACCCCCCTTCCTCCTCTCCATCCCTAACTCCCACGCCGTGCACCGTCTCCCCACTCTTCTCACTAACCTCCTCCTCATCGTCCCCACCAACCCGTAACGCCGCTTCCCGATGCGCGACCTCGGCCCTCCGTCTCCGTCTAGTCCAGTAGAGGAAAAATACGACGATGCCAATTACGAGGGCGCCTACAACGCCGATCACGGCGCCGATGATGGCTTTAGCTGTGGAGGAGAGGCCGGAGGTGGAGGTGTTTGAGCCTGAGGAGGAGGCGAGGGAGGCGGAAGAAGAATCGGAGGAGGAGGAGGAGGCGGTTGCGGACGGGATGGAGGTTGAGGTTGAGGTTGTTAGGACTCCGTTTACGGTCAGAAGTTCTGTTACTGTGACAGGCTCAGGGGTGGAGGTGGGCGCTGTTGTTGGTACAGTGGTAGGACTGGAGGTCGTTATGGTCGTCTTAGTGGGTGAGGCAGTTGTAGTCGGAGCAGTCGTCGAGGCTTGCGTCGTAGTAGCTTTGGGCGTAGTACTGCTGCTCGTACTAGTCGACGTGCTCGAAATCGAAATCGAAATCGAAGTCGTAGTTGTAGTCGGCGTTGAGCTCGTACTGGTCGTAGTAGGCGTAGCCGTTGTTGTCGGCGCCGCCGTGGTAGAAGGACTACTTGACGAGATCTCACTCGCGTCCTCACTCACATCTCCCGTAGCAGTCTCATCCTCCTCCCCAGTACCCGCCGCAGCACTGGTCGTAGTGGCCACAGCCTTCGTCGCAGCCGGAGTAGTGGCGGTGTATGCGACTGTACTGGTCGCGAACGTTGCTTCTGTCGCGCTGGTGATGGCAGCGAGGAGGTCGGCTGTGTATGCGCTTATACGATCAGCACGGGCCCAATCGCGGTAAGAGCGTTCATATTCGGCCTCAGCTGCGAGAACGCTGCTGGTAGTCAACACCAGGAGGGCGAGTGGTAGTTGTGGTCTCATCCTAGTCGTGATAGAATGCTGCTCGTAATTGATCTGCTCTTCGATCCGTCTCACGCCAAGAAAAAGGAAAGTCCGTAATGAATGACAATGCTCAATCCGTCAACGCGATTGAGAATGTTGGTGTTGCAATTGAATGAATGACGCGTCCAGCAAGCGATTGAAGGACTTAAGATTTTTTTGTGTTCCAGGGTTGTTGTGATACAAAAGCGTGAATGCAGGGTCTATTGGTTCATGCGGGGCCGCAACTGCAGTCAGAAGCAGGCGGTGCCGGTGCCGGCCCAGTGTGCGCGTGCAAGACGGATCCAGAACTGGAGTGCAACCACGAAAAAAGTCGGGAAATACATGAGACTAATTGCAATAGAAACCAACTCCAATGCATCAGGTGTTTCTCAGTTTCTTGTTCAAGCATGTTGCTCCGTCACGGGTGGCTGCATGCGCTTTCCACAGCTGGCCAGGCAGCTTTATAAATTTAGATATATAGATCTGGATCTGTCGGCCCCTCCATGGCCATCGCGATCGCCAATCCCGCTCGTTATTGGCCGATTATCGACCCTCTTGGTGGCTATACAGGCTCCTAAATCTTGACAGAGGTGCCAGTTGTCGTCCATCACTTAAAGAAGGTCTCCTCTCAGTATTTTCTCTGTTCATTCTGGGCTCCTTTGTCAGTTTCGTGATGCTTTGCTGGCTTCATTCAGCTAAAGCTACGACTTCGAACATATAAGGAGTAAATCACCTCACGCTTCTGGAGCCCAGGTGGGAATACTTCAAAGCCCTTTAGACGATTGCCTTTGTCAGTTGCTCTGGACATAGATTTCGAAGATCTTACATATGATGGTTGTGTTTATCTCCAATTGCAACTGATAACCATTTGCAGTCTTGGTTGCTCGGTCGCTTAAATGCGAACCAGTCTAAGCCCAACTATCCAACTAGCGCCTACGGAGACTCCACGACAAAATCGACATAAAAGGACCAACTCGAACTCAAAAAATGTAACGAACAGTTGAATTCTCAAGAACTATAGACAATGGACTATCCGTGTCGTCGTGAGGGGAAGCCACCCATGTAGTCCTTGGACTGGGACGTCGGGGATTTTGGGGAGGTGTTCGGTACTCAATCACACACATCATCCACAGCGCCATCACGGCTACCGAACGGTCAATTGAACACCAAATTTCTGAATGAAATTCGAATTGTCAGCGAAATCAGTATGCAAAATGTGCAAGTTGGCTGCAGTAGTTGACCCATGGGAGTGTGGGGTCTACCCGGGCACAGCGGTTCCTCCGCCCATCGATCTAACGATTCCCGCCACGACTGAGGCATCAGAACCAGTACAGTCTTCAATATCATGGGATACGTCATCCAACCACGTCAATACTTCCGTCCAGCACGAACGTGTCTGCTACTACGACCTTGCCAACAACGGAGGCTGCCACAGCAGAAGGAGCGAACGAGATCAAGGAGAATGCACCAACTAAGAGAATAAGGGCATGGTAGAAAATCACTGCTCATCAACCGGTATCGACACAAATGGTAACGACGCTGCCACCACCACGTCAACCAAATCGGTGGGAACGGCCGTCGGCGAGTCCTACGCGAGCGATGCCCAGAAGCCGGCCGACGAAGAGTAGGCTGAGTCAACACCTTCATCGTCTAACCCGGCTGCCTCGATTCAAACTAACACCCAAGATTCCGGACCTGAATCAACTAGACAGGTTTCGGATTGATCGTCAAGTCAGGAGGAGGGGAAACCGGAGGGGACGAAGCGTACTGAGAATGGGAAGGAAGCAGGCCCAAGCCCATTACCGGAGAAGAAGGTGAAAACTGGCGTCGGTGACCCTGCGGCTGAGAAGGTATCAACACCTCGCACGATAAAACGTTCCACAAACTCGCCAGCAACGGGTGATGCGCCCCCTTCGTCTTCAGCACCAGCCCCAACCGCACTTGTTCCCACGGCCGGTGCCGCTCAAGAAAAGGTTGCGACAATGGAGGGTGCCTCACCAACTGCAGCATAGTCTCCAGTGGGATACGGGGAGGCTCTTATGTTGAGCGAAGGTATCAGCTGTAACCGATTCATCATAAACCGTGCGTGGGAATTCTCTCCGTAAGTGTGGAGCGTTAATGGAAGGACAAACTCGTGGGGAGCATTCCGATGATGACTAACGACTGCTGCTATGTATGTTCCCCCAATAGATTCGATGATGGAGGAATGTCTAGGTCGGGCTTCATGGTGTCTTTTAATTCCTCGGGGAGAGGAGTGTTCCACTCTCCGCGCGTCAATGGGAGTTTATAAGGAAAGATGGGCTACGTGTCAAGTCAGTGAAGAAGAGGTAAGCCAATGTCTACTGCGCTGCTATACAGGGGCTGTTACTGACGAAACTCTACACAGATATAGAGAAGCACTTATCACATGATCAAAAAGATTCTGTAAACCGTTTGGAGGAGGTTGTATCCCGTAAAGCATGGCTGAAGAATTTATTCACGTGTTCTTGATCAGTGGATGTAAAGACGAAAGTTCGAGTCCAATGATTGCACAACTTCCTGCATTACAATACAATCGGCTAAACGTAGCATACTTTCCCAATTCAAGCAGCAACACTCATAGCCATACATACTCACACCCAGTTCCATCACAACGTCATACTCTCATTTCGCTCTCTCCTCAACAGGCTCCTTCTCCACGACAAACGCACTCCTCCCAAGCACCCCGTCCACGATCATTCTGACCACCACCACCACAACCCCAAGCCCCACACAAATCGCACTAATGATACCCCCGCCCAACAACGTACCCATAAGCTGTCCCAATCCAACCTGTCCATGTTTTCCCACCTTCCTTCCACCCACCTCCTCCACCACCTCCGCCTCAGCGTCGGTCTCGATAGACTCTTCCCACGGTCCGGGATGTTTGGGCGGTAGTGATTCAGTCGGTGTGAGGAGTTCGGGAGATGGGGTGTATGGTGCGTACAACGAAATTGGACTGGACATGGATGTTATGGATGCTTGGTAGTCGAGGAAAAGACGGTGGTGCAGGATGCGGGGGAGGCTGGTGGAGGGGGCCGGATCGATTGGGAAGGGCGTTGGGACTGGCTGGGAGAGGGGAGAGATACGGGGGTGAGTGAGGTGCGTGGAGGTGGTGGTAGTGGTACTGGAGAGAGTGCGGAGGGGGACTTTGGTGGGGCTGGTTGGCATAGATGGGGATTTGATGTAGGAGAATAGCGTTGCGGGGCTGGATGGCATTGATCTCATTCCGGCCGTAGTTGCGAACAACCTGATCATTCTCTGCGGGGTTCCAGGCGACCGGTGCGGCGATGGTCCAGCTTTTGCTGCATTGATGGGTGAATGCGTCGTGATATTGCTAACAGCCGAACGAAGGGCGCGGACGGTTGATGGCGAGCTCATGATGATAGGAACTCGAGAGTTTCGTTGAGTGGGTTGGTGGTTAGAGCAGCTGTGCTGGCTGTAGGTAACCTTCGCGCTGGGAGCGAGTGTATGCACCCAAGGAAACGGATACGGGCCAGAAGAGAAGCGAAGCAAGGCTGTGAGGCTGCGTCCAAGATCCAAGATGTCTGAAGGCCTCACACAATTGAACCTGTAAAGCCCAATCATCCAAACGTAGCAATTGCAACGAAGGTATAATGTTCGACCAGCTGGTGGTGTAACAAGGTTTCGCCTATCGCGCGAGAATTGTGGGGCAGGACCGTTATCGGGAGGCAGCTGCCAGCCGATTGGTACGTTGAACGCGGAATACAACGAGGACGAATTGCGATTGAGATAGAGGATATCTTCAGGAGTAATGGAGGGACCCGAGTGGATTCTGGAGGGACTTTGTGGCAGCGAATGGACGCGTACGTGTTCATGATCGTGGTAGGAAATGGACAGAGAGCATGTACATGTGATTGATGGTGAGCCATATTCGGTGAAGAGCTCTATTTCTCTGCTCTGGGTATTCTCACTGTGCATCCTCTCACGTTCGTAATGCCGGCTCCCGTGGTCATGATTCACCAGAGGCCAAACTCGCCCATCTCTGGCCTCCTCATTCGTCGGCGGCACGGCGCCATCTTGCCTGTGTATGCTCTCCGGTTCCGAGAATAACATCGCACTTGCATTCCAATATCATCCTTATCTCGCTCCTTTCACAATGCTTCTCAGCATTTCCCTCACTCCTCCTTCTTCTCCCCCGCCTCCACCCCCGCAGCAGCCAAAACATCCCTCCGCTCCCGATTTCGCTTCCCAATAACCCTCAACGCACTCCTCTTCTCAAACTCTGACAATATATCCCAATTCGCGATACGTGAGATGGTGCCGTCAGTGTTGACGATGATGGGGCCGAGGTGGTCGAGTTTGACATTTGCGGAGCCGGTGGAGAGGTTGAGTTTGTGGGTTGGGGTTGCGGTTTCTTTGTCCGGGAGGGCTAGGATGGGTTTCTGTTGCGTAGTCTCTTGTGGACCGTCGGTGGCCGCGTTATTAGGGGTAGTGGCAATTGTAGGGTCTGAGGAGTTGGAGGACATTGCGCGGATCAAGTATGTTCTTGGACTTGATGGAATGATGGATGATCTGTAGATGGCTCCGTGGAAGGGTCTTGATGGATGTCGGAGCATATATGCTCGAGTTTGACAGGTTGTGATTAACCCAGGGGTTTAAGTTGGGATGGATGCTCGAGGCCGACTTTCCAGAAACCTCGAGATGCAGCTTGACGTCGCCGGGATTTTGAGCTTGGCCAAGGGCAACGTATTACATCCGCTGAACCTCCACCCACAATTGCCAGTCAAAGGAGCATTCAAGCTCGTAAATTGAACAGAAGAAAGCCATCGTACTACTCAACCGAAGGACGACTTTCGCGAAGTCGCCAACTGCAGCTCCAAGCACGCGCCCTGTCTACTGCAGACATCCTCCACAAATTCCGGGTACAAGGTTGAATACGACGTTGAACACCAGAACGAAGAGAGTCCCACCACACCACCATGGATCTCCCCGACGCAATGAAGAAGCCAAATCTCTCTCAAACAGAGGGCGCGGCAGCCAAGCCTGAAGTCAAGGCAGATATCCCTGCGGTAAGTTCGCTCAATCATTTATGTGAATGGGAACATTCCCGCTGATCCGTCAGTGAAGCCCGGTGCGTTCCCTTCTGCGGCATCAGCTGGTACCGCACCCGTATCCCCTCCTCCAGCAGCTGCCGCAGCCGTCGAGAAAATCGCATCAACCGTCTCCTCCGCCGCCAAAACCGCCGAAAAGATCGCAGTAAACCCAGCAGCCGCCGCCGCAGCCGCCGAGCAAAACCCTGCCTTCAAAGCCATGGGCCTCCCCAACACCAAAAAATGGTCACTCCCCTCCAAACCCTGGCTCGCATTCTTCGCCCTCGTCGGAACATTCACCGCTGCGAAACTCTACGATAAATACCACACCAACAAAATCCAGGAAAAATGGATCAAGCGCGTTGAGCATTTGTCGAAGGAGCCGTTGGGTACGATGGAGTTGCCGAGGAAGATCGCGGTGTATGCGAGTGCGCCGCCGGGTGATGGACGGGATCCTGCGAGGGAGTTGTTCAAGGACTTTGTCAAGCCGATTTTGGTCGCGTCTGCGGTTGACTACGAAGTCGTTGAAGGACGTCGGGAAGGCGAGGTCCGTTCTGCCATCGCCGAGAAGATTCGAGCTATGAGACGGGGAGAGGGAAGAGACCACGACGAGACTCCATGGATGAAGGGGATTAAAAAGGATGAGGTTGGCGGAAGCCTGATTTTGGGGAGACATACGTATAAGGAGTACGTACTGGGTATGCACGAGGGTATCCTCGGCCCTGACACCCTCCCCCCACCACCCGCGCCCGAACCTACACCCGAGGGCGAGACCCCCGCTGAGGAACCTAAGAAATCCAACACCATCCCCGCGGCTACGATTGAGCCCGAGCAATACGCGACCGCGACACCCGCGGCGGATGTGGAGCACCCAAAGCCATATGCGTTGATCCCGTTGCCGCATATCCTCGGTTTCCTGAACACTCATATCCGTACCTGGCGTTACCTCAACAAACGCCACCTCGCGGACGAGATCGGTGCTCTTACCGTCTCCGCTATCCTCGCTTCCCATGACCGTCCCTGGTCACCCGAGGATGCTGAGGCGTTACAGGAGGAAGAGTGGGATTGGGTTAAGCAGTATAGACCCAAGGGAGAGGCAGAGGAGGTTAGGAAGGGGGAGTGGACGAGTAGGGTTGTGTGGGATGATAGGGTTGTGAGGGAGTGGAGGGTGTATGAGTTGAGTCCGGAGATTAGGATGGAGGAGGAGGCTATTAAGGCGGGGACGTGGGTGGCTAAGGAGGAGAAGGTTCAGTAAGACTACAATCAGGATACGACAGGAGAGGAGTAGGATGCGTACGATACCCAGCACCGTCAAGGTCAGCAGGCTAAGAAAACGGATGTAGATATAGAATCTTCTCTCAAAATCCAATCGCAAATCTCAAGAAAGGGACCTTCCACATCTTTTGTTCTGGTTGAGGAACAAACGCGGATTCTTGCACGAACAATCGTCCCGCGGTCTCAAAGGAGATGATGTACGCGCGGTCCGAGCCTGCAGGCATACACCCGCACACGGGTTAAAGAGTCGCACGTCCTCGGGGTAAATGCGATTGCGCTCGACACTGATACTTACGACGAGTCAATTTATTAAGCTTCAATCGCCGTTCAGTCCTACTTTCGCATTTCAATCACTTCGTCAGTTCAGTCCCACCAGCACCAGTCGTTCGTTGAGCAGTATGGCCGGTACGAAGATCATAACCGAGGCGATCGAGAAGCCGTTGTTGGATAACAGGAGCTACCGCTACATCCGTCTCCCGAACCAACTAGAAGCTCTCCTCGTCCACGACCCACAAACAGATAAAGCCTCCGCCGCCCTCGACGTGAATGTGGGACATCTCTCCGACCCGAAGGATCTACCAGGTCTTGCGCATTTCTGTGAGCATCTGTTGTTTATGGGAACGGAGAAGTATCCGGATGAGAATGAGTATGCGAAATATTTGAGTATGCATTCGGGGTTCAGTAATGCCTTTACCGGCCTCGATGACACGAATTATTATTTTGAGTGTGGAGTTGGTGAAGGGGTTTTCGAGGGTGCGTTGGACCGTTTCGCGCAGTTCTTTCGGAAACCGCTCTTTTTGGAGGATCAGAAGGATCGTGAATTGAAGGCTGTGGATTCGGAGAATAAGAAGAATTTGCAGGTTGATATTTGGAGACTCTTTCAACTGGAGAAATCGTTGTCGAATCCGGAGCATCCGTATAATTCCTTTGGAACGGGTAACTTGGTGACGTTGAGTGAGGAGCCGGCGAAGAAGGGGTTGGATGTTAGGCAGGAGTTGTTGAAGTGGTATGGAGAGAATTACTCGGCGAATTTGATGAAGTTGGTCGTGTTTGGACGGGAGGAATTGGGTGAGCTCCAGAAGCTGGTCGAAGAGAAGTTCTCTGATGTCGTTGACAAGAACCTGCCTAGACCTGGGTTCCGTGGTTATCCCTTAACCGAGAAGGAGCTGAAGAAGGTCTGCTTCATTAAGCCTGTCAAGGATATCCGTCGTCTTGACATGACGTTTACCTTCCCCGACACCCAACCGAACTACGCCTCCCAACCTGAACGCTACCTCTCTCACCTCATCGGCCACGAGGGTCCCGGCTCGATCCTCTCCTACCTCAAGAAGAAGTCCTGGGCGAACGGGCTCAGCGCCGGTTCCACCCACGTCACCGAGGGCGCCGACATGTTCAAGATCAACATCGAGCTTACGGAGGAGGGTCTTGAGAAATATGAGGAAGTAGTCGAAGCCGTATTCCGCTACATCGCCATCATGAAATCCCGCGAACCAGAAGAATGGGTATGGAAGGAAATGGCAAACATGGCCGAAGTCGGATTTAAATACGCGGAAAAGTCTCCTGCGAGCAAGTTTACGATGAGTGTTGCTGGGTACATGCAGAAGGGGTATAAACCCGAGGAAGTTCTGAGTGGAGGAGAGCTCTTTAGGAGGTATGATCCGAAGGCGATTAAGGAGTGTTTGGATGCGTTGAGGCCGGATAATTTCCGGATCTTCTTGATTTCGCAGAAGGAGCCTAACGCCGGGTTTACGGAGCAGGAGAGGTGGTATGGAACGGAGTACCGTCTCGAGCCCATCTCCTCTAACTTGCAATCTGCCATCGCGGACGTCAAGGCTGAGGAGGGCGAGCTCAGGTTCCCCGGCGTGAACGAGTTTATCCCGACCAACTTTGAGACGCACCGCAAGGACGTACCAGCTGAGGCTCAGGCTAAGCGTCCGACGTTGATCAAGCACACGAGTTTGATCCGCTTTTGGCATAAGAAGGATGATACGTTCTGGGTGCCCAAAGCGAATGCGAACTTCTTGTTCCGCACTCCTCTGGCGTATGCTACCCCCAAGCACAGTGTCTTGACGAGGTTGTACTGTGATTTGGTGAAGGACGCGTTGAATGAGTACTCGTATGACGCTGATCTCGCCGGTTTGGAGTACAACCTGTACCCGGACCATGAGGGGATCAACCTTCAGCTTTCGGGGTACAATGACAAGTTGCATATCCTTTTGGAGAAGATCTTGTCCCATCTCGCTGCCCCACAGATTACTGCGGACAGGTTTGCGGTGACGAAAGAGCGCTTGATGAGGGCGTACAAGAACTTCGAGCAAGAACCTGCTGTGAATCATGCCGTTTACTGGATGGGATACCTCATGTCCGAGACTATGTGGAATAACGAGGAGAAGTTGGCCGTCGTGGATGCCGTCACCCTCGACCAAGTCCAGGACTTTGCGAAGGACTTGTTGAAGGAGGCTCATGTCGAGGCTTTGGTACATGGCAACATGTTCAAGGAGGACGCATTGAAGCTCGCGCAGTCTGTCGAGGAAGTCCTTAAGCCGGCTGCGTTGGCACGGTCACAGCTTATCAGGAATAGGTCGTGTCAGTTACCGGAGAATGCGAATTTCGCGTTCCCCCGCCCTGTGCCGAATCCTGAAAACTTGAATTCTGCGATTGAGTATATGGTCGAGGCTGGTAATTTGATGGATGTTCGTGGTAGGTCACTCTTGATGCTTCTTTCTCAGATCGCGAATGAGCCTTGTTTCGATCAGCTTCGAACGAAGGAGCAACTTGGCTACAGTGTTTGGAGCGGAGCGAGGAAGACCACGACCGCAATGGGATTTCGTGTCATCATCCAGTCTGAGAGAAACACAGATTACCTCGAATCCCGTATCGAGTCCTTCTTGGTCCAACTCCGCGGTATCATCGCGGATATGAAAGACGAGGAATACCAAACCCACGTCAAATCCATCATCGACAAGAAAACCGAGAAACTCAAGAACCTCGGACAAGAAACCAGCAGGTATTGGCAACACATCTTATCCGGATACTACGATTTCCATCAACTCGATGCGGACGTGGAGAACCTCAAGACTATCTCGAAGGATGATTTGTTGAGGTATTATGATGAGTATGTCATGCCCGGATCCGCGACAAGGAGGAAGTTGTCGGTTCATATGCAGAGTCAGAAGGCTGTCCCCGACAGTTTGCCAGCACCGGCGGATCACAGCAAGTTCATCCAGGGCTTGTCTATGTTCCTCAACGCGAACCAACTCGAGGTATCTACTGAGGACCTACAATCCCTCCTCGTGGGTCTCGAGAACGGTGCTATGACCGAGCTTCCGGGTAAACTCCGTACGTACCTCATCGACGTGAAGAAAGCCGACCCATTAAAAGTCGATGCGGCGCTCGCTCAAGGTATGACAATCTTGCAGGCACAGATGCCCCAGGCTGCCGCTGAGGAGAAGGAGGTGAAGGCTGGAGATGAGGTCAAGGTGGAGTATATGCAGGTGTTGGATACTACGGCTTTCAAGGCGGGATTGTTGCTTTCGCCTGCGCCCAGGCCTGTTGCGGCGTTTGAGACGTTCTATGAGGCTCCGGAGGCGAAGCTCTAGATGGCAGTATATGAGGGTTGGATACGCATGGGACAGAACTTGGTAAAAAGCGTATAAATAGATATGCATCTCATTTTCATACTCCTCTGAATGGAGCAACGCGTACGTACGAGCAACCTTTGATTCCACGGGTATATAATGCTATGTGGTTGACTGGTTCTAGTGGTATCATACACCATCTCCTCGTAAATCGATATCGACATCATACTCATACATCTAAAGCTCAAAATTACTCATCTCCCTCAAAATCCTATCCTCATCCTCAATAACCCCCTCCTTCGTGATCCTCCTCCTCCTCTCCATCCCTACCCCAGGACCAAGCGACATACGATGCGGCGGGAAAACCCTGGCATTCCGCCAACCCCACCTGAACGCAACCTCGTGCGCGAAGATTTCGCCCCAGCCCAGCATAAGGCCGTTGATGAAGGGGAGGAGGAGGTTGATTGCTGTGCTGCGGAGAAGGCCGAGGAGGGTTGGTTTGCGCCATAGTTGGATGATGGAGGGTTGGTAGTCTGAGTCGTCGTCGTCGGAGGAGGAGATGGCTTCGAGATCGGCGGTTTGGGGAGAGGAGGAGGGGAAGGAGGTGGGTGGGGAGATGGAGATGGAGGTCGTTGATGTTGGTGATGGGTCCATGTCGGAGGATGTGTATGGCATTGAGGCTGTGTCGGGAGTCAAAGACATTGTGAGCTGATTTGATGGGGTGTTGGTGTTGGGAGGTGCGGTGCGATTGCGTGTAGGATGGAGGGATTTTGTCAATGTCTACTCTGCGAAGGTTAACAGCAATTCAGATCCGTCAATCTAGATTGTACTTGCCCTTCAGCTGTTTGCAATTCCCTTCACGGTCGACTTGGAAAGCGCAGCAGCGGTGACGCCGGAGTGCAGGGCGTGCCTGGAATATGGATATGCTCCAGATTCACCAAATCGTAAAAAACATGGGTAAACAGAGGGACATGCTCAATCAGTTCAATAAGCGCTACGAAGGCACCGGGAGCTACGGTTGTGGTTGACTAGGAGCAGGAGTTGATTGCTTGGCAAAGACTGGAGGGGGTGGTCTCTTTTTGCGGTTATTTGTTCGAGGATCGACAATAATGGTTCGATCAGCAGTGGGCATGACAAGGTGCTAGACGGTTCAGCGCAGATCATAGCATCAACCCAGGCATCAGATAAATGAGCCTCCAACCGCAAATGGTCGTTCTTATTGGTTACTGGATGCCGGTAGGAAAAAGTCCCGTGCTGAGCACAACTCCGTTTTTTCTGGAGTAAAACCATGGTCTCAGCACACTGAACCTCTCCCCTCGATAAAGCATCACGCATTTGCATCACGCATTTGCATCGTACGGGACCCTTTCCCTGCCTTACTGCCCTTACCGCTGTGCCCGGTTGAGGATGGTTCTTCGTCACTCAAAGATTCGTCTGTACCAGGTGGAGGGATATAGTTAGTAGCACAGTCGAGGTAGACCATGAAGTCATTGAGCTTCCAATGCGTACGCAGGTCCTCCATCTCCTCAAGGAAGGCTCGCCATTCATTGATTCCCGTAATGCTTGTAGGCCCTAGGCGGAAGTTACCTCTGACAACTCTGTAGGCAATTTCGAGGGTGTCGTCGTCTTCACTGACCTCCGTGCTGAAGGTCTGGTCATGATTGGGACGCAACAGGACCTTGTCCTTGATATGCGGGCCCGCTACACTCTGCGGTTTCATTTCGGTGAGGAGTTCCGAATAAGCACTTCGGCCTGGGCGTGAAACAACCGGCCTGGCCTTGGAGGCACGGCTCAGCAAGGGTAAAGCCGCAGTTTCAATCATCTCCGTAGTTGCATCATCAAGTAGGTGCGTCAGACCGGGTCACGGGTATGTCTGGTTCAAGCTCCGCAACCTGTTGTCAAGCCGGGGTTTTACGGGCACGGCCTGGACGCTTGGCATTGCCCGAAGTCATTGCTGAAGTCTGTTTATCGATATCTGGTCTGTAGCTTGAAATACAAGGTTTTTTGTGTTCCCGTGGATGTCGAGTTGGTGGAGTCGACCTAGCGCCCTGCCCTGAAAAAAAACACGTTTGACTAAACTTTTGAACAGCGCTGTACGTCAATGTCATGAACATCCCTAGATTGATTTGGTGCCCTACAGTATGAATATATTACGCAGACAGCGTGCTGTAGCTTAGATAGATCATGCAAACACCCCAAACGGTCATTTTCATCCAGTCTCAAGGGTTTCCAGGAAAATTAGGAGCTTTTCACACGCGCCTAGCTGTCGCAAAGCTGCTGCCCAACCCATGGCCAACGATCACCTCAGGCGTAGGTACACATGTAAAGCAGAGCCGGGTCAACACTAACAGGTTTCCTCGCACCTATGATCTCATTTCAGCTTTCTTCACGCATATCTCTCTTCCGCCGAGATACTTACCAATTGGCGCATGCAACACAGTCCCAATCGCTCTTCCCTCTTCCGCTCCAATCCCACTCTCCAATAACTCCCCCAACGTCATATCTTGCCTCAACTCCCTCCTCGTGATGGGGTGGAGAATGTCGACCCAAGCACTAGCACTGCTGTTGGCCATGGTGTTGCAGCCGGCCGCGGAATTGGAGTTAGGGGTGGCCATGGGAGGGAACCCGTTGATTTCGAGGAGACGGGCGTGGAGGGTTGAAAGGGTGAGGGTGGGATCGGAGAAGGTTAGGGAGAAGGGGGCGTGAGTCCAGACGCAGCGGATGAAGATACGGAAGGTTGGGGGAGAGGTGGTGGGTGTGGAGGAGGTGATGGGCATTGCCATGGTCATTGTGGGAACGTTAGGACGGGGAGCGGTGTATGTGTTCATCTTGTAAGGAGCAGAGACGTATCGTTCATCGATTGATGACAGCATGGGACAAGGTCCTATTATCACAGACGAGTTTATCTCATGTGACTAAATCCTCCACGAAGTACCTTCGGCGCTCCCGGCCCGCTTCTCAACGCGAGCACGGACCGAGGCGTAAGCGAGTACGAACGTCGGTCGGCCCGACGTATCAAGCAGTCAACCTGCCAGCTTCCTCATCGCCTAGATCCTTCCTGATCACATCCTCGACCATGTCCTCCTTTTTAACCCAACATCTTCTTCTCTTTTTCTCTGCCCATTCAAGCTCTTTCTTCAGTCTTTCCTCCTCCTCTTTCGCCCATGCCATTTTCCTCTTCAGGTACCTCCATTGTTCCACCGCGCTCTTCCCTACTTCGACTTCATCCAACTCATTGCCCTCCTCATCCTCCTCGTCGCCCATCCCAGTCCCAGGTCTCGATCCCGCTCCTGCCTTCATCGCCCTCGCCGCAGCATAAGCTCTGTCCGCCACGTTCTGAGGATGCATCCAATGGCCCTTCGGCACCGGATCACTAGGTCTCAAGTCTCCACCCTCATGCACCGTCCTCATATGTTTCGCCAACGCGTCTGATCTGGTGAAACTCTTATCACATTCGGGGACGCCGCAGAAGAATGGCTTCTCGCCTGTATGAGAGCGGATATGGGCGACGAGTGCGAAACGGGAGGTTTGGGGGATGGATCTTCGGGGACAGCTGCGCCATTCACAGGTGTATTTCGGGCGGCGGGTGCCAATGTGATCTGTTACCGCCCTTCTCGGTTAGCCTTGGCCGCGGTGAAGATAGAGAGGTCCGTGACTACCATCGTGTATATGTCTCACCAATCCATCTAAGGTTCCTAAATCCTCATTACACTCATCCCACTGACATTGCGTCACCCACTCTTCCTCCGGCTCGACTTCGCGTGGAGAACCTGGCGCAGAGCCAGATGTGTCACTACTGATGTCGCTCGAGTCGTCCTGCTCGTTGTGAGTAGTGAATGGATCTCGATGTTCGTCGAGAGGAGTTTCGGTATCGTAGTCGGCCATTTTGAGTGGGTTGGGGGAGATGAGGGAGGAGGGAGGTGTAGGGCGCTAGTAACGTAGACGAAAACAACGACGTTTAGCAGTCAGGATGTCAAGGGATCGAGGACTTGGTTTGGAGACTCAATCACGTTCAGCAATATATTGAGGCTCGCCGATGTTGCGCAGGCGCCCGAAATGATGTTGACAATATGGTACAATCCCAACAGCGGGCCGAGGCCGAAACCTGTGCGGCATGTGAAATGATCGGCTCATTAATATCAAAATGCCCGGTGTGCGTACGTACGTCAAATCTATCGAGCTGTTCGTCTAGCTGGGTATTGTCATTGATCAAGGAGGATGAGCGAGTCAGTAGCCGTAGAGGAAGTCCAGGTGTGTGAAAGTGTTGTTCTCGCTACGGACTTTGACTGATCATAGAAGCAGGAATCCGCAGCGGTTTCTCTTAAGGAGCTTATAACCTCGCTCTCGGTGAAATCTCGCATAGAGCGAAAGCGAAGTCTGGCCGCCCTGTACGCACAGACCAAAGATCCAGCCACGATCTCCACTCTCATCGGAACAAAAGACAATCTCGACAAGGTCGGCACCTTCCTCGAATCTTGTCTCCGCAGCTTACTCCCGAATGACCTCCCTTCCGTCCAAGACGTTCTGCAAAACTTTGCTACCTATAAGCTTGGTCAATCCGTCCTTTCCTCACTCGCCGATTCGAGCCCTTCACAGGTCGATCCAGAATTATCCACCTCACTGTCCAGTCTCACTACCCTCCTGGCCAACGACAACAATTCCTTTCCCATTCTCTCAAACCTCGGGCTCCTCACCTCCATCACTAAGGCACTGTCTAATACGCCTTACGGCGACTGGACAGATCCTTCAACTCACGTGCTCTTCGATAGTATCGTCCGATATGTGCTAGGACTGTCTTCCTCGCAGCAAGGGTTACAGATTTTGACGAGCGAGCTTGGAAGAAAAGAGTTGAAACAGGCTTGGATGCACATATTCTTTGGACAAGGCAGACCGTGTCCGGAGGATGTTCGTAGTGCACGAGGGATACTCACTTTACGCCTGACTACCCTCAACGCAGAGAATATACAAACGGACGTAAAGGCAGAGGACTTTGCGGTTAGTTCTGGGTTGCTGCTGGATACTTGGAGGAAATGCGAGACGTTACAAGGTTTATCAGAGGATGGAGTTGCGATTGGGGATGAGCATGTGGGTCTTGCGAACCAAGTTTTGCTTGACCTGGCGGGATTTTCTGTGTATGAGTGTGGACGGGAAGCAGTGACGAATGTATTCCTGAATGGGGCTTTCTTGGGTTTGTTAAGGCGGTTGCAAGAGGTCCAAGATGATGTCCATAGGGAACTTCTTGACAACATCATTGGAGTGATCCAAGAAACTGCGATCGTCTTCGCCAATCTGTTTACTCCATCACTCGTCACGCAAGCCATCATGCTGTCACCGCCAGTTTTCCAAATTGCTTCGCCAGCTCTGGACACCCTCCCAGATCGCCTCAAAGTCTGCTTCGAAGCAATCGACCAACCTCGCCGTTTACGCATTGATAAAACCTTTGTCGCCTACCTCACCCTCGCACTCTCCCACCTCCTCCAAGACGACGCAGCCGAGGTATCCCATGCACACGCCGCTCTCAACCCACCCGTCTCCCTTATCGGTTTTCTTTGTCGTCTTCTGGATGAAATTGGCAAAGCATTTAGGGTCGCGGTAATTCGTGAGCCGGAGCATATTCAGGCCGAGGGCGTGGTGAAGATTATGCGTGTTCCGAGACCGGCAAATGTTGATGTTGTGTTTACGAGGCAAGACGTGGGATCGGAGAGGGAATGGCATGGGACGGTGCAGTGGAGGAGGCAGTTGATTTCCGTCTTGGGGCTCGGGCAGAGATTGATGAACAACGTGGTTGAGGGGTGTTACAGTACTAAGAACTACAAACCGGATCCACTACCAGCTGGCGAGGGTCTTAGTGAAGGTACGAAGTGCTCGATAACACACTTGACTGCCATGTCGAGCATGATCCCTTTTGAGATTCTGCAGAGGTGCGAGCAGCAGATGATCTGCGACGGTGCTGTGATTGCTGGCAAACATGCCGTCCTGCGGACATTGGAGTTGCTCACGTCAATTCGCGTGCCACGCAGCAAGGATACGGCGAAGCCTGTTCAAGCCGTGGGGGCGTACATCACGGAGTCTGGGTCTGGTGGAGCAGTAGTGAGCGTCATACTCGAACAAGCTGAACGAAGTATCGTTGGTGTCGAGACTGCTTTCGAGCTGTTGAAGCACGTCCTCCCTTACGAAGACACCACATCCACCGGCGCCATCACGATCTTGAGGAATTGGTGGGCTAAGGAGCTGATCCCCATTCGCGCTGAGATCGGATTGTTCGTCGCCAAGTGGGCATCTGCCCCAGCCATGGCCTCTATCGTCTTCTCCTTGATTCACTGCGGCTCATCCGAAATTATTGAAGCTGTTATGGCGTCCCTCCTTGATGCAGTGGACGGGGTTGATGGAAATGCGGTCGCTGCAATGGGGCTTTTGCGTGTCATTAGTTATAATACTGAGATATTCGACAAGCTGCAGTCAGCATTGCGGAGAAGTCGGAAGAGTGGGTTGGCGCCATGGTTAGATGAGTTAACGCAGAGAAATCCCGCGTTACGAGGGGAGATCCAAGCATTGAAAAAGTCTCTCGCACTCGGACCTGGTGTGAAGGATGATATGGAGGTGGTGTATGAACCGCCAGCACCTACTCGGGTGCCGTGGAATCTAGCAAACTACATACCCGGCCCCACCGGCGAACGACCACAAAGCTCCGGTCAAGTTCAGATCTTGCCAGGACAGATGCTTCCGCCGGCTATACACCGCCGTGCGAGCTCGACGAGTACTGGCGCTGTCAACCCTAACACCGTATCCCCCAACCGAAGCACTTCACACTCGCCATTCTCCGGGACGATGCCACCACCATCGATGTCCATGACCCCCGTTACGCCGTTACCTGGTGACATGGTACCGTTTCTAAACGTACCCATGGGCGGTGGTATGATGCCGCCGCCAATGATGGGCATGAACATGGGCATGGGCACGGGAATGGGAGGAGGAATGGGCTCGCAGCAGGTCCAGCAGATGCAGGCGCAACAAACGCAGCAAGTGAGGATTATGAGGGCCAATACGAGTCGGCCGCCGAGCAAGCATGTCGATGAGTATGAGGGGTATGGGCCCGGGTAGGCGAGAGGTGGCGTAGACTGGGTTTCTTGGAAGACTACGACTATCTATGCCGTAATATGATGATACTGGTCACGAATTACCTTTTGTATTTCTCAGATTCCCTGCGTCCATTTTACAGCTTCATCTCATCCGCATCTCCATCGTCCTGTCCGTTGCTCCATCAACATTCCTCGGTTGGAGCATTTAGTCGGCAATGTGCAGCGGAAGTTCCTGCTCAAGTGACAACGGCAATGCGAACCGAGATTGGCTGTCACCTCCCCATAGCTCCTCTGACGTTCCCTCTCGTCCAGTCGCCATCCCCTTCCTCTCCTCTCCTCTCCTCTCCTCTCCATGTTAACAGACCGCCCTATTAAAGTAAAGCCGTTCTAATTGAAGCTTGGTCAACGGGTTGTATTACCTTCTAAGTACGCATATGGCTTGTATTAGACTGAGCGCTAAATCCACACGTAATCCTTGGCGAATACTCGTCCTCGATGACCCCCCGACGTCTTCAAGTCCTTCAAGACGAGCATTTACTCCCCGACTTCCCCCAGAAGCACCGTCCGTGGTCAAGAATCTCTGCTGATAAACGGCGGTAACAAGGACCTTATTAGAGTAACTCCCGCTCCGGTTCCGAGACCTTGGCGACCCGCAAGCCTTGGCGCGTCATTCCTCGAAAAGTCGCTCGCAGGCGCCCCGCACAAAATCCTTGTAGTTCCAAGCTTTAAGGTTCAAAGAGCTCGAGCCTTGGAGTTCTAACATTCTCGGTTCGAAGGTTTCCAAGGGAAATAGCCCGACTCGGCAGAAATCCTGCCAAGCTATCTGATTACGGCTACATAAAGACGTCTACCCGCTTCGAGACGGAAGGTTATTGCAATTGATAAGGAGCAGGTCCCGTGCTCAAGGTCTATTGCTAAGCCTTCGCGACGAGGATCGACTCTCATACGGTCGCTACATCCCCAACACTCAATCCACGACCCAATCGGCCGTTTTGGAGTACCACGACAAAGACAAAGATCGCGCATACACCCCAGGTTCGATCACAACCAAGATGATCCCCTCAAACAGACGACGAATCACGCTGATAGCATTCGTTACGGCCGCGATGATGTTGGCTGTGTACATGTTCCACGATTCGGCAATTCGGGCTGGAACGTCTCTATACTCCTCAACGCAGGCTCCGCAACAACAGGCGCCGGCAACGGCAACGGGAGCAGGAGTTTTGAAGGATGTGGAGGCGCAAAAGAAGCAGATCGAGGAATTGAAGAAGGAGGTCGAGAAGCTCCGGGATTCGATCTCGAAGCATAAGGATATGCCAAAAACCACCATGAGTGATCCGGACGCGAAGAAAAAGCAGAAGGATGAGGCGTGTAAGGATGTCGTGCGAAACATCGATTACTACCATTCCGTCAACCACGAGCAGTTCTGGCAGCATGCGTCGCCGCAGGTGTGGGCGGATCAGATACGGGCGTGGAGGTCGTATATGGATTCTGCGCCTTCGTGGGAGTCAGTATCGGCGAAGCATGAGATGAAGGACCGTGGAATCGTTATTGCGGGTGGAAATGGGGATACGCTGGATCGTACCAAGGTCACGCTGAGAATGCTGAGAGAGTTAAATTCAACACTACCGGTGGAGGTACATTATATCCGGGGAGAACTGGGGAAGCCGGAGATTGAGAAATTGAAGGAGTTGGGGGCTACACCGAGGGATTTGAGTGACGAATCGAATCTTTTTACGGTACAGAAGGTGGTTGGGAAGGAGAAGAATTTCCATATCAAGAGTGCCGCGATGATCAACTCTGGGTTCGAGGAGATCCTGTATCTGGATTCGGACTCCATGCCAGTTCGAGATCCGAGGTATTTGTTTGGGTATGAAGAGTATGAGAAGACCGGCACCATGTTCTGGCCCGACTACTGGAAAACCCACAAGGAAAACCCCATTTGGGATATCCTCGACGCCCCCTGCGCCGACGAATGGGAACAAGAATCCGGCCAAGTCCTCCTCAACAAACGCACCAACTGGAAACCCCTCCTCCTCGCAAACTACATGTCCATGCACTCCGAGTTTTACTTTCAATTGATCAATGGGGATAAGGATACGTTGAGGTTCGCGCATAAAGCGTTGAAGATGGAGTACTTCATGGTTCCAAAGTTCTTGACTGCTGGCGGGTTGATTTGGGATGAGAGGTTTTGTGGGCATACGATGATTCAGCATGATCCCGATGATGCGCCGATGTTTGTTCACGCCAACTTGCTCAAGGAGTTCCCGAGGGACCGTCTCAACCCAGACACTGAAAGTAACACTGGGAAGGGTGTCTTTAGGACTTTCAAGATGTATACGGTGAGCAGGGGGAATACGTGGTTGAAGCCGAGGTTTTACGTCTCGAGTGGAGGGCAGAATTGTATGGAGATTGACGCTGGTGCTGGGGAGCCGGATATTCGGGAGGAGTCGTTTGAGAATCTCGTGCCAGGGTGGAATGCGTTCTATAAGAGGAATGGAGGGAAGGGTGGTGGCAGATGATCTTGAGCCATGGAAGGTATTTCGTATGGTATGGTTTTGGGTGGTAGACGGTCTTTGATTTGGGATTGGATTGGAAGATAGGATGCATAGAGCAGACGATAGTATATTTATATCTTCATTGATCACCAACCATCCCTTCCAAAGGAATCGTTCCCCATCACAGGCATGATCACTCTCACTATCTTAGATTGAACGAAGGTATGTAGACCTTAAGCGGCTAATGTCTTCCCCACGAAACCAGGAGTCGACGGCTGTTTTTGTTTTTATGATAGACCCGCTAGGACAGTATGTGATTTTGGCTCCTTTTTGACTTCCATCGATCATGACGGGCAGTGCCCAGATTGAGGAAGCTTCGAAAGTGCCGGATGATTCAAGAGACGAGGGCCGTCGAGTGAGTTCATGAGGAAGCAACGACGCAAGTGTAATGGTCAGGATGCCTATTCATGATCCCGGTCGACGGCCGTACTCGGTGCAATTGTTTAATGGAGGTGTTGGAGGTTGGTATTCCAGGCTGCGTGTTCGGTGGGCGAACTTTTGTGTTGAGGGCAGGTCACGTGCATTTGGCGCGAACACATACTCCAACAACAGCCCTACACCGACTCTTCCTTCCATTGCCAAGTCTTCCACCTGTCAGCTCGAGCCGAATGAGCTCCTCGGAGTACCTCTCGACATGAAACACAACGGTCCGCTCCGCCTCGGGCATCCTGCACATTCTGTAACGGCAGGAGGTGATAAGCTCATACACTTGCATCAACCGGCAGAATTACCATAGCCATCGATTGGTAGGGAATTTCCCTCAGCTAGAAAACGTTCTCTTCTGTTGTAAGGGGATGCATGGTGAGGGGAATTAGGGCGATATGAGCTTGCTCGTGATTGCCACCCAATTTTTCACCTATATAAGACGTGGAGGATCCGCATACTGGGGAACGGCACCGAGTTGACCTCGTTCGCATCCGACATATTTTTGTTTTCTTGTACGAGGCTGGGACTCGACCATTTCAACCTTTCTTCGGCGCACCCTTTCTCTTCAACGTTTTTTTTACGACACAACCGTTGACCGGTTCAACCTTTTACCCCTTTCTCTCTCGATAACCAAAAAGACAAGATGCACACCTCTCTTATTGCCGCCCTTTTCGCCGCCACCGGTGCTTTCGCAACCATGGACGGCTACGGCCCAGGTTACTCCAACCCCGACAACGCGAACCCATACGCCGGTGCCGGAGCCAACATGGCGTCCGGAGCGTACGCCGCCCCCGCTGCCGTCATGACCGAGACATCGTTGATGGTCGATACCATGGCTGCTGAGACAATGGGCATGGGCAAGATGACCAACTCGATGATGAAGGCCTCCGAGACCATGACCATGGCTGGCGGTATGATGACCGATACCATGGCCGCCGCGATGACTCCGCCCACCGCCACCATGGACATGGGCATGACCGGCACCGCCGCCGTCGCCGCCTCCGGCGCAACCCAAACCATCCTTGTCGGCGGCGACGCCGGCCTCGTCTACACCCCCTCCTCCGTCATGGCTTCACCTGGCGACACCCTTATCTTCCAATTCCTCACCAAAAACCACACCCTCTCCCAATCCACTTTCGCCTCTCCTTGCTCCCTCGGCGCAGCCATGGTCGACTCGGGATTCCGTCCGTATAACGGTACAGGCGCCCCGAGTACCTTTGCGTACGTCGTGCAGAGTACGGAGCCGACGTGGTGGTATTGTAAGCAGAAGGGGCATTGTGGGATGGGGATGGTGTTTGCGGTTAACCCGACGATGGAGAAGACGTTTGAGCAGTTTAAGATGAATGCGATGGCTCAGGGCGCTTCCATGTCCGCGGCGATGGGTGGGAATACGATGACGATGTCTGTCGCTGCTCCGGCTCTCACGACTGATACGGCTGCCGTCGCGCCTCCTGCTATGAGCACGGGTGCCGTCATCGCTGGTTCTGGATCTGGATCTGGTTCTGCTGGAGCATGTGAATGTCAGTGCGCATGTGGTGTCTTCCCTCTTCCTGCTGGTGCTGGGTACGGTATGGCTGCGGGCTGGGGTGGTGCTGTCCCGGCTCCTTGGGCTGGGACTCAGGTCGTTGCTGCACCTGCTGCTGCTGCTGCCATGACGGCTGCTGCTCCGGCTGCGGCTGCGGCTGGATATAAGAGGAGGGCTGTTCGATACTAGGCTCCTGGATTGGTGCTGTGAGCGTGTAGAAAAGGTTGGGTGGAGTGTTTTGTTGTGGGTTTTTGTATATTTGGGTCTTGCGGTTTTTACTTTAGGTAGATGGTCGAGCTTGGGAGCTGGTCTCTCTTGAAAGATATCTTCTCAGTCTCATCTTTTCGTTCAGTCTTCATCTTGTCAGTTCCTTCTGCACAAACGCCTTCACCTCCTCACCGTTCACGCAACCCCCGCTCAGTGTCATCCACTCCAAAGTAACACCCTCACGTCCTGCGTATTCTCCCACCTCTCTCTGCCCCAACTTATAGTTCGTCCTACCACCTTCACATCAACATTTCATGTAGCGGTTGTATACCTCCTGCGCGCTTTCTCCTTTTCGATTCCGTAGATCCGGTCCGCCCTTCTTCGTCATCTTCTCGTATAGCAGCTCCACCGTCTTCTCGTTTTCAGATACTGAACATGCTTTGTGCAAGGCCGTTTCCCCATCTCCATCTTGCGCACATACATCCGCGCCCCTCCTAATCAACACCTCCACCATCCCTGTAGCATCTCTATGTATACTCAGTCGATGTAACACTGTCGACCTCATCTCTGGTGTATGCGCATTCACATCAGCGCCAGCCTCGACCAGTACGCTGATGACATCGATATGCCCAGAACGTGCGGCGTGGAGGAGAGGGGTGTAGCCTGACGTGTCTCGTTCGTCTACTCTTTTGCCTTTTTGGAGGAGGGCATGGAGGTTTGTCAGGTTCCCTGTGGTTAAGTTAAAAGGGGTTCTAATGGAGGAGGAGGGATAGGTGTGTGGGCGGACCTGATTTGGCGGCGTAGTGGAGGGAACGGGAGGACGTGAGGGAGACTTCGTGGAGGTTTTGGGTGTAGGCATTGCCTTCATGGGAATGGCCGCAATCGTGGCCATGATGATGATGATGATGATCGGACATATTCAAGTACGTGATGGTGTAGTACAGACAGACGCAATTCTTGCAACAGGTACATATATGTATCGTACCCATGGCCATAACCAAAACACCAAAGATCGAAAAATATGCCCAACAACGCCAAATGAAATCCCAGTACTTTTTAACGCTTCTTTCCGGACGTAGCACGCTTTCCTTGTCCCTTCTTCGGGGGTCCCTTTCCACGTCTCCTCCGCCTAAATGACAAAGCACACGATCAATACACAATCCATACAATCAAACTCAGAGTGGAAGGGAATACGTACACCTCGTTCTCCTTGATCCGCTGTTCTTCCTCAAAGTTGACCAGAGGGTTTCCAATCGCTCGCTCATCAACGGTGTTGTTCTCAATCAGGGCGGCACGCATCTTGTTGAAACCCTTGACGAATTTAGCGACAGTGATGTTTGTCCTAACGTAGTAGTCTGAGATTGTGGGTCCCTTGAGTCGTTGTCTGAGGACCTTGTTTCCGGTTCGTGCATTGGTTGGGTTGAAGGTTGTCATGAAGATCTGGGAGGCAGTCTTCTGGAGGGCCTGTAGCCGCGTGACCGATGGTGGGACGAGAACCATATTTGTGGTTCCTATGGTTCTTGGGCGAGCGTACGTTGGAGGTTGGAGGTTGGAGGTGAGCTGCAGGTCGTTGAGGTTGGGTGCCTGGAAAAAATCTAAAAATAGCAACATCATACAAATGCCGCCGAAGAAGAAAGTCGTTGGGAAGGACAATTCTACACTTTCCAAGCAGCCTGTTTCTCACCCTCAACCACCAAAATGGCCGGCTCTTTCCAAGATTGATCAGTGGGCCCCACCACCCCTCACCACCCTGCTAGGAAACCAAATCATCACACTGCCCCTCTTCTCCCCAGCAACCTGCAAAGCCTTCGTCAAACTATGTGAATCCCTCCCAATGGAAAAAACCCCGTCCGCGGTCAAAGGCATGGCCCTCCGCACCAACGACCGCTGGCAGCTCACCGATCCCGAATTTGCGAAGAGGCTGTGGGAAGACACGGGGTTGAACGAGGTTTGTGGGGACTGGACGGAGAAACCGAATATGAAGGGGGAGGTGCGGGCTGTTGGCTTGAATTCGAATATTCGGGTGTACAGGTATCCGAAGGGCGCGTTCTTTCAGCGGCATTATGACGATCATGCGGTGGATCCGGTGACTGGGCATACCACCCAATGGACTCTGTTGGTCTACCTTATGGGCGAGGAAGATGGTGTACGTGGTGGTGAAACAGTGTTCTACACCAGCACGGGTTCAGGGAAGAAAGCTAAGGAGCAGCCGCTGGTTGCAAAGTTGAGTCGGGGTACGGCGTTGTTGCATAGACATGGATCGAATTGTCTGGTGCATGAGGGGAGTGAGGTTCTGGAAGGAGTGAAATGGGTGTTGAGGAGCGATGTTTGTTTTGCATGATGCGAGCGTTTATTTCTTTGGTGATACCCTAGATCTGGCTGTCATGAACAGCAGCCACCAATTTATACTCTTACATTTCCTGTTCTGAAGACTTAGGCAATCGTCAACGTCCTCCTAACACCCTCGGTAACTTTGTCCACCGGAACAGCATCTACGACATCATCATCATACTCCCCGTCACTCTCATCCTCGCTATCCTCCTCCTCACTGTCGTCCTCTTCGTCATCACTCTCCTCCTGACGTTTCCGATTCGGATTTTCCCATTCCCGTGCATTCTTCGCTTGCTTCAATGTCTCGTAATCATCCTCCGCATCAGGCTCGTCGTCGAACTCCAATTCCTCGGAGTCTTCGTCATCTTCAGGTGCGGTGTTGCCAAGTTTGACGTTACCCCAATGGTCATACTCGACTTCCTCCTCTTCTTCTGATTCATCTTCCTCTTCAGAGTCGGAGGGTGGCAGCATCCCCGCATTCGCATTCTGGCCTCTATTCATATTCCCTGTCTCCCACGCCTCTTCCTTCCCCTCCCTCCTGTCCTTGTATTCCTTATCCAACCCCTCCAACCACTCCTCCTGAACTCTCTTCACATCCTCCGCATCCCCACACTCCCGATACTTCTCCAACAATGCCCCATTAACCTCAAAAAACGCATGTCCCCACGAGAAATTGTCAAGTAATTTCTCAGCCCACTCGAATCCGTGTTCGCCGCCTGCGATACAGAAACAAGCTGCGAGGGCTTCGACACAGTTTAGGCGCCAGGGGCGGCCGTAGTTTACGGGATTTGTGGCGATGAGGTAAGGGAGGAGACGGTCTGCGCGGCCGGTGAGGCGGGACATAGGGAGTTCTTGGAGGCGGGCCCAGGAGGCTTCGACGACGGCTGCGCCGCCAGTCAACAAGATCTCGTGATCGGCGGGGGAGACGGGGATTTTGCCGGAGGGTGTGACGACAATTCCGGCGAAGCGTGTTCCGACCTTCAAGTTCCTGATCAAGCCCAACCTAGAGAGTTTCTTCCCTGAGCAGCGGCGCGGATCGCACTGATCGAAGTCCCACATTCCAAGAGGCGGCATTTTTGCCTCAGCACTAGAAGATTCATGAGCGGCGGAGAGGTCGTGTGAGGATTCGGCGTATTCTTGGTCGCGGCCACGGCGGGATTTGCCCGTGGCGGATTGTGTCTGCTTTCCGCCAGAGCGGTGTTGAGGTTGGCGACAGGCGCGAGGCATTGGTGATGAGAAAGATTTCCTGGTAAGTTGGGCAATTGAATCGCCTTTTCTCTTCTCGAGGTGAGCCGGTGTTGCCTCATCGCCGTATCGCCTGCGCCACGACTGCGCCGCAGAGATCGCAAAGCTACACCGAACAACTCCGTCGCAATTCAGTCATCAGCCTTAGAGCTTCTCAGAATGGCTGCCCAGATGACTCCTGATGAGGTATGCTAGGACGTTGTCTAGTATTGATCAATGGCTAACTAACAACAGAAATACACTCTCATCACCCGTGGTCTCCAAGAAGTCCTCGGTGGTGACCAAATCAAGGCTATCCTCGAAGCCAATGAGCGTCCCCTAAAGCTCTACTGGGGTACCGCCCCCACTGGCCGTCCTCACTGCGGTTACTTCGTCCCCATGGTCAAGCTCGCCGAATTCCTCCGCGCGGACGTCGAAGTCACCGTCCTCCTCGCTGACATCCACGCATTCCTCGATAACCTCAAGGCACCTATCGAACTTGTCAAGCACCGAGTCGAGTTCTATTCTAGGGTTGTCAGGACAATGTTGGAGTCGCTGGGTGTTTCGACGGAGAAGCTGAGGTTCGTGACTGGGTCGAGTTATCAGTTGACGCCGGAGTACTCGATGGACACATACCGTCTCGCCGCCCATGTCACCGAACATGACGCCAAGAAGGCCGGAGCAGAAGTCGTCAAGCAAGTCGATTCAGCTCTCCTCTCCGGTCTCCTTTACCCCGGTATGCAAGCCCTCGACGAAGAATACTTGGGCTGCGACGCACAGTTCGGCGGAGTGGATCAACGCAAGATCTTCACCTTTGCGGAAAAGTACATGCCGACCCTCGGATACAAGAAGCGTGCGCATCTCATGAACCCAATGGTCCCCGGCCTCGCAGGTGGAAAGATGTCCTCCTCAGACCCAAACTCCAAGATTGACGTCCTCGACGACGCCAAAACTGTCAAAAAGAAGATTGGTGCGGCATTTTGCGCTCCTGGTGAGGTGGAAGGCAACGGTGTCCTCGCCTTTGTCAAGAACGTTCTCTTCCCCGTTTACGCCCTCCGCTCTCAATCCTCTGGTGAATCCCAAGAAGGCTTCTACATCAACCGCCCCGAACAATACGGTGGCCCGATCTCCTTCCGCACCTACGAAGCTCTTGAAGAAGCCTACGCATCCCAATCCCTAACCCCCATGGACCTAAAATCCGGTGTAACGGACGAGATCAACAAACTCCTCAAACCAATTCAGGAATTTTATGTCGCGGATAAGGAGTGGCAGGAGATTGCGGAGAGGGCGTACCCGGTGGAGGGAGGGAAGGCAAAGAAGGAGAAGAAGAAGAAGGATAAGGGTAGTAGGTACCCCGGAGGTGGTGCGGAGATGAAGGTGGAACAGACTGAGGAGGAGAAGAAGGAGGTTGGGGGGAGTGTTGAGGAGGCGATGGGGCAGTTGAAGGTTGGGCAGCAGTAGTAGATCAAAAGAATATATACTTCCGACACGTCGGAAATAAACAAAAAGTCCGGTTTACGCATGCGCGGCAGCTGCCCGTGTGCAAGCTGACCTACATGTATGGCGCCCTTGAGTTTCGGCTACTGACTTTGCAGCTGATATCGTCGAGACTACATTGGTGCAAAGCGAAACACGCGTGGGAAACTAATGGACTTTTGCATTCCTCGCAAATATATTGGCAACATAAGTACTTTCCATACCCGCATCTTCCCTCTTTCACTCACTTTTGGCAGGTGAGCGCTTTCCATCTAACTTCACAAGCCTTGGCACCTTTCCCCACCTTCCCCGAAATCCTTGCCCACATCTCTTTGGCGTCCAACCCAACAGCTTCCTTCAATAATTTGTCCTAACGATACCAGTTAACATCTCAGACTTTCTCTGCCTCACGAATGTCTACCTACATCTGATTCATCCCACTCAATGGCAGCAGCACCGACTTTCGTGTATCGACATTGGAGGGAATGCACCGAACGACCGGGGAAGTGTTTCCCAATCTCAGGCCAAGTCAGATCATTGCGGCGCAAAGAGAGAAGCAGTTCGTCGTCTGAGTTTGACCACCCGTGGGACTTCCTCGTTTTCCTGACTGGTTTGGCCACGGCGTTCTTAAACGTCTTTTGCTGCTCGAAGGGTCCAGGACCTGTTGACTTCGTTAGCCTAGACTTCCAAATGCCGTAAACCAATAGCGAACTTACTTTCACTCTTAGTGCACTTCCTCTTCTTCGTCTTACTATCCTTCTGCTCATCATAAACTGCGCTCAACATCGCCTCCAACTCATTCGGATCAACACTCGAAGGATCAGACCTGACAAGTCCTCTCATAACGGGCTCTGCGAGAATCTCAATGGTGGTGAAACGGAGGGAAATGGCATCCATCTTATCTTTATGAAGGAAATAGAGATGGGGACGTAAGTTGAGAAAGTGGGTTACCGCATCGGCCCGAAAGGGCGAGATACCCATGGGCGTGTGAAAACACGGGCCGTTGCAAGTTATAATGAACACGCGGGTCGGAATCGGCATGGTTGTAGGTTAATATCAGGTATATTCATGAACGATTTCCAAACGCCAGCGTCCTATCACGTCACTAAGGTATCTATAGATATACGGTATAACCATCTTCTTCTCTCACTCTCCTTCCATCTCCCATCTCCAATTTAGATCCCAGTAACCATCCACAATGTCTCCCGTCCCCTCTCACTCCCCCCGGTAAACCTCTTAACGAAACCCATACACCTCTCCCTAACCTCCACCAACCCAGTCTCCAACGCCGCCATCTCAACGGCCCACCTGATTCTCAAAAAGACTGCCGCCACAACCTTCTCTTCGCCGTCGACATCAGCATCATCAACGATCGAACGCACAATATCGGAGATCGCGGAACATGTTTCTTCGAGGGAGGAGGGGGATCGGAGCATGGATGTTGAGATCTGGAGGAGTCGAGCGCCGTGGAATTGGGTTAGGACGACGCGGCATTCGAGGGAGATCCAGCGTTCCATGTCGGTGGCAGCGGTAAACTGCGGTCCTTCGAAATTGTTCACCAGACTTGGTCGGTCAGCCCATAACGGCTCCAACTCCACCTTCCGGCCAAGATGGAGGTCAGCGATGACGCTATGCAAACCAGTTCGAAACGCGAGGATTGGAGCCACAGCGCTCTCGTACAACGCCTGACTAAGCGTCGAAGTCTGCGACGCTTCTGGTTCCGGAACGCCATGTTCCCTGAGATACTCCCTCAACACCTTCGTCGCACCCGGATCCGTCCTCGTACTCTCCGCATTAAAATGTGCCAAAGCAGCGAAAATACGCTGCTTCGGAATCCCCTTCTCCTGCCACTGTATTTGATCCCTCTGCAAAACAACGACCAACTCCGCCGCCACATCCGCTACCCAATGTGGTCTGTTCACCGCCTTGAGTACCGCCCAAGTCCCGAGGATCAGGAGTGCAATCATTTTGGCTTCATCGTTCTCGTCACTGCTCAACACTATTTTCCTAGCGGATTGCATGGCTGCATCACCACCGTTCACCGCAAACGTCAACACGACCTTCTTCAAGGGCGCCGAAGACGAACTGAGTGCGGCGAGCCAGGCGGTGGACGCCATCAACTCTGGCGCAGGGCAGAATATCGCACGGGACACGGTTTGCACCGCGGCGGGAAGTGTACACGGCCTAGGCATTTCAATATCAAACAACGAGCTCTGAAATCTCTGAGTCGCCATGGCTTGTTTCTTGAAAGCGTGGGCGTGGGAGGCAATACTGAACGAGTTCCTTCGACTCACATTCGAGGACAAGGGCGGTGACATCGTCGACAACGCCGAAGGCGAAGCAGCCATGGGGAAGTTGTATGCGTGCGTCGGGAAGGATTGCGAGATCGGCGAGTTGTCGTGGAACGAGCCGGATTCCAGTTGCAAGCTCGAGATGTCGGGTGGGATATATGACATGTAACCCTCATCACCTCCGCCAGCACTCTGAGGCATATCTAAATCGAGACCCATGCCCATATAAGACCCACCTAGAGGCGGTGTAACGGACGTCCCAGGCCCAGGCCAGCCATACGTCCCGCTTTCTCCGTCCAACTCTGTTCCAGGGGTAATGAGAGACAAAGATCCGGTAAGCTGTTCCGAACTTAGCGAAGAGTGGTCGTCATCGCACAGACTCAACTCGCTGGCCCTCCTGGACACCGTCCCCAGCAGCCTGGGGTTAACTCCTCCGAACCCCACACCCATGCCCAGTCCGAGCCCTGCATGCGTTGGCGTTGGTACCGGAATCGAAGAACTCAAGATTGAGGAAACAGCTGAGTGTTTGTACACATTCTCCAAATACCCACACTCCAACTTCAACCGCTCGCAGTGTCCACAGATCGGGTGAACTTCGTCGCAGCGGACTTTACGTTGTTTGCAGGTTGTACAGCCAAAGCGGGAGCGAGGAGCGTGTCTGCCGCGGCGTTCTGCCTTCATCTTCTTGTCGTTTTGTTCTGTTCTCGTCGTTCTTGGTTTCTTCGGCGACGTCGTGGTCGTAGTTGTAGTTGTAGTAGTCGTCGTTGCTGTTTGTACTTGGGGATCGAGCATACACCCCGTCAATTGTCTTGTATGAATGGTGCTTGCGCTCGCGGGTGGGCCAGCGACGCTTATGAACGACGACTCATCCATCCTCATGGCGGGGGAAAGTGATAGTGTAATCTACTAATGCTACTCGCCGTAACCAGTGCCGATTATGCCGGATAGCGTTTATGAATGCGATGGGCCCGTATTATCTTATCGGCCGCGGAGCCGTAGCTAATCGTATACGAGAGGATACAGCCCCAAGGTTCGACCGCGAAGGCTTCAGGAGAAAGGTGTAACCCGTGTCGCGCCGGAGATTGCCAATTTGCTGATCACCTCAGCACCTGGATGAGATGCTCTACCCGGTGGGCGATATTGACGTCGGGGCACCACTGATAACCGATACGGGTCCCGGGATGCGTCGATGCAGCTGCAGGTGATAAGAAACGGGTAGCCGATACCTGCACGCCATAGGTCAAGGAGGGGAGAGAGGTGGGTGGGTGAGTCAGTGGAGGCACGAGGAACAGGCTACGGAGAGTATTCGCTTAGGTCAGGAGCCTATCGAGTAAGTGCTGTGCTTGTGTTAGCTACTATTCTTGTACACGGAGCACGCCCTGATACCGTAGGCACCCTCGAGCCCGCACTGCGCGGCGCGCGATTGCGATAGGGGACTTTACCTTTGCCGAATTCGGAATAGCGTGGTGCAAAGGTTCCGACGAGCAGGTAACGTCGATGAGGTAAAATGTTGGATGACGGAGCAGCGCCAGGAGTCGAAGGGATATTCATCGTCCTCATCCCCCTACACTAGATTCAATGTATATATCTCCACTAACCCTTGCTCTTCCTCACTTAATTCACCTCCCACCCCCATTGCTCGGCCCCAACTTAAACACCTTATACCCAATCGCCTCAGCCTCCCGCACACACTCCTCAACACTCCTCCCAAACCGATGACTCGCGCGTCTCCACCGTTCTTTCTCATCCTGCGCAACCCATTCCATGAGTTCGAGTTGTTGAAACGTGGACCATGTTGGGGTGGGGTGTCTTGGACCCGGGGGTAGTCTTGGACTAGGCGGTGGTGGTTGTTGGAGTGATTGTGGAAGGTGCGCATATGGCGGTAGAGGTTGGTACATGGCTACTGGCGACTGCAACTGTGATGCGCCCCACGCCTGTCCCTGATACCCTTGATACGAAGGTGCCGGTGCCGGTGCCGGTGCGGGTACTGACTTGGGTGCAGGAGGCTTGAGACGGTGAGAGTTTGGGTGCTTCGGTGTCGGCGTCGCGTCTGCCATAGATTTTCCTGACGCTCGTGGATCTTCCGTCACCACCAATGTCACAGGCGACTGCGACAGCCTCGGTGCTTCCGCTTGCTGTGACGGTGCAAACACCGGAGCAGGTGCAGATGCGGGTGCCGGTCCAACCGTGGACGCAGCAGGCAACGCGGTAACCGAACTCGGCGGCGTAGGCAACGGTGATGGCCCCGGCGGCGACATCGACATCGACAACGAAAAAGCACCCGTCATACTCCCGGGCGGCCGGACCCTCTGAATAGGATTTGGGACCCGTCCATCCGCTCCAACAGCCGGCGCAGGCTGCGAAGGCAGAGGATTCTGCGACGTCGGCAGGGGTCCATTGTAGATTTGCCCAGTTGGGGATGAAGACGGGAGAACGTACCAGCTTCCTGAGCCGGGGATGTATATCATGGCGGGGTGCGATGGGTCGGAATGGACACCGGACGGATGTTGTGGAGGATGCGGAGGGTTTGGCGGTGCGTTCATAGCCATCAACGCTGGGTCGATCATACTGGAGTTCGTGGCGCCAGTGCCAGGCGTTCGAACAGCGGTAGGTGATAGGCTCGGCGTCTGCGACAAGGTTTTAACCAAGAGAGGTGTCGTTGGCTCGGGCTGTTTTGGTCTCTCCCCACTCTTGTGTCTCGTCGTGCTCGGGCTCGTCTTATTCCTCTCCTTCTCCCTCTCCCTTTCCTTCGCTATAGCCTTATCCTTCTCCTTTGCCTCCGCCCTCTCCTTGTCCGCCTTCTCCTTATTCACATCCTTCCTCGTCATTCTCAACACCCCCATCCCACTAGCCCCGGCCTTCATCCTCCCCGCCTCACCCGCCAACCCCGGCACCCCAGGATCCTGTCTTCCAACATGCCCAATCCCAACTCTCTCAAACACCCCACCCTCCAATCTGAGATGATGCGCATAATGCGCTTTCTGTAGGCTTGGAGAGTCTGTTTTCATACCGCATACGATGCAGACATCGCCTGCTGCGACTGAGTCACAAAGGGAGGAGGGGGAGAGGAGATGGGTTTGGAGGTCGGAGGAGGTTGGGAAGGGGAGGGAGCAGCGGGGGCAGGTGTAGGATTCGTAGGTGGGTGCGGGTTTTGGGGTTGTCGTGGGTGGGTTAGTTATGGCGGAGGGTGCAGGTGGGGTTGGTTTTGAGGTCAAAGTGGGAGGATGTGCCAGTGCAGGCAATGGTGGAGGACCGCCTGCGGGGACAGGTGCCGGTGTCGGCGCCGGGGCACAGTCGGTCCCTTTAGCCGCAACTGGATTCACGCCCTCGCTCACCTGTCCCTCTGAGGTTCCATGAGCACCAACCGGCCTTTCCTCCACCACCACCACCACCTCTCTCGGCTTCTGATCCAAAACCCCCCTCCCCTCCTCCCCAATAACCTCCTGAAAAACCATCCAACTCTCCCTCCTCTCCCAAACAACAACATGCCCCCCAACCAACCTCTCAAAGGTCCTCCTCCCATAAATCCTCAACAACGCCTGAAACTCCACATCCCCATCCTTCTGTATCGTGGTCGCCAACAATGAAGTTTCCCACATATTGTGGACCCACCAGCCTACTTCGGCGGGGGAGATGCGGTGGTGCGGGGGACGGGTTGCGTTGAATTCGGCGGCGAAGCGGGTGAAGAGGGGGGGTTGGAGGCGGAGGTCGACCATGCCGCGGAGGAACCAGGTTGTTAGCATTTCGGTGTCTGAGGGGGGGCGGGCGTCTTGGCGGGCTTGGTACAGTTGGGCTTCGGCGGCGGAGAAGGTTGGTTGTTGGGTGTTGGGTGCGAGAGGTGCGAGAGGTGCGACGGGTGCAACCGAAGCGGCAAGTACAGGATGCAGGACGGTCGCGGGCTGCTCCTGGACTTGTGATTGCACCTGAGGCTGCAATTGAGGTTGATCTGGAGCTTGGGAAGGTGACTGGACGCTGAACGGGACCTGAGCCTGCTGATGCTCCGGAGATGGCAAATCAAACCCCGGAGAACCGACAAAATTCTCAACCTCGAGCTCCGGCGACGCAGTCCTAACCACCTGCTCAGCCCTCTCAACAGGCATCGCAGTCCCGGTCGAGGATGACGCCGGCTTCACCGCTGAAGCAGGCCGCTCAAGGACCGGACTAATTATATCCTCTTTCGGCGGCACCACTGTGTGTGGAACCGACTTTGCGATCGGCGTTGCAGGCGGAGGCGGAGGTGGAGTCACCATCCTCCTCGGCACAGGCACAATAGCAGACCGCATACTCGACTCCCCCCTCCCCCTCATCGACGAAACCGGTGGATTCATATTCTTCCTCGGAGCGAGTTCTGGGTATAGAAGGGCGAGACGTGGATCGAGCTCGATCAGTGGTGGTGGTTTGTAGCATGGTTTGTCTGCTTCGTGGTGGGTTGTGCTGCTGCTTCGGCGTTTCGTGATGGACCTTTTGCGGATGGGACGGGGTGGCGATGTCCGTGTTGCTGTGATGTCGATGTTGTTGGAGTTTCTGGTTGGTTCTTCGACTGCAGCCGCTGTAGCGGGTTCGAATTCCGTAGTGGACTTGGCGACCTCCGGGGTCTTTGCGAGCTCAGGCTGGGGTTCTGCTGCTTCAGCAGGCTCCGCGGTTTCTTTCACTGACTTTGCCAGTTTCATGTCTCGTACCTCGTCTTCGTTGGCGATGGGTGATTCAAACCGTGCGGAGGCTCTCGTAGACCTTCCTGACAATGCTGCAACTGGTTCGGGTGTTACAATGACCGGCGGTGGTGGTGGAGTCCCGCTCCGTTTCTGCCGCTTTGTAGTTTCCGTTCTGGATTGCTTCTCAACTTCTGCGCCCGTGATCTGCGAACGTGTCCGCTTGGGTCTGTCGTTTGACATAGGTGTTTCGGGGTGTTGGTGCTCCTCTGCGACTCGCTGTGCTGCCCGAGTAATGCGCGGCGTAGGCTTGTCCGACTCAGCAGTAGCTGTTTGTATGTATGGTTTTCGGATGACGGAAGCGGACGTCTTCGATAACTTGGTAGATATAAATGTCGGCGAAGCCTGCTCCACCTCCTCCGCAGCACGCTTAGCCGCCCTCGTGCTCCGTCCTGTCGACATGTGCACGTCCTTCACTGCAGTAGTTCCCTTTGAAGCTGACTTTTGAACAGAGGGAGAGGCAACTTTGGACTCCTTGGCAGGCGTAACGGCAGGCGACGGGACCTCAACCTCGCGATTGCGAAGCGACCGCTTCGTCGTCTCCGCCGCTCGCTTCCTCGTCGTAGCCTGCATAGGACCAGTCAGTCTCGTATCAAGAGATTGTATACAAGCTTAAGGAGGAGAAGGTGACCATTGTCCACTTCAGCTTCCTTGATTATTGGCAGTATTTACACTTTGGTACGCTAGGTGATTAGAGCCTGACGTCGCGGGGTGAAACCGCAGGCACTAGAACACCCTTACCGACAATTAGGGACTGACCGTGGGAGAGGAGGGATTAACTAAGAGTTGGATGAAATTGCAATTGACACTTTTGATGTCAGATGTCATGGCTCCTGGAATTGGAACGTCAAAGTCATTTTACCTACGTGTGCGACTGGGCTTCCGTGTATGTACTCGAACAGCATGATTCCATGGCCAAGTGCAATGGGGATATGAACCGACCGGTACCGGTCCGAAGGTCCCTCTCTCCACATAACAGATCAAACGCTCACACTTACCAATCTACACTACACTCATCACCTTCATGAGTTCAGGACGCAATGTCTAAGAAGCGTGATCATATCCAAATCGATTCAGATGAAGAGGACGAGCTTGTAGATATTGAGTCAGATCTCGTCAAGGTAGGCTCTCCTGGGATACGGGACATAGTGATTGACCGGTGTATCAGTTCGATCCCGAAGACGGACTATATGAAAAAGCAAGGCGGCCCATGACCCCGGAATCGCCGAAGACAAAGCGTAAGTATTTTCGCTTCTCAAAGTTCCAAGCACTCATCTCATCTTCAATGCGGCAGGCGTCAAGGAGCAGAAGTCTTTCACCCTCAGGAGGAGCACTGAATCCACCCCGTCCTTGACAACAACTACGAAAACCGTCTCCGCAAAGCGCAAAAGCACATCTGGGTCGGCTATCGACTTTGAACTGCTCAAACAGCTCAAGGAAGATCACCCTAGTTGGTCCTGGGAACAATTCGCGCCTTACTTCCATCCCCACAACGCCAAACAACTTAGGACGTATTGGAGTCATAACAACTCCAAGAATACGAAGTGGACCGAAGAAGAGGCAAGTACTTTCTTTGGGACGTCTCTCTCACGTAACTAATGGTAGGATATAGAAAGATGAATTCGCAGAATGGTTGATCAACGATGACAAGGACCGATTCAAGAGGGCGAGTAAGGCTTTTGGAAAGACGGCATTGGCGTGCAAGGAGATGGCGAAGAATATTGATCAATGATGTCATGCAGTACATAGCGGGAAATCAAAGTACTATCTATCTGCTCCAGCGCAAGCCTTAACTTTAGATCCAGACATGTTGGGGTACTTTCGGTTCTTCTCAGCGGCTTCCGGGCGCCTGCAACTCGTCTCGCGGTTTCCGTACTGGTGAGTCCAGCCTTTTCGGTCGATTGATCCTCAGAAGCGTGTTCTTCAACCCCATCTTGAGTCATGTCTTCGCTGATCAGCTCGATCTGTTCAGGCTCAGGCCACCAACCATCATAAGCATTCTCCCCAAAAGGCCGGTATTGAGGCCCATCTTCGCTAATGGGTCCGTGAATTTCAGTCGATCAACCCTCAGCATCCTCCAAATCGGCATTCCTCTTTGTCCCCCTTCTTCTTGTTCCCCTTTTCCTTCTCCGACTCCCATTCCTCTTCGTGAAGCGCCTGATTGTATTCTTGATTCATCTTATTCCAATCCTCCTCCTCTTCAGCCTCGGTCGGGACATACGTCGTCCTGATACCCACTTCCCAGTTAAGTTTTTCCTGGCCTTTTCTGCTTAGGTTTTCATAATCTTCTTCTACGTCGTAATTCCTGATTCCTCTAAATCCGACCTGGTGGCGAGGAAGTCTTTTGTGATAGCTGCCATAGGTCCAGAACCGGAGCAGACCAAATTTCGCGAGCATGTAGAATGGCCACTTGACTTTGATCCATCGTCTGGCGATCGAGAATGTGGAGCGGTCAGGGAGGTACATGACGCGAACACTCTCATAATCGACGCCAAAGCGGGCTATGCCTTGCAAAAGTAGTTCATCTTCACCATGGGTCCAGCTGGAAGTGGTATCGCGATACGGCCATGCGTACATAATGTAACGTTTCCAGATATCAAGTGGTGACCGTCCAGGAACTGCTTGGCAAATTAACGCCCATTTTCCTGTGTATGCTCCATATTTGATGATGGCATCGTGGATGGCTTTATCATCTGCTCCAGACCAGTGCTTGTTGCGCGGGAGCCTCGTGGTGACAACACCTCTTCCCTCCACGAAGAAATTTACATAGAATCTGCGTGCCAAGCCTGCAGGCGAGGGTATGGGTGTGGTGGTTTTGGTTATTTGACTCGGTGCAAGTTCTTTAAAGAATTCGGCGACCTCGTCCCATTTCTCTCCTCTTTCGAGAACGATCTCATTCAAGAGTTTCTGACAGAATCTGTCCCAAACCACCTTTCTCTTTGGAGGGTCCGGAAGCATGCGATCCAATACCGGCGCTTCTTCTGCGAACACTCTGGACCTGATGAGATCCTTGCGGAACTGACTATCGTATCTCCACCAGTTCGGGTTTTCGTGGTTGACTTTTAGGAAGATCTCCTTGGGAACATCTGCGGGATTGGGGTTTTTAGGGTTGTAGTTCATTAGACCACGGTTATTCCACTTTTGTCGTTCAAACGCGCGGACATGAGATCCATATCCAGCAGCATCATACTCCAATTGTGTGGCTTCTTCTTTTGAGATTTCCTGATCTGACTCATCTTCAAGCTCGGACCATCGTGAACCTTTTTGTGGCGATGGAGGCCCCGAAGTCGAGAGACATCGGCAGCATACTGAGGGTTTGAGCGCAGTTCTTGCCGCTAACCAGGCGAATGTCAGAGAGAGAGACCGAGATGTCATTCAGACAATAACTGACAAAAAGGCTGCAGTAGACGCCTTCGTGATTCGGATGCTTTCTCGAACTTGCCCGTAAGGCTGTACGAGTTCGGCAACTGCGGCGTAACGTAGACAAGTGGCGCAGCAAGGGGCATTCGCCACATATATCGCAGGGCGCGTCGTACAACTCTTGAGACCTTCAGCAGAACAGAAGCACTCACAACGGACAGTTGCAATCTTTTTCAAGTCGAATCTAAACCTATAATCTCGTCGTAATGGCATCCTTCCTCGCGTCTATCTACGGTACCGAGCAGGATAAGGTATGTCCTTCCCTCCTCACCTCGCCTCCGAACTCGCCGCCCTCTTCGAGCGCGGCCAGGTTCCGGGGTTCTCGTTATATCAAACTTTATGCTGACTGTTAATCATAGGTCAACTGCTCCTTCTACTACAAAATCGGTGCTTGTCGTCACGGCGACCGCTGTTCCCGAAAGCACGTTAAACCTTCTTACTCGCAAACCATCCTCATGCCAAACATGTACCAGAACCCCGCGCACGACCCAAATAACGTCTTGAACGACCAACAACTACAAGCGCAATTCGATGCGTTCTATGAGGATGTGTGGTGTGAGTTGTGCAAGTACGGCGAACTTGAGGAGTTGCACGTTTGCGAGAACGTCGGTGATCGTGAGTTTCTCGAAGTCTTTTATCCAGGAGGATGCTAACAGTGTTTTCAGATCTCATTGGTAACGTCTACGCCCGTTTCACGTATGAAGACGCCGCCCAAGCCGCCGTCGACGCTCTCAACTCACGCTGGTACGCCGCTCGTCCAATCTATGCAGAACTATCGCCCGTAACAGACTTCCGGGAAGCATGTTGTCGACAACACGAGACCGCAGAGTGTATGAGAGGTGGATTCTGTAATTTCATGCACTCGAAGAAGCCGACGAGAACTTTGCAGAAGGAGCTGATCAATGGGCAAAAGAAAATGAGGAAGGAGATGGGTGTGGATAAGGAGGCGAGCCGGAGTCCTAGTCCTCCCGCTACGAGGCGGTTCTAGGTTGACGTAAGAGATTATCTGGGATGATTCTTGATGGAGGATATGTAATGTACATAGAATACCCCTCGCCGCGTCCTGTGAATATAGCTTTTTGCGGCCATCATATGTTCTTTTCGCTTCGTTTGATGTTTGTCCTCCCGAATACTTCCCTCCTTATGCCACTAAAGCACGTATTGGTGTTTGTGTCGGTATGTGCATGGGTGATGGTCCTGCCACCGTACCATTTCTTCAAATATCGTGGGAATATTAACAGATCTGGATAAATGATTTGGAAGTTCACAGATAGCCGTCGGCGAAGTTACTGACCGATGACATACGTAGTTTACACTGCAGCCGCTTTGCTTGGATTAAAAGGGTACACCCACTTGCGTTTACCATATTTTCCCACGGACCCGGAACCTCACTTTTGAGCATTTCATTCTCCGCAATCCGCTACACCATATATGAAAGATCGATATCAATTCCTCGCCCAAACTACAACCTCACCCTCAATACTCACATCAGAATAATATTCAACTCTCCTTAGATCATCATCCATAACCTCGACCTCCGCCTCGCCTTCCTCTTCTGTACTGCAATTTCTCCATCCCACAGCCGCTTTTGTCGGTGGTATTCTAAACAGCTTCCCACACAAACTCCGAAATGCGCCAACTGTCGTCCCCGGCACCAGTCTCTTCTCCAATGTCCTTGTCGGTGAAGAATTGAATGGCGGCGGTGAGGGATAGAACACCAGTTTCGTGTTTGGTACACGACTTGCTAACGCACCACTCGCACTCCCCACTTTTCTTCCCGTGTTCTTCACCGTGGCATTCGAATCCGGCACCGAAGCACCGTATTTCGCTCTCAACTCCCCCAACCTCGTCCACTCACCACCCTCCCTCCCCGCCCTCGCAAGATACCACAACTCAGCCTGAACCCTCTCCTGCCCCTTCACATCCGTTCCATTCACCTCCCACACATTGGGTAACCGCGCGATGAGTTCCATCCGTCCCACATCTTCCCTGTCACGGGTTGGGGTGTAAAGAGGGTTATGCGCGACACGGAGGGAGGATAGTGTGGGAAGGGCGTTGAGGGCGTCGATGTCAGACCAGGAGGATATTTGGTTTCGGGAGAGGTCGAGGGCAGTGAGGTGTTTGAAGGTTGGTAGGATGTTTTTTGTTGTGGAGTTGGTGAGGGTTGTGAGTTTGTTTCGGGATAGGATGAGTGAGTGAAGGTTTGGCAGGGTGGATAGCCATGCTATGTCTTCGATTCGCTCCACACCGTTCCCTTCCAGATTAAGTACCTGCAGCGATTGTAAACCGTGTTGTTCAGGTAGTTTGTCTCCGGTGGCGGTTATGGTTTGAATGGCGTTATACCCAAGCTGCAACTCCCTCAACGCCGGAAAATGCATGGTAATTCGCACGACCTCATCCCATGTCAAATATGTCACGTTCAGCGTCAACAATTCCAGCTTTAGGAATGCGCCCTGCGGCACCTTTACCTCTCCTGTTATATGAAACCGATTCGAGTTCAGCCTCAACGTCTTGAGTCCCGGAAACGCCGCACAGATCCTTCCAACCTCGCACAGATCCGACAAGACATTCCAACTCAGATCCAATTCTTCAACCGCAAACCCCCCTGGGCAAACCTCGGCGAGTCTCTCTAGAGGGCCAGTGGTTGATATTTGGGAGTGCGTGAGTGTGATTACACGGAGCTTATCCAGTTGGGCAAAACGCTGTGACATCTTTGCGAATCCAACTGTAACGATGGGCTTGCCCGAGATCCATGAGGCCCGGATTTCTTCTACATCATTGTCGTTGGAGCTTGGGTCGTTCAAAGGGGCGTATCGTTCCAGGAGGGCATCGACGAAGGTTCGTTCTGAATCGGCTTTCTTGTTTGGTCGGATGAAGCTTCCAGCACCATCGATTCTGTGGACAATATTGTAAGCCTGGATGTCATAAGAGGGTTAGAACGGGAAAATCGAACATGCATTGGAAATATGAGCGTCCGTCGTGGGCACCGCCATGTTTCCCTCGAGTAGGATCATCCCATTCGACGCCCAGCCATTCGCCTTTTGTACCGTCGACTTGGCCGACGTATCGAACTGTGGATAGATCCCCGTTGAAGCTCAAACGGTCTCCAATCCTGTGTTCGCTCATTGTGTTGATCGAGGAGCTCAGTATTACGGGGTGCATTGTAACGTCGACATCACTTCACGTGACACCCCACCAAAAAGGCCCCACCACCAAAAACCTTAAATCTCCCTCACATCCTCGATCTCCCATCGAGCCCTCATACAACACCACACCATGTCCATCGTCAGGAAATCCTACGGCGAGCGCGCCAAGCTCTCCACTAACGACCTCTCCAAGAAGATGTTCGACCTCATGGAGAAAAAGCAAACAAACCTCTCGGTCGCAGTGGACGTCACCAAAAAACGCGAGTTAATCGAGATCGCGGATAAAGTCGGTCCATACATCTGTCTCCTCAAGACCCACATCGACATCGTCGAGGATTTCGACAACGATTTGGTCGAGCAACTCAAGCGTCTCGCAAAGAAACACAACTTCCTCATCTTCGAGGACCGCAAGTTCGCGGATATCGGGTCTACGGTACAGTTGCAGTACTCCTCCGGAATTTACAAGATTGCGTCGTGGGCAGATATCACCAACGCACACCCGATCCCGGGAGAGGGTATCATCACCGGTCTCAAATCGATCGGTCTCCCACTCAACCGCGGTCTCCTCCTCCTCGCCGAGATGTCGTCCGCCGGCTCCCTCGCGACAGGTTCCTACACCGACGCAACCATCTCCATGGCCCGTCGTCACAAGGATTTCGTCATGGGATTCGTGGCGGGTAGGAGACTTTCTGATCGTGAGGGCGAGGATTTCATCACGATGTCTCCGGGGGTTGGGTTGGATGATAAGGGTGATTCGATGGGACAGCAGTATCGGACGCCGAAGGAGGTTATTGGGGCTTGTGGGAGTGATGTTATTATTGTTGGGAGGGGGATTTATGGGAAGGGGAAGGATGTTGTTAAGGAGGCGAAGAGGTACAGGGATGCTGGATGGGCTGCTTACCTTGGGAGGATTGAGTAAGTGTTAGTCTCTCGAATATGGATAAAGGTTTAGGAGATGATATGGTACATGCAACATGGATTGAAGCAAGTTTTGAGCGGCTCTTCTTGGCTACAGTTTGGTCTAGGTTAGAAAGATGTTGGTGAAGACGTTATAGACGAATTGACATAGTTCATGACTTTATCTTTCTCACCCATAACGATACGAGGTTCTGTCGTGACCCCGACGGGCTGAGTCCCTAGCCGCTTTCACCCACTGGTATTTTGCAGATCGGTCAATTCTATAATGCTCTTGCCGTCTTCGACCACATGCAATATCCCTCCCTCACTTCGATTTGCTCTCCGTAGATGACTCGTTGCTTCCTGGTGCCGCACCTGCCGCTGAACCGTTCGGAACCGCCAACTCGAAGATACTCTTCCCGTCATTCACCACCTTCACCAACCCTTGACATGCCTGATTAATATCCGTCCCTGGTCGCCCGATACCAAGCAACAACTTCGCATCAAGTTCCACTGGACAAACCCACTTCACACCCCTATCCCTAATATGTACCACAACCGGTAACCCCATCAACCCCCTCGCTCTCCGTTCCGCTTTAGCTTTAACCGACTCCAGCTCCGTCCACCCAAGCGACTTGGCTTCATCCTCTTGCTTTACCTCCCCGATACCGCAGATTTGGAAGCATCGTGGTGCGGGATTTGTCGGTACGTATTTCACGTCGAGTAGGAGTGTATAGTGAATCGATCTTTCAGGCTTGTCGTATAATTCAAGGTAGTATGCTCCCAGTAAAGCAAACGTGGGGAGATGTTGAGGTGCCCATTGTTGGAGGGATAGAGTGATTGCAGCTTCGCTTTCGGTGAGCTGGTCGTACGGTGATGAAGACATTTTAGGAATTGTTCTTGTTCGAGGGCCATTGCCTTTTGGATATCATGGATGGCTGAGTCGCTGAGCCACTCTCACTCTCCCGCACCCCGCAACGCAATACGGCCGCCGAACCCAGCTGCTGGACAGACAGGAGGAGACCAATCTGAAATGTCGAACGTCGAAGACGAACTCGATGACCTCGATGATATTCTCGACGAATTCAATGCACCTGCGCCCTCAACGTCAACATACCCCTCCAAACCCGTACCACCGCCCGCAACCATTCCCAAAACCTCCACCTCCGCACCAACAACAGGCGCCGCAGCCGGAGCTGGAGCTGGAGCAGGACTACCAGGACTTCCGGAAGATGACGAATTTTCACAACAGCTTCAAGCAGGCATGGAAGACTTCATGCGCTCCCTCGAAGAAGACCCCGAGACGCGTAAAGAATTCGAGACCTTGATGAAGCAAATGGGAGACATGACCGCCGGCGCAGGCGGCGCAGACTCCAACAAACCACCCAAATCGCCTGCACCGCCGACTCCCTCCTCCGAGACGGGTGCGGGAACGAAGAAAACGTTTCAAGAAACCATTCAGGAAACGATGGGCCGCATGAAATCATCCGATCAGGAAGCGAAGGAGAGTATCGAGGGAAGTGAGACGGATGCCTTTTTGGCCGAGATGATGGCCCAACTCTCCTCCACGGCTGGCTCTACCTCCGAAGAGGATTTCCTGACGTCCATGATGTCACAACTCCTCTCCCGCTCCATCCTCTACGAGCCCCTCCACGAGTTATCAACCTCCTACCCAGCCTGGATCGCCTCCCACCCATCCGATCCCAAGATCGAGACATATAAAAAACAGGCGGAGGTTGTGAGGCAGATTGTGGAGGAGTTTGAGAAGGAGAGCTATAGTGATGAGGATGCGGAGGCAAGGGAGAAGGTGTTGGGGTTGATGATGGAGATGCAGGAGATGGGGAGTCCGCCGGTTGAGATTATGGGGGATGTGGGGGAGTTGGGGCCGTTGGGTATGGGTGGGTTGCCGGGGACGGAGGGGAAGGATTGTGTGATTATGTGAGAAGTGTGCCACGGTCAAGATACGGAGGGAATAACCTAGGATCGTGAGCGACCATTCGGGTTTGAGGTGGGGTGTAATTGAGTCCGGGGTACAGAGCTTGAACGAAGGAAGAAAGAAAGGAGGGCGGTACTATGATATACTGACATATACTGAGGCAATTGAGTGAAGAAATTTCTATGATTTTTATATACCTACAGTATGTAAGCATCCAGACCCGAAATGCACCAAACAGGTTAACCGTGCGTCCCCGGATTAACCGTGCATGCACCAGTCGAACCTTAACAAACCCGAACAAACAACTAAACCGCCAACCCTTTGGCTCACCTTAACTTATTCTTATCCACCCATGCCAATCCTTGCAGGTGCTCAATTGACGCCTGTGGTCCGTCTTCCCTCATCCTCTACCCCTCCGGATACACGTTGCTAACTTTGGCTGAACAGTACCTCAACATCTACGACCTCCTCCCACCAACCTCCTTGATTTCCACCTTCATCTGGACCTGCGGTCTCTCCCTCCTACACACCTCCATCGAAGTCCACGGTAAAGAATACCAATTCGGGGGGCACGACGTCAAGGAGTTAACCGGGGTATATGCCACACCACCCAACCTCGCCGACGCGGAAGGTGTTGCAAGGATAACGACAGGGGGTGTTGATTTAGGTGAGAGGAAAGCGCCAGAGGGTGCGCATTGGAGGGAGACCAGGGTATTGGGGTGGACGTCCTTGACGGCGCCGGAGGTGAAGGCGATCGTGGCGGAGTTGGGGATGGGGTTCTTGGGGGTCGAGTATGATTTACTACGGAAGAATTGTAATCACTTCACGGCAGCGTTCGCGGCGGGGTTAAGTCCGTATTGTGCTGAGGCTCTCATCGTACCGGAGTGGATCAATCGCGCGGCGGAGTTGGCGGTGAAGTGTCCGTGTATCGTGCCCTCGAGCTGGATTGAGCCGCCTGAGTTGGAGGATGGAGAGGAAGAGGACGAGGAGGAGAGGACAGGGTCGAGTGTGTTTGGGAAGGATGTGGAGAACCCGGGGTTCGTGTCACGGGATTCGTATGGTTCAGAAAGTGGGGGTGGGTCGAGGCGGAGTGGGACTCCTGGGGAGATGTTTGGGGGGCCTGATATTTGTAGGATTAACGACGAGGAGGATGACGGACATTATGCCAATGAGGGAACGAGTTTGATCACGCCGACTGGGAGTACGGTGTCGAGGGGGGATAGCGTTGTGGAGGCCTTGCCAAGAAGTGAAAGAGTGCCGGTGGACAGGGGTGTGAGAATTGTCCCGGGGAGAGCACGAGCTCAAGGGAGATGAGGATTAACTCAAGTGGGACCTCGCGAATACACGAAACGAGATATGAACCATCTGGAAGATGGGTAAGGAACAATGGTATCGTCAGGCGTTGGGACTGTTCTTCGTTTTATTCAAGCATACATGGTATAGAAAATCGCGAGCTGGTCTTCGCATTCACCCATAACAATTCTTACATCATTTTCCTTTCTTACAACTCGTCCTTCCCAGTCGCCTCCTGCCTCCATGCAACCGGCAACTCTTCTCTCTTAACCTCCCCAATCCTCACAGCCTCCATCCATTCCTCCACAGCCAACGTATCATCCATCTTCGTCACCATCCACTTCTTCCTCAAATTTACGGTCGTAATCTCCTCGAGCCCCAAGTCACCGGCAACCTGATACACCTCAACCCCAGCCAACTTCGGACTCTCCACCAACTCATCCACCACCAACCCCGCCGACGCCGGAACGAGTAAACAAGTCTTCCTCCCACACACCTCTCTCAACTGTCCAAGCGACGAGACAACCGCACGAGGTGGGGTCAACGCCTTCAATAGAAATGCCGCGATGGGGCCGAATGTCATATCGCCTTCATACACCCTCGTCTGAGCCCCAGAACCGCCATCCCCGAAGACCACTTTCGCTGCATCCCCTTCGAACGCAGCGAGTGAAGGGAGTTTCTTCGCATCGTCGTGTGTGAGATATCCAACCCCCACCCCCGAAAAATGCGCAGCGAGTGCTTTCACAACCAACGGAACCTTCCCCCTCTTCCCTCCTTTCTTCCCCACCACAACGACACTCTTTCCCCCGTCCTTTCCTTGCAGTACCTCACCGATTCGCTTCCCGGTGAGCAGTCTCCCAGGCATCCACCCCCTCATCGCACCAACGATCCCCTCCACCGTTCTCTGCCCGCCATACTCCTCAACCCTGCCTACCCCGCCTCCCTTCCCAGCCCACACCGCTTTGAGGGTAGGATACCCCCTAACACCCCACTCCCCACACATCTCCTGCTCTTGAGTACAATCAACGGCAGCGAGCGTCACGTTTGCGTGTGTGGAGAGATGGTGGGCCGCACGGGCGTAGATTGGAGCGAGGGATTTGCAGTGGCCGCACCAGGGGGCGTAGAATTCGATTAGAGTTGGGAGGGAGGGGTGGAGGGTGGGTGTGAGGGTTCGGGGGGTTAGATCTAGTTGCGGGTGTTAGCTGTGATCGGGAAGGAGGGTGGGGGGATGGGGAGGGGCGTACGTTTGACGGCATCTTTTGAGGTGTAGAGCGCGTTGGTGGAGGATGCGAGGAAGAGGAGAGCGAGGGTCACCACACAGAGGAATACTGATCGAAGAATCATTGAGGAGGTGGAGAGGTGTCGTGTGTGGTCAGCGGTGGAAATAAGGTTTACGCTACGCTGCTGGGACGAGGCATGTGCGTACACGTGAATCACAAATAGTTATATGGTATTTTTGTTGTTTATTACTGGTTTCTTGTCGTAAATATGCTTTTCATCGTTCATCCCTCAATCCGCGATCTCGACCATAACCGCATTAACACTTGCAACCTTGAACTCACACTCCTCCTCATAGGACATATCCCCCCACCTCCTTTTCCCTTTGACTCACTCAATCATTCCTCGCCATCTCCTTCGCCTGAGCCTTAACCCTCCTCTCATACCCTTCCCTATCCTTCTTAAACATCGTATACGCCTCCGCCTGCGCCGGACTCTCCGGGTTCGGGTTATCCAACAAATCTTGGACACCGAGTAGGATTTGTTTTATGGTGATAGCGGGTTTCCAGCCTTCTTCTTCGTTTAGGATGGAGAGGCAGACGGTGCCGGAGGGGTAGACGTTGGGGTGGAAGAGAGGGGGGGTGAATTTGCATTTGGGGGGTTTGGAGGGGTATTCTGAGGGATGAGTTAGAGGGTGTTGTTCAAATGGTTGGAGAGTCCGGTGCATGCAATGCAGCGACATGAAGGACGACAGCGCCATAGGGCGCAGAGGGGGGAGGAGTATACCTTCGGGAAAGCTCATGGTCAACCTGTACAACCCACCCTCCCACAACGTCCCAATCTTCCCCGGAATCCCAACACTCCAGTTCATGAGATCCATACCACCATCTTCCGCTTTATTCGGTTTCGCCCAGAATCCGAATGGGTGGTCCCGTCGCCACTGCTTGCGTTCCTCTGCGCATCTCTGTCATTCAAACCATTCTTCTCCGTGCACAGAACCCAGGTCGACAACGTACCTTGGAGACGATTCCGCGAGAGACCTGACATTGTAATTGTGATAGGTGGCGATACAACAAGTATTTGTTGTTGCTGGCTTACAGTATCGTACGGAGCGCGTGAGCCGCATCGCCACACGCACTCGCACTCGCCACACCTGCTTCTCTGCTGCTCCCCGTAACCTCCTCGAAACCTCGTATCGTCGCTATGTCCTCCCAAGCCTACCAACCCCCGGCCTCCGCTGGTGCCGCAATCGCCCGTCCTACGCAGCAGATCGTTTACCTGTGTGCCGACTGTGGCAGCAAGAACCAGATTCAGGCCAAGGAGCCGATTCGGTGTAGGGAGTGTGGACATAGGGTTATGTACAAGCAGAGAACGACGAGGATGGGTAAGTAACCGCGATGATGGGCACCTGTGGCAATGCTAACGTGTCGGTTCTTTACAGTTCAGTTCGAGGCTCGTTGATGTTGTGGAGGTGTGTGACGAAATAGACCGGGCGAAAACGAGGAAGGAAAGAGAAAGCGCGATGAACGCGCTAAAGATATCTTGAAAAAGTTCAAATGGGAATGAATCCGGCGTTTTTGGCTTCTTGATCTGGTTTTTACATCTTTTTACGAGCTGGGAAAGGGCATGCTGTATGCTCTTGAGTTTAAAGGAAAACATGCATATATTACGAATCTGTTCGTCCAGCTAGATTGCGTGCTCGTGTAAATTGTTAAAGTCGAGTCTTCAATCGTCTGGCTTCTCACACGGTGAGATAGGCGGTTCAAGAACAACTTGAATTGACGCGTCCGACAATCGTGTTGCCAGGGTAGGGTAACCGGGTATGTAATAAAAAGGTCAAAAACGCCACGATAGTCCCAGTTTTCAAACACCCCTCGACACATCCCTCCCACAAATCACACATCAGCCATCACCACATCACCCTCCTCCTCCCTCTCCCTCTCCTTCTCCACCGCATCAACCTTCTCCATCACACCCTTTTTCCAAACTTCATACTCCTTCACCCTCCTCTCACTCAAGTAATCAACCTGTGGGACGATCATGCTCCCAATACCACTTATCGCGCGGGTTTGTGTTTTGTTTCGCGTGGTCGCGGCGAGTGCCATTGCAGAGTTTGCGGGTGTTGATGTGGGGGTCGGGGTACCAATGTCGTCGTGGACTTGGTCTGCCGCTTTTCGTTTCCGTGAGGGGGTATCAGCGCCAGAACCCGGCGTGGGTTTCTTAGTAGGCGACTGTTGTGGCTGAATGCCATCAAGCCAATCGTGCCCCTCACAGTCCTCCCGGACGATCTCGACCCATTTATCCAGTTCTTTGGTTTGTAATACACCACCCAGGGCATCCAATAACCCCTTCCGCTGTGCTCTCGAGAGGGAGGCGGGAGGCGCGGTGATGATATCGGTACTGGTGTTGTTAGTGGGAGTGCTGAGTCGCTGATGGACGAGGACGTATGCGGCTGCGATGACGCCCGCGCGAGATTCAGCCCGGGGATGGAGCGGGAGGAGTTTCGTGACGAGGGAGATGATATGCACAATCCCCGTCGTCGCGCCGAGTTTCGTGCACAGTGCTCTAATCTCCCCACTCGCGACGTCAACAACGTGGGAAGAAGTCGACGTAGGTGTCCCAGATTCTGCACGGGATGATCGACGGCGGGTGGAAGGTGTCGTTGCGCTTTCCAGTGCGGTGCGGAATTGTGCGAGGAGGGTCTTGTAGGTTTTTGGTGGCATTGGGGGTTGGGGTGTTAAATCAGGGAGGTTTAGTGATGTGGTTAACCTGATATACCACATGATTAATACGGTTGGATCGAAGGTATAGATTCGGGATCGAGGGAGCACACATACCTCTCGCAAGCTAGATGAGCACAGATGTATAGCCTCCCACTCTCCTCCGCCGGCTTCAAATGTGGGATTTTCTTCATGCTTTGTGATTGCAGGTTTTGTGCCGCTGTTACTAGATTCTGTGGTATCGTTCCATAGGATGGCAACAAGCTCTTCAGGGCTGACTTGAGTGGATCCATCTTCGTTGCCTAAGCTCTGGAGTCCTCGAGGAGGAGACGCGCCTGTGTACGGCGGTACCGGTATACGTGACTGCGCCATGCACCAGCCTCAAGGGAAGGATGCCCCCGAACGTCCATTCCGTCAGAATTGCATTCTCAGCAACCGCGCAACTGCGAAGAGGGACGTACAAACGTGAAGGGTCTCTTTTGTCCGTTGATCTGCTGCTTTCTCGAGGGTGTAATTACACCGCGGAGTGTGTCGTACAACGCTGCACGTGCCAGCGCTCACCGCCGCCGACGCTACCGCCAAACCTAAAATACACCTCGACTTTGACCTCCCCTCCATCAGTTCGCAATGTCTGCTCCCAAATCTCTCAAACCCAAACACACCTTCCAAGGCCACACCGCGCGAGCCTGGCACATCACACCACATCCGACTCTCCCCCTCCTCTCCTCTTGCTCCTCGGATCTTACGACACGGATTTGGAATACTGCTACGGGTCGATGTATCGCCATACTCCGTGATCAACACAAACGTTCCGTGCGGTGTTCAGCGTTCAAGCCTCCACGCACAAACAGCGGTGACGAACGAGTCGTCCTCGCAACCGCCTCCTTCGACGGCACGATTGGTATCTGGGAATACGTGAATGATCTCGAAGATAACCAAGACGGCGAATGGGACTGTATCGCAACCCTCGAAGGCCACGAAAACGAAGTCAAATCCGTTGTGTGGTCAGCAGACTCCACCTTCCTGGCAACCTGTTCGCGCGACAAATCAGTCTGGATCTGGGAATCTGAAGATGACGACGAATTCGAATGTCTCTCCGTGCTGCAGGAGCATAGTCAGGATGTCAAATGTGTTGCGTTCTCGCCGAGGGAGAGTTTGTTGGCGAGTGCGAGTTATGATGATACGGTTATCTTGTATCGGGATTCGCCGAGTGATGATGATTGGACGCCGGTTGCGGTGTTGAAGGGGCATGGGGGAACGGTCTGGGGTGTTGCGTTTTCGCCGGATGGGAGGACGTTGGCGTCATCGTCGGATGATTGCACGGTTCGGTTGTGGCAGAAGAAGAAGAAGGAGGAGTCGAAGATCATCCGTACAGACGAGGATTGGGAAGAGGTTGCGCAGCTCCCTCAAGTCCACACTCGTTCGATTTACTCAGTCGCTTTCTCTCCTAGTGGACGGATAGCTACAGCTGGTGGAGATGGGATTGTTGCTGTGTATAAGAGGAAGGAGGGAGATGCAGAGGAGTGGGAGGTGGAGTATGTTCAGACAGAGGCACATGGTGTGCAGGAGGTGAACTGCGTTACGTGGCAAGTACAGGGCGATAGGGAGGTCGTGTGGACTGCAGGTGATGATGGGAAGGTGAGGGGATGGACCATGCCGTGAGGAAAGACAAGGATAGCATACAAATTATTTGCCAGGTCAACAGCGCTTTAAAGTATACACCAAATCCTTACGCGACTACGCCACGCACGAGCCTCAGGGGTCGATGCCGGCAAACCTTAATTCCTGGACAGCAACGATCCCCCGCTCAACTACCCTCCCGTCCGAAGCTGGTCTTCCGTACGGTATATTACGACGTCGCTGAACCATTGCATCCTTGCTGTAGCGTTGCTTGTTGCTGTATTCGCTTCGAAAGCATTCGGCCGAGCCAAGACGTCTATAAAGAGCTTTACGTAGGCACTTCAGGTGTGTTCTTTTGTTCTTGAGCAGCAGAAATATTACTTACCTCCAGATTACACAGCTTACCCACTTGCGACGATATCTCAGACCGTCGCTCACTTTCACCACACTTCATTCCCACCGAGAATACCTCCAAAATAGGCCTCCTCACCTCCCTCGCCCAACGCATCTCGCGTCGCCGCGCCCCTCGCATCGCCCTCTCCCTGGGCATCGACCCCGCCTACCACATCCCCCTCGTCGCCGCCCGCTCCCTCTCCATCCTCCCCTCCGTCCTCGGATTCCTGGACGCATTATCAACAGCCTACACCAACCAATACCTCACAACAGACCCCCATGGCGGAACCGGGAACGTCTGGAAAGAATTCGGGGATAGAGAGTGTAAGATCTGGGAATTGGGTGCTGCGTGTATGTGGTGTGCGGTATGCGGCTACCTAAGTTTTTGGTTCACGGATGGCCTCATGCTTCGGTGGCTTATTCGGTATTCGCCTCTCGCGACGTGTATCAGACTATTATCGCTGAGTACGATCAACGCGGCGTTGACGTATGGGATTGTGTGGGCTGAGTGGGGGTGGGTGAGGAGGGAGCCGAGTGGGTTGTTGGTTGCGTGGATTGTGGAGGCGTGTGTCTTGACGGTTGCGTACACCATCCAAGACTGGGTTACGTCTGATCTGTCACTACCCGTCGCACCACGCGCTCAACGCTCGCCCCGTACTGTTCGATTCAAGAAGAGCGATGACGACGCACCGTCGGGAGTGGAGAAGGATAAAGAGGAGGAAGGAGGGTATAGAGAGTTGGATTTAGTCGAGGTGGCGGTGTTCGCTGTCGTTCCGGTTGGTATGGCGGGGTTTGTTACGATGGTGTTGGGGTTGTGGGAGGTGCATAGTATACGTGCGGGATGGGATGTTGGTGGATGAACGTTGAAGGGGCAGAGAACAGTTTACCCTATGGACGTTGGACTGAATTCTACTCTCGGCAGCTATCATCTATATCGTACCCCCCTCACTCTTCGCACCCACGATCGCTATCAGTTCCCCCTTCCCTCCGCCCTCCTCTCCCTCACAACCGGCAATATCGCCAAATTATCCCTGAAGGCGACATACTCCGCATCCGCATACCCCAATATCGCTTCGATCCCGCCTTCGGATTTTTTTAGGGAGATACCCTTAATCTTGTCGATTTCGTGGGCGGAGTAGTTTACTAGCGCCCTCCCTATCACTTCTTCCTGGATTTCATGAACCCTCTCACCAACAGACACCGTCTTCACCCCCGACGCAACAACCCCCTCTCCCCCAACCTCACGCACCCGCCACTGCGCAACGACATCAACACACTCCATCCTCTGAAATCCACCCTCGACGCCTCTTACCCCAGCCGGCAAGAGTCCTGCTTTCTCGGTTCGAGTTAGTGCGCGTGCGGCGCCGTCGTCGATGTAGATACGGCCGTGAGCGGTTAAGCCGTTGAGGAGCCAGAATTGGCGGTCGCGGACGCGGTGGGAGGGGGGTGGGGGGAGGAAGCGGGTGTGGCGGGGGATGTCTGAGAGGGGGACGGTGGTTGAGATGTCATTTAGTGAAGAGGTGAGGCCATCGACCGAGTTTTGTCGTGTCGGTGTTGTCGATGATGAAGTAGCGTTGATACTGTTGATGTATTCGACGATCCGGAAGATGTTTGTCGGTACGGACGAATGCGCAATAACCGTCGTACAACCCGCACTCGTCGCCAACTCCGCCGCAATCAATTTCGTCCTCATGCCACCCGTGCCCACCCCACTCCCCGCTTCCGAAACGTCCGCCCGTTCCTTCAACTCAGCTATATCCACCACAACCTCAATCGGTTCCGCATCGGGGTGGGTTCGTGGGTTAGCGGTATAGAGGCATTCCACGTCCGTCATGAGGAACAGATAGTCGGCGTTTACCATACCGGCTGTGATGGCGGATAGGGTGTCGTTATCCCCGAATTTAATTTCGGAGACGGAGATTGTGTCGTTTTCGTTAACGATTGGGATTACGCCCATTGCCAACAATTCCCCCAAGGTATTCGCTGCGTTGAGATACTGGGTTCGATCCGCGATGTCGTTCTTCGTTAACAGGATCTGCGCAACAGGCTGCCGCAGCTGTTTAAACAACTCGTCCCATAGCGCAATCAACCTACACTGTCCAACCGCCGCAATCGCCTGAACCGCCGCCAGTTTTTTTGGACGCCGTGCGAGATCCATACGACGGAGTCCCATCCCGATTCCGCCGGATGAGACGATGACGACACGGTGTCCTGAGCGACGGAGTTTGACGCATGTTTCGACGAGGAGGGAGAGGTTTGCAATGAGTGGTTCGTGTGTTTTTTCGTCGCAGATTGAGGAGGTGCCTGTGTGTGACGGGTTAACGGGCTGATCTGGGGGAGGGAGGGGCGGTGGATGTACCGAGCTTGATGACGATTGTGTTTCCCTTCATCCTGACTTGATCTTCGCCTGGCAACTGGAAATCCGTCGAGGACCGGTACCGTACACCTCCCTCGGTGCGACGAGGTCCCGTGCGTCTCCAGCCACGCCAGAAATCTGTCAGCGCACACAGCCAAGAACAACACGCACCACCACCAAGCAGCACCGACGAACCACCGATCATTCAACAATTGCACGATGGTCGCTCCCTCAGAACCCCTCCCCGCTCCCTCCGTCACCGCAGCGTACGTCCCCTCCTCCCTCCCCCGTCTCTCCTTTCAATTTATTCTAACCCCTCCCACAGCCTCGATGTCGAAGGCTCCGCCCCCCTCCGCCTCATCCAAGTCGACGCCCTCGTCGTCATGAAAATCATCAAACACTCCCAATCTTTCTTCCCCTCCCCCGTAACCGGTCAACTCCTCGGCCTGGACGTGAACGGCGTGTTGGAAGTAACCTCCTCCTTCCCCTTCCCCTCCGCCGGCGCAGACGGGAAAGCTGCTACCGCGACTGGTGGTGCAGGGGGCGCGAGGTATCAGGCTGAGATGATGAGATGCCTGCGCGAGGTGAACGTGGACAATAATACCGTCGGATGGTACCAATCCGCATACCTCGGCTCCTTCCTCAACTCGCAAGTTGTCGAAGCCCAATTCGCCTACCAAAAAACCCTATCCGAGAAGAGCGTCGTCCTCGTCCACGACGTGTCCGGCGGCGCCCGCTCCATGCTCCGCGCCTTCCGCCTCTCAAAAGGCTTCGTCCAATCCTACAAAGAGGGTAAATTCACAGAAGAATCATTAGCGCGAAACGGCGTCACGCACCGTTCCATCCTCGAGGAACTCCCCCTCGAAATCAAGAACTCGCATCTCCTCACCACGCTCCTGCATTCTGCACCTCTTGACCCGGAGGCGGGGTTGAGTTTGACGGCGCCGTTGACCCCGAATTTGGACAGTGTGTTGGATTTGGTTATTGATCCCTACCTCGAGAAAAATCTGGAATTCTTGTTGGAGGCAGTCGACGAATACCAATCCGAGACCTCGAACCTGCAATACCACCAACGTGCCCTCGCCCGCGAACAATCCCGGATTAACACCTGGCTCTCCCGTCGTCGTGCCGAAAACCTCCAGCGCTCCTCTTCTGGCCAGCCGCCGTTGGATGAGGATTGGAAGAAGACGGGGATGTTCAAGGTTCCGCAGGAGCCGAGTAGGTTGGAGGGGTTGTTGGTGAGTGCGCAGATTGAGCAGTATTGTGGGCAGGTTAGTGGAAGGGCGGGGGGGGTTTTGGGGAGGATGTATGGGGTTAGGGAGGGGGTTGGACGTTCGGAGCCGTGAGCGAGCCCTGGCGGGCTTGAGATAGAATGAGAATGAGCGTGAAGTGAGTGTGAGGATAAAATGATTATGGGTTTGAGTGGAGAGATGAGGATGAGGACAGCGGTGTGTATAGTCAGTTGTGTGTGCCAAGCAAGGCGCAACTATTATATCCGACCATTTTGGTCACAAGAGCATATGTTTCGAATTGAATACGTTATAGATGTCACCCTTTCATGTCAATTCGGTGGACGTCGTTTAATATAACGCTTGCAACAGGGCTACGGGTGAACTTGCCTTCCTTTGACGATCTTCTTTGCAATTCTTGCTCAATCTGCCAAAGAGCCCGTCCAATCCCATTTTGCCCAAGCTTTCCTAAATTTCTCCTCCCGCTCACCTTCACCCCCCCTCCTCCACCTCCCCCTCTGCCTCCACACCTCCACCCCCAAATCCAGGATCCCTGCAATGACCTCCCTCTCGAAATATCTCGGCCACTTATCTTCGCTTTCGACAACATGCCCCACTCCCCCATCGATCTCATACCAGACGTGGAAGTATGGCATCTCCTTAACCATGCTCTTCCTAAACGCGAACTTTCCTTGTCCCGACTTCGCACGGGCAAGAGTATCGATGATGGGTTTGTGCTGTGACCATTCTTCGTCGGCTGCGAGGATTGCTTCGCGGAAGTATCCGGGCACCATACCGGCTATGTCGCGAGGGATGGGACAAGCCTCGATCTGTGTATGGCCACGGCGACGAGGACGAGAGGCGTCCTCGAAGAAAATGCAGTCCATGTTCATCTCGTCGTACATTCGTAGGAGACACTTCATGTAGTTCCTGATCTCGTCCCATTCGTCATCATCGCATTCGAGTGTGTTTACACGGTGCTGAAGGGGGACGATGATGGCGCTGTACGGGGATAGAGATGGCGAAGGAGGAAGGGAGAGGTAAGTTCTGGTGCCTGTTGAGATCATGGGCGCAATCGGCGCTGTGGTCTCTTGCGAACACAGTGGACAGTTATCCAGGATCTTCTGCGTCTTTTTGAAATCCGCAACTGCCATATGCTTCAAGTCGATCTCTGATCGCTTAACGCGTTTCGCAAGCTTTTCGGCGTTCTCGTCCATATAGTCCAACATGTGTGTATCATCGAATTTCTTATCCCTGGTGATACGGTCGGCGAGCATCCGTCCCTCCCCCCCATGGATCTGACCACGCTCGCGTTTTTCTTCCCTGAGCATATCTGTGATGGTCATCTCCTCTTCGGTCTTCGGAGTGTTTGCGGCAGAGCCTGTGAGACGGCGCGTATCCATTGCGTTGAGAACAATGACCTTCGAAGCTGCCAGTGCACGCTCTTTGTCCGCGTACTCCGCCTCGAGAGTCTCAACCTTTGCGTTACCGCCCATCATTTGAGCCCTCAAGATCGCAGCACGGAGCTTGTTGAGCGTATTCTGATCCACAGGTTCCGCAACGGTTCCCGTCGCACCAGCGTTGTTGGTCGGTGGTGCAGCGGGAAGTCGAGTATCGGGAATGGAATGCTCGGACGCAAGGTCGTCATGTGCGATGATCTGCCCACCACCGCGTGCTTCCAGACGCTCTTCCCACAACCTTCCCGTAATCTTCTGCTTTTCGTCTTTTCTTCCGCGTCCGTACATCTTGCGCCTCTCCAACTCCTCCCGTTCCTCACGCGCAAAGTCGTACTCGCGTAGCGAACCGTAGCGCTCCGTGGCGAGTCCCTCGACCGGACGGCCGTCCTCGACTGCGGCTTCTTCAAGACGACGGAGCTTTGTTTGTCTCCATTGGGATGACTCGTCACCGATTGTCCAGGATGGCAACTTGAGTTCATCTTTATCCTCTTTGTCCCTGCTCCGAGCTGCTTCGACTGAGGATAACGGCTCCTCTGTTCTGCCCTCCGCAAATGTACGATTGAGTTCGCGGGAACTGACTTGAAGCTTGCTTGGGTCAGGCTTTTCCTTGACTTCCTTCGTGCGCTCCCGACCCATGCCGCTGAACATCTCCAGTTCTTGTTCCTTCGGGTCAATCATCCACAAGTCACGCTGGGGTTTCCCCTGTCCCTCCCTATGGAGTTCAGCAGCATCTGGTGTGCGTACTGGTGTCGTGTCTAATACTATCGCTTCAGCTTGTCCCTCCTCGACCATGTCAGCGCGTGATGATCCTCCGGCTGCAGGCTTTTCCTCCCACATGTCTTCATCTTCCTCAGCGACTGCCTTGGACCAGGACTCGTGCTCACGTATTGAGGAGGAATGGTGACTGCGGCTACTCCTGTGTCGTTGGTGTTCACGGTCCTTTGGCGATCTGGACCTTGACGAGTGCCTCCTCCTCTTCGAATCCTCATGTCCATGTCGATCTCCGTGATGCGACGAACGATGACGGTGCCCATCCCGATCTCTGTCGGACCTATGCCTATGACTGCGCTCCCTAGACCTCGACCTCAGCCTGTCCTGTCTTGGTTTGGACTCCATCCTAGGTGTGTATGTTTTGAGAGTCGACGTTACAGGGCACAGTCTCAACGTCACGACGCAACCCGCTCACCCAAGAAACTCCACCTCAACGACAGTCATGACCGACCCTAGATTCCTTCTCGAGAAGCACATCAAATATATCCAAGAGCTCGACACACATCAAGATGATCTGCAATACTGGTTAACAGAGCACCTCCGTCTCTCGGGCGTTTACTGGGGCCTCACGGCTCTCAACCTCATGGGCTGTTGCGATGCACTGCCACGGGAGGAGATGATTGACTTTGTATTGGCATGTCAACATGATAATGGCGGGTTTGGGGCTCAGAAGGGGCATGATCCACATTTGCTGTATACGTTGAGTGCTTTACAGGTTCTTGTGATACGGGATGCGCTGGACAGAATAGACACTGAGAAGAGTGTTCAATGTTCGTCGCTGTTTCCTTCTTATTTAGGACGAGGCTACTGATGGGGCAAACAGATATTGCAAGCCTACAACTTCCCAGTGGTGCCTTCACCGGCGACAACTGGGGCGAAACCGACGCTCGGTTCGTTTACACCGCCTTCAACGCCCTTTCCCTCCTCAACCGTCTCGATGCAATCGACATTGATGCATCCATTCAGTACATCCTCTCTTGTCACAACTTCGACGGTGGCTTCGGCTTCGCACCAGGCGACGAATCCCACGGCGGCGCTGCATTCGTTTGCTTAGGCACCCTCGCAATCGCCCAAAAACTCCACCTCATCGCAACGGATCAATGCGCCTCCTGGCTCTCCGAACGTCAACTCCCCAATGGGGGCCTGAATGGCCGTCCAGAAAAACTCGAAGATGTCTGTTATTCTTGGTGGGATCTGTCGTCGCTGTCGATCCTGGGCCGGGTGGATTGGATTAGTTGGGAGAAGCTTATGGAGTTTATCTTGTCGTGTCAGGATCCAGAGGGTGGTGGGTTTAGTGATCGGCCGGGGAATATGGTTGATGTTTTTCATACATTGTTTGGAGTTGCTGGGTTAAGTTTGTTGGGGATGGAGGGGTTAGAGGAGGTTGATCCGGTTTATTGTATGCCGAAGAAGGTCATGGAGAGGGTGATGAAAGGGCGGCGGTAGTCGTAAAGTCAACGTGTTCACTTTGGGAGAATTCGGACCTTACAATCGATATTTCAGCATTCAGTTCACCAATCGTACACTTTCCCAAAACTCCAATGCAAAAGAGCTCACTCACGTCTCTGTGTTGCGAAGGTCTACGTTACAGGCACAATCTCAACGTCACCAGACAACACGACAATGACATCTACAAGCTGGGATCCATGGAATGATGAAGAGGCAGTCAATAACACGCCTGTAGTACCACCAATACAAACAGAGCGTCCTCCGACGTCACGGCCGAACTGCAGTGCGGCACTCTGGGAAGAAGCGTAGGGTACACCGTAGCAGCTGGCGCCGGAAGCTGATGAGTGTCCCTACAGAAATAAGCAAGCACCAGTTCCTCAAGTAAAGATTGGCGCACCAGCCCTTGCTCAGCGCACAATGTACAAGCCGGAGGTCAAGCTGCTGCGTCGAGAGTCACCATCGAATTCCAGCACCAATTTGAACGCTCTACAGCAAAAGTCAAAACGAGAGTTAGAAGAGGAAAGAAAGGAAAAGGAGAGACGATATGCAGAAGCACGCGAAAGGATCCTGGGAAGCGGGAATGCGAATCCTAGTCCAGTTCCGATGAGACCAGTTAGTGGAGCGAGCGGAGCGAGCGGAGCAAGCGGAGCAGGAAGAACGCTGGTCACAAGAGAAGCACCGAGAGAACAGAGCGGGGTTCTACGGCGGCCAGAAGGGCCAGAGAGCGGACGTGGTGGTTTCAGAGGACGAGGCAGAGGTGGACGGGCGAACTAGATGTATCACTAATACACCTACGATGACTATCCCCCACACCCCTGATACAAATCTGCATCATTTGCCCTAAGCTTCTGGTTGCTCCTTCTCCTTCTCCGCCGCCTTCCTGGCCATCTCCTCCTTCCACTTCTGCGCCCTCGCCAAAAGCCCAAACATATTCCCCTTCCTCTCTTCCTCGTCTGGAAACAAGTAATCGAAATACTCCTCGAAACTCCCATCACCCACTGCTCTACGTTTCTTAATGATCTTCGGCATCTTCGCCTCAACGTCCTTGAGACTCTGTTCAGTGCCGTGGGCGGATTCGAAGGATTTCCAGGCTTCGAGGAGGATGACGCGGTCTTCTTTGAGGTCGCGTTGGCGGAGGTGTTCGAGAGCTCGCTTAAATACCGCGCGGGCGTTCTCCTTCGCCTCTTCCGTCGCCGGTCTCTGCACTTCTTCGTCTTCATCCTCCTCTTCTTGCCCTTCCTGTCCTTCACCCGGTACAGAAACCTCAAACTCCGCAAACGAAATCCAAACTTTGACATGTCCAGTCCGGCTAAGCAACCTCTCGTACAACCCTCTAGCCCTCTCCCACTCCTCCTCCTCAACCTCCATATCAATCCAGCTCTTCCATAGTAACTCGGGCATGTCTAACACCTCCTGCTCAACCGCAATCTCGTAAATCGCCCGCGCGCGATCCATATCTCCGAGCATTCGTTCGAGTTCAGAGTACTTGATCCAGGCATAACACGACGAGGCATCATGTTCCAAGAACTTCTCGTACAGGGTTCGTACCCGGTCGAATTCACGGAGTAGAAGTTCGAGTTCGATGTAGCCCTTGAACAACTTATCCTTCGGACACATGCCGAGGGCCATGCCCAGGTTCTTGCGCGCGGCGGTCAAGTTGAGTCGGCGCACCTCGAAGTGAGAATACCCCAACCACACCTTCGCAAACGTGAACTTCTTGTGCGGGATAAGACCCAAACAAGCCTTCCATATCGCTCGTGCCCGCTCAAAATCTTTGGTCTCGAGTTCCTCCCATAACGCGTACTCAAGCCAGAGATAGATAAACCGTCTCCAATGCCTCTTCTCCTGACTCGGCGGTAACTGCGCAATCGCGCGTTCATACACATCCCTCACCCTCTCCACATCCCCCGCAGACTCCTCCAACCTCACATAATCAAACCACGCGTCATAATTCTTCGGTTGCACCGTCACAGTCTCTTCATACCTCACTCGTCTCTTGCTGAGCACCACGTCCTCGATCCCCTCTTTCTCACCAAATTGTTTCTCAAATGCGGTGTATTGGGAGTAGAGTGTCGCACTCTTTGAGCGGGGCATACGGTCAAGGGCGTATTTGTAGATGACTCGTGCGCGTTCGTATTCGCGCATCTTGGTCTCGTACCGCGCGTATGCGATGAACAACTTCTCTTCCATGAATTCATCGCCGAGGGCATCGATTGCCATTGAGAACACCTCGCGGACGTTGTCACTCGAACCAAACTCCTCTTCGAACCGCGCCCATCGGATCCAGTATTTGGGCTCGGGATGCACGACGGTAAACCTCTCGTAGATTGCACGAACACGGGCGTATTCCTGGTACCGCGTCTCGAACTTGATATAAGCGAACCATGCCGCCTCTGCCGGCTCCCATGCCATCCACCGCTCAAACACCTGTCGTGTCCCCGCAATATTCCCCAATGTTTCCTCCATATAGACATACTTGAACCACAAATTATCCACACGCGGCAACACCGTCACCGCCCGATCAAACAAATTCCTCGCATGGTTGATATTCCTCGTCTTAATCTCGGACTCAATATACCTCAACCATAACGGGACACAAGCTCCATCCGCGTCAAGCGCACGCTCAAACACCGATCTAGCTCTCGCGAACTCGTTTTGTTGTAACTCCCATGCCGCGTAATTCATCCACTCACCCATCTTCAGCCTGTTGCCCCTTAGCTGATCTTCATAGTACTTCCGTTTTCGGCCCTGATATTCGTGTAACTCCTCGAGATCCGCGATCTTTTGTTTCGGCGGCGCAATGGGTGGTTCTTGTCGCGAGTACGACTCCCGCAAGATCTGCTCTGCCGTAATCTGGATCGGCGCTGGGGCCTTGTTTTTAACCCGTGGAGGACCAGAGGACGCCATTGTTGGTTAATTGATCAGGCTCGATGAGAGAGGGACCTTGGGATGGTGTAGAGGTTCGTACGGCTGTGAGCTGCAAGGGTGTGCGGGTGCCACCACCAGCCTCAGGGGGTATCGATGATACTGCCGAACCTTAATTCCCGAGATCCTCGACCAAAACGATATACCGTTCAATGATCTCATCCGTGTTAACAACATGCGCTCAGTGTTCGTCACAGTAGGGTCTACCGTCTTCCACAAGCTCGTCGTGGCGGCCGTAAAACCTGAAGTGCAGGAGGCATTACAGCGGGCGGGGTATACACACATGGTCATTCAGCATGGAATGGATGGTGACCGTGTTCTGAGAGGACAGCTTCGACTCCAGCCGGCAGAGGATTACCGTTTGAAAATACGGAGCTTTGATTATTCGGCTTCAATACGAGAAGAGATGGCGAACGCCGATCTCATCATCTCACATGCTGGTATGGGAGTAACGATGTCTCTTACCGACATTTTCTGACTGTTATCAGGGTCCGGTACGATACTTGAAGCTTTGAACCTTCGCAAGCCGTTGGTTGTCGTGGTTAATGACATGTTGATGGACAATCACCAGCAAGAACTAGCTGATGAGCTACAAAAGAGCGGATACGTAGCAGCATGCCTACCGAGGTATCTTTCATTCTTTACGCATATCTATGCCCAAGCTAACACGGATGTCAGTGATCTTGCTGATGCGATCCAAAACATGAAGGCTTTGAAGCCGTTTGCTACAGAGCGAACAACGGCACTCAATGACGTACTGAAGGAGGAAGCAGGACTTTGAAGAGGAATGTATGGAACGTGACGGTATTACGTTACGGTCGTCGGACCTTTAATCCTTAAAGGAAACAATACCCCGCCCGATTTTAAGGAGAAGAGGAGGAAGACTAGGGCCTGTAAGCAACAGGCCGACATGGAGAAGGTAATCAGAAGAGATAGTAAGTTTCAGGGAAAAGAGAAGAAGTAGTTAAAGACTGAGTAACCATAAGTTCAGACTGTATACTCGACTTCGCCACGACACCAGCCACACCAATACGCGCCCGCCTCCCCGCGTAAAGTACTTCGCGTCTCCCGCAGACATCCTCGACACCAACGACTATTCCTACCAAATGTTTACCTTTCAGAGTCCCGTATCGCCATACACTTTCTCACAGACGAACGCGATCATGCGTCCAATATCATTTTCGTCACCGGCGCCAGCCACCGGTGAGCGAACACACACGCAAGGAACGACATCGACGTCGTCACCCCTCAAACCCCCCGGGTATCACATCCGCAGCCCCCCCTCCTCCCCTCTCAACCCCACCTCAACCACCCAACGACGCCGCCCCCCACCAACCCTCCCACCCCCCTCCGCCCGTCGCCAGAAAAACCTTACACAGACTGTGGCGCTGCTTAAACATCAGCGCGAGAAGAGGGTACGTGAGGGACGGGGTGGAGAGGATGAGATTATGAGGGTCATTATTGCTGCGGAGAGGAGGAGGAGGGAGGGGGAGATGGAGGAGGAGGCGAGGAGGGCGGCGGCTTGGGATGAGGGGGAGGAGATGGATGCTGATGGGGATTTTGAGATGGATGGGATGGATGTGGGTGGTGGCGAAGGTATGGAGATGTACTCTAGCCGGAATCCGACGGGGGGACAGGTGGAGACGCGAACGTGTCCGGAGTGTTGGAGTGACGAGCTTGTTGCCGTCGATGGTGGATCCGTATGCTTCGAATGCGGAGCTGTTGAGGGCGTCGTCTCTGTTTGAATATAGAGGACGCAGAAGGTTATCGCTGGACGATCTGGGCTTTTCTTTTATTTTCTCGTAGGTGTTTGTTGGGTACAGGCGTTTTATTTTTCTGCTTTTTTTTTTTTAACATGACATCGGCTTGTATGGTGACACTCTCCCACTCAAGCGCCGGATTTTGGCACAACTGACTGCACCCCCGCTAACCTCCAAGAACTCTATCGCTGCACCCACAAACCAAATCGCGTACATTCCCTCACCACCTCCGATGGCCGTTTCCGAGCTTCGACAAGAACTCAGCGGTGTGAGTGGGTACGTTTTTGCTCGTTCGAGTGAGGCAGCGTGATTAACAGGTGGTTGTAGGTCGATCTCGTTGGCTTGCTGGCTCGTCGTCCTCCTTCCCCAATTATACGAGAATTACCGTCTCCATTCCGCATCGGGCGTTTCGCTGACGTTCATACTTGCTTGGTTGATCGGTGATGTGCTCTCCCTGGCCGGTGCGCTCACGGGGGGATTACTTTCTACCGTCGTCGTGCTGAGCGCGTACTTTTGCGTCGCGGATGGTGTTTTGATCGCGCAGGTTGTTTATTACAATTATCTCAACAAGGCATCTGGAGAAGGACATGCGAAGACGAGGAGGACGAGTAGTATGAGTGTTGTCGCGGGCGCGCAGGACCACATCGTCGGCGGGGGAGGAGACCGCGAGACGGCGCCTCTACTCCGCGGCCGCAGCACGTCTACTGCGTCAAAGCATTCACTCCGCGAGCAAGCTCGTGCTCGACGGAGAAAAGCCATCTTGCAGAATATCTCTGCAGTCATCCTCGTCATCGCTGCGGGAATCCTCGGATACCTCCTCACCTCCCACCACTCCCTCTCCTCGCCCGCCCCCACCGACCCCCAAATTCCCGAAGCACCGAAACCCACGCCATCTCTCCTCTCCTCCACCCTCGGCTACGCATCCGCCCTAACCTACCTCCTCGCCCGCATCCCCCAACTCCTCCAAAACCACCGACGTCGCGCAACAGACGGCCTCTCCATCCTCTTTTTCGTGTTTAGTATGTTGGGGAATGTGTCATTTGCCGCGAGTATCATGTTTGGGGAGGAAGAGTGGAGGGGGAGTGCGCCATGGTTGGTGGGGAGTGTGGGGACGATTGTGGAGGATTTGGGGGTGTTTTGGCAGTTTTGGGCGTATGGGAGGGGGGAGGAGGGGGAGGGTGATGATGAGGAGGCGGTTGTGTAAAGGGTAAGAACGTCGAATGGCGGGAATTCCGGGATATGATACGGTGCCAGAAGGCGCAGAGGAATGAGTGAGGGTATACACGAACGATTGATCACTTAAAGGATGGGGTTCAGATTTGGGGTATGGTGGGTTTTTCTAATATGCATAGCGTTTATAATATATGAGCAAGTGCCATTTCTACACCACCGAACATAGCTATAGGTAGCAACCATGCTGTAGCCTCGGCCGCGATGGTGTGTGCCATGGCCGGCGCGTACACGCAGACCGTGGGAAATACCCCGAGAACTCTACCAACACGCCATCCTTCTCAACCTCCCTTCTCCTGAAGCTTCTGTTTGCCCTCTTTCTTCTTCCTCAACCCTCCTTTCTCCTTTGACGAAAACAACTGCTAAAATGGGCGCTGTTATCTCATGTGTATGCTGCGTCTCGTGTTCTTCATGAAGCAGATAGCTTCTTCTGGGGTGAATGCTGATACATCGTGTGAATAGCGATCCGCGATCGCTAATTGCCTCGTCGCTGTCTTCCTTGGGATCGTTCGCTGTGTTGGAGCGGTACGTATTTGTTCTCTCATCTTACCTTTGCCGGTATCGGCAGCATACATCCCGTACGGAAGGAGCATAAAGGTTCTAGTTACTAATCTCATGGTGCTGTAGGTCTTCGTCGGTATCTTCAACGGCATCCTCGCCTGCTTCCGTCTCATTCTCCGCTGTTTGACCTGCGGCCGTGTCGGCGGTGGAGAAGTATAGTGCTGCGGATGAATGCGGTTTGGCTATGATACACGATGGATGGTGATGCTGTGCGCTGGTCGCCGGCTCTTTGTTTGTGATTGACTCGTGACTTTATGTTCTCCTTTCTTTTTGCGGATGAACGTACTCTATGGACTGTTCTGGGTTACCACGCTGATCATACATTCTTTAATGGGTCTGTCCATCCTGCAGCTGCTGCTAATCATCGTGCTTATTATTTGATATTGTATTCCTCTCGCGTATTGCCAAAATGTATATGGTATCCAGGAAACCCGCCCAATCCAAGTCCCCCCATCCAGATATTAGTTCCTTCACATCTCCATAGCATGCGCAGTCGTAGCACCATCAACCTCGAGCTCCCCAAGCGCCTCCTCATACTCCCTCATCAACCTCTGCAACTCTCTATGCTTTCCAATCGCCTCAATCGCCTCCCTCAACAACTTCCTCTTCTCATTCCCCGCAACAATCGGTTCCCAATCTCCTTTCTCAGCGTACGCAGTAGGACCCAACAACCCCTTAAACAACTCCTCCAGTTTCTCCTTTAACCCCTCACTCGCGAGTCGCTGCACGTATGTGATTAAAGTCGTCCGATACTCTTCTTTCGACCCGAGCACGCACGCAGCACCCAACCGATTCTCCAAATGCGAAACACTGACACTCATCTCGAACCCCTCGAATCCCTTGCGCATCAACACCGGCGCCTTCACAATCCGATTCAGGACTCGTCCACGGCCGAGACGCATCACAGCCTCGTCAGTCCGTCGTTCCATCATAGCCACAATTCCAACCTTTTCTTCATCGAGACGAGACCGGAGCATACCCGACGCATCCCAGTATTGCGACCCAACCATCCACCAAGATTCGCTGACGCGTAACCAGGATTGGAGAGAGGCGGAGTACGTGAATGCGTCACCATCCGTGAGCGTGATCACAGCCGCGCCCTTATCCGTAACACTCGCCCGCGTCAACGCCGGCGCGCGACGAACCTCCGTTCCCCCAATCACCGCCGCATCTAACACGGAGGCTAGGGAGATAGGTGGGTGTGCTGCTTTGAATGTGGTGAGATTCCAGACGTGAACCATACCGACACTGGTGACGCACATCAGCCACCCCCCCATCCCCTCCAAAAACACCGGTTGGCTCTCGAGCACGATGGGGGGAAGCAATCTGGTTCCGTTCCGGGACCAGGTTAATAAGCTCCCATCCTCGCATGCCGCGGCGTAGAATTCGGGTGTTGAGGTTAGTAGGAGGATCGAGCGCGGCGTGTAATCTGTCCATTGGAGGATTCCCCGTTTAACGGCGTTGAGACGCGTTGGCTCGCCTTCGCCGCGACCGTTTCGGGCTTCGAGGGTTGTTGTGGCGTCGGGGTCTCCTCCTTCGTGGGAGAGGACGCTGATGACTTTTGGTACGCTGAGTCTGATTTGGGAGACCGTGGTGGCTGGGTTTACGATAGCGGGGCGGATCCACTCCTCGCCCTCCGCCGCACCTCCGACAGCTGCTCCATTCGCGGCGTCGAGTTTCCGCTTGTTACCGACTAGGAGGGCCTTGACCCCCCCAGGCGGCAACTGTGCACTCGGCTCGCTCAGATCAATGACTCTCTGTCCTCCACCACCTCCACTGGATGACTGTGCAACGGCGACGGGTTGAGGAAGGGCTGAGGCGGCGGTGTGTCCACCCCCGGAGATTGTGGTGAGGAGTTGTGGCGCGACGCGTTTTCTCCCGTCTTTTGTTACGGTAATTTTTTGTTGAAGGGGTTTTGAGGGTGTCTGCTGCACGGGAACAGCTACTGCAGCGGGGATGACGGGGGCGGAAAAGGCTGTTGGTGCTTGTGCTTGTGCTTGTGCTTGGGGTAAGTCAGATATCATCACATCCCCTCCCCCCTTCCCCTTCGTCTGTAACTCCCGTGCATCAGTCCGTTCCTCCCGTTCCAGCTGTTCCGTAGACTCAGGATACACAACTCCCCGCATCCCATGTCCATACTTCCCCAACATCCCAATCACCTCCTCTTTCGAACACGCAACCCCCAACTCTCCAGGCTCAAACCGTAACATCACAATCGAGCCATCGTAGGAGGCACCGAAGAGTGTGAGGCCGTCGGGCGACCACGCGATGTCTGAGATGGATTTCTCGGATACTTCGTCGGAGATGAAGATTGGGCGTGAGCGTTCTGTTGACCATAGTGCGAGACGTTTGTCTTGGCCTGCGGAGGCGGTGATGCAGTAGGTGTTTGTGTCCGTCGCTTCTTTGTGTGCTTCTTTTTTGTAGACGATAGGTGAGAAGGACATCACCTCCACCGGGCCCTCATGTCCGATAAGCGAGAGATCGGAATTCCAGGTTCCGCGTTGAACGACTCTCGCGCACGTGACGGGCCCATTCATCGCATTGCCAACCCCCAAAAATCCACCCTCGGGACTCCATCCGACTCTCCTAAAATACGTCCCGATACTGGAGTTCTTGAATGGTTCGCTCAACACTGCCTCCGTCCCAAAGTCGGAAGTTCGGATGATTCGGACGGAGCGGTCGTCGGAGGAGGTGGCGAAGTAGCGGGAGGCAGGGTCGAAGGTTATGCCTTTTATGTGGGATTGGTGGGATTTGAGGGTGCGGAGGCGGGTGAAGGTGGGTGGGGACCAGATCATGATTAGGGAGTCTAGGCCGACTGTGACGAGGAGGGAACCATCGTGGGACCATGCGAGGTCTTGGATATCTAGACGAATTGTTAGCCATTGAGGTGATTGAAGGAGGGAGGAAATGTACCGTTTTCGTGCCCGACGAGACGTTTTGTGCACCGCCAGTTTTCGACATTAGTTTCATTCGACCCAAATACTTTTCCGAGGCCGACGCCGGAGATGTCGCGTTCCCATATCATGACGATCTTATCATCCGATCCACTCGCCAGATACCTTCCATCCGGGCTGAATCGCACACATGTCACGGCGCCGTTATGCGTACTCATCGAACACAGCTGTTTCGGCGTGTTGGGATCGTCTTCGGGGGAGAGGATGGAGGCTGTTGACCATATTCGGATTTTTCCGTCGACGCCGGCTGTTGCCAGGCGGTCTCCGTCGGGGGTGACGTGGATGGAGAAGACCATTTGGCCGACTTTTTTGTCATCTGTGCGGGTGGGGTTAGCCATTGATCATCGTTGATAATCATGGAGTGGTGTACCGTAGTGGCCGAGCCATCCTTTCTTCCAGTACTTCATACTGGCTCGAGGGATCAATGGTCGTTGGGGAGGACGGAGGATGGAGGAGTACTTGATACGCGCTGCCGGTGCCGGTACGCGGTGGGTGCGAGTCGATGCAGGGTGCATGCCCGGACTGGAAGGCAGGTAATTCTCGTACGGTTTGCAGTGGCCATGGCCTTGGATGAATGGGACAGATTCACAAAACGATCAGAACAAACTTCATCTTCGCGGCAACTTCAGCATTCCCCCGGCGCGCCACCCAGTCGAATGTTCGGCGACTGTACGTGATCTGCAGCGTGCGTCACCCACAGCCATATATAACTCCCTCGGGTCTTCTCTCCTCGACATCCCCACCAAAGCACAGATCAACTCACATTAGAAATGTTTACATTGCGAACATCACTACGATCAGTCCTACCACGTGCTTCCCAGCCTTGTCAGTTTGCCCAGCGCACATTCTTCTCCTCCGCTCGCGCCGGCGCTCGTCCTTCGCCATCCTCCGCCTTCGCCATTGTCCGGGCACGGTTCGCCACACCCGCTAAGCGTGGGTTAACAGCATCGGCCCTTGATCCATCCGCAGCCGTTCGTGCTCGTCCCGACGAAGCGGAGAAATGGAAGCGGATCGGTTTGGCAGGGGCTCTGTTCGGTGGTACCATCTTCGCGACGAACCTATTGCTGAACCGGGAGACGCGGGCATCGCTGTCCCCGTACGAGCGCAGTTACTTGAATGAGACCTTTATGTACGTCGGTGCCGGACTCGGTCTCACCGCACTCGCGGCACGGGGTCTGCACCTTTCGGGATTCTCGCAGAGATTGATGATGATGAACCCTTGGCTCGTAATGGGTGGATCCCTCGTCGCCTCCGTTGGGTCAATGTACGGAACCCTCAACACCCATCCCAACAACAGCGGTACCAAACATCTTTTCTGGACCGCGTTCCAGTTGACACAGGGTGCGATGTTGGCTCCGTTGTTTTTTGTGAATCCGGCGATTTTGGTGAGGGCGGGGTTGTATACCGCTGGTGTTGTGGGTTCGATTGCGTATGTTGGTGCTACGGCCCGTGATGGGAAATATCTCTACTTGGGTGGACCTCTTCTTGCTGGGTGTTCGATTGTTGCGTTGAGTGCGTTGGCGCCGATGGTGTTGCCGTTGGGTACAAGGGCTTTGGCAGTGACGGAAAATTTGTACTTGTATGGTGGATTGGCTGTGTTTGGAGGTTTCACGCTTTATGATACGCAGAAGATGTTGAACCATGCGAAGCAGGCTCAGGTTGGCGCGAGGCCGAGGGATCCGGTTGCGGAGTCTTTGAGTCTCGAGCTTGACTTCATCAATATCTTTATCCGTTTGGTGCAGATTTTGCAGATGTCGGGGGGAAACAACCGTCGCTGATCAAGTTGATGGAGGATGTATCATATGATGGATTGAGCTAAGCAGGTTGTTTTCGGCGTTTACCTATTTCTACTTAACAATACCAACCCTATCTACTAACGTGATATCGTCCCTGGCCATGGTATACCTGGTATCTTGACTTTATCGAACGTAAATCTCACAACCACTCCTGCCCCTCTGTAATCTCAAACTCAACCCGTCCAACCTCATCCTTCTCGCCAGCGTTCCTTGCCACAATGGCAACGTACTTCCCGGGTACAACGACCCACTTCTCCTGCTCTGCGACGTAGGTCGCCGTTGCCCATTTGTCGAGTTTGATCATGGCTTTGGTCGACTCGCCCGGTTGGAGGAGGTGGACCTTGGCGAAGCCGCGAAACTGCTTCTTCGGGCGACCGGAGTCAGAACCAGCAGCAGAGGCGATGTAAGCTTGTACGACCTCAGCACCGGACACCTTTCCAGTATTGTGAAGGTGGGCGGTGACCTCGATGGCGCCGGACACTGCGCGAGACCCAACATTCGTGATCTCGAACGTGGTGTACGACGACCAGAACCCGAAGCCGAAGGGGAAGAGGGGTACGATGCTCGTCTCGTCGTGATGTTTGTACCCGATCAATACCCTTCTTCGTACCTGACCTCGTCTTGGATGATCTTGCCTTCATCGTCGGAGCTGAATGGGAAGTTACCGTACGATGCGGTGTCCTCGAGCTTCTTCGGGATGTAACGGGTAATTTCCCGGATGGATGGGTTGGCCTTGCCGGTAACAACATCGACAAGCGCCCGTCTATTTTCCTGTCCTTGGTACCAAGTTCAGAGAACTGCGCCAACCTTGTCCAATCACGGCATCTCAACAGGCGTACCAGATTGTATCACCACGATTGTCTTCGGTTTGACCTTTGCCACAGCCTCGATGAGGTCCTTCTGTCGACCGGGAAGGGAGAGGGTCGTCATATCATGCCCTTCACTCTCCCATTCTTGCGTCTTTCCCACGATAAGGATTGCTGCGTCCGCGGATTTGGCAACAGATACGGCCTGCGCGGTTCGGTGGTCGTCGGTGGTCGCGAGTGAGAGCGCACCGATCCGGATTCCGTTTAGGGCTGTGAAGAGGGAGTGGTCCATTGAGAGTTGGATGTATGGGTTCGGTGGGGTGGAGAGGCCCTCGATGCGGAGGGAGCATGTTTTGCTGGCGGTGAGGATAATGGGGGATGATTTGGCTTCGACGGAAGCTGTGTTGAAGAAGGTTTCGGAGAGTTCAATTCAATTCCAGTTATCGAACAAGAGCTGTTCGTCGAGGAAGAGCTTCGTGCGGCCATGTAGGCAGCGCAGGGGATGAAGGAGGAGGAGGAGCCGTAAGCCCAGGTGGAGCCGCGAACGCCGGAAGGACCGTCGGAGGTCTTGATGGAGGGGATCAAGGCATCGGGGCCGCTGATAGACGCGGTTTGGAGTTGATCAGAGTGTTGAAGTCCATACCAGTGACGGGTGACGGTTTGGAGGGGTGATGTCAGATCAAAAGGTGCTGCATATTCGGAGGATCTCAGGGTCTCTTTAAGTACAGCGACCGGATTGTCGGGGAATTGATGTACCGGAGGTCTGTCTTGTGCCGTTCAAACAAAAAGGAGAACCGAACATACAGTTGAGTAGGGATCTCGAGTATTGCAATCCGAAGCTGCGGGCGTAGGCGCTTCACGGTCGGTGAGGACGCAGTAACTTTATAACGCCGAGGCTCGGTTGTGGCATATAGACGAACACAGGCGGCATCTAAAGTAAACTTGAGCGTGCACAGCTAAAGCCGCACATCCTAGAGCACATAGCGTTCACGGAACGCAGACGGAGTGATGGTCATTGACTGCTTTTGCATTGTTTTGCTCCATGTTGTATCGTACAAGTACCCATTCGGGATCATAGGCCCCCGAAACCGGGACCCAACTCAAGCGTTCGACTCGTGGATCATCTTCCCTCCCTCCTGGGCCGCATCAACATCGGTGACCTTAACATCCTCGCCACCGGCAAAATCACCGCCACTCTTGAGACTTTCTGCGGCCAAACTTCCCTCAGTAACAGCCCCAGGCTTCTCGTCCCTGGTGAGTCCAATGTCGACTTTTCCACCGACTCCGGTGTCGGTGAAGGTGTTGGTCGTCATTGGAGCGCCGCGGAACTCCTTACCGGAGATATCTTCTTCCTTGGCGGAGTGGAGGGCTTTGGCACCGGGATCAAGGGCTGATGAGAACGTTAGCGGATGTGAACGATAGACGAGGAGTAGAGGAGCAATGAGATACCTCCTTGCGAGCTTGATTGTGGGTTTGGCATGTTATTGCTTGAAAGCAGAAGATTAGTTGAAGGTGGACGGACGACGAAGAGCAGGAGATTTATGGCAGTCGGCAATGAGATGACGTCAATACGGGATCCGCACGCTCACCGCGGCCGGGCACAGCTATGGTAGGATTAGGAAGGTTAAGAGGATTCAAGAAAGCGTAATAAAAGTAAGAGAGAGTCCCACCCGGCAGCGCTTCGATCCTGCTCCAGTCACGTACAATGCTTCAGCTGCGACCGGTATTTTGCAGTACGCTCCCCGCAATCGCACTCGAGCCCTATCGATCGAACAACCCAAACGATAACTTGGACCTCCTCCATCTACCGCCAAGCGCTACAACAACTGTCACTAACCCAGACTGACGATGCCGGCTACTTCCTTCCTTCTCCAGACCGCCATGCAAAGCGCAGTCCTCTCCTTCCTCTCCAACCTCATCGCTCAGACCATTCGTCTCTATCAACAGCAATCCATACCAGTGTTGAACTCGCAGACACTGCTTGGCATGTTGTCCAGCCTCGCGCTTACGCCCGCTTTTCAGTTCGGCTTGTTTGCGTTCTTGGATTCGATACCACTGACAATGTGGCAGCTCTACGTCGAGAAGGCCTTTCTGGGCCGTAGTGCAAGAAGTGTGGCATGCAAAGTTGGCTTGGATCAGGCGCTTGTTGCGCCGTTGAATACTCTGGCGGTGATCGGTGGGTTAGGCGTTATTCAAGGCTTGACCACGGGGATGATCGTGAGCGAAATCGAGAAGGTAAGTCAATCATCGTGGACCAGATGAGCCTGCTGTTGATAAGACTTTGTTCACCGCTGGGACTCAGAACTTCTTCAACCTCTATACATCCGCACTGAAGTTGTGGCCTGTCGTTGCCCTGATCTCCTTTTCGCTTATCCCACCGCACCAACGTATGCTTTTTGGGAGTCTTGTGGGGTTATGTTGGAACGTCTGGGTAAATCTGCAGATCTGAGAGACGAATTGATGGATGCCGAGAAGAAGAAGAGTATCAAGTGAATTGCACATGCTAGCGATCCTCAGTTACGTTTCAAGATCATATAGGTCAACGCGTGTCCTGAGGTGTAAAAATCTAGTCTTGCTGGCACTTTATTCCACTTTCACTTACACGGCCTCATTAACCCTAAGCCTGTCGGGAAGACCGTCATTCGTAGCCCTCCAATGTATGTTGTTCACGGTTCACGTTCCCACGCCTACCAATACACTACCACTAGTTCGTTGAACCCTAAGTCAGACAAAGTGAAAACCCCCAGTCAACTGGAAAAACCCAGGTGAGGTTTATGCACCGGTTCTAAGTAGTTGACCTCAGTTGACTTAGAACGACGTTAGTAAAAGGGAAAACGGCAAGTCAACTACTACTAGTACATCGACGGCCCATGGCATCGCCCGTCCGTTTTGGGCGATGCTAACCCGCTTGTGGAAACGATCGGCGGATGCGGAGACGGGCCATGCCCTCAGGGCGGGCCATGCCCTCAGATTTGCGCGCTGAGCTGCTAAGTCGCTACCGCTACAGCCTACTCCCTCGCTGTCGAAAGAGCCTACTCCCTGTTACTAGTACATGGAGGTATTATGGCATAATACCTCTGTTTTGGGCAAGACTAGACCATAAGCGGTAGGGATCGCCGGGTCTGGGGAGGGGCCATGGTATCAAGAGGTATTATGGTATCACCGGCAAAAAAGTAGGGTGACGGAAATCGACGAAAATCGAACTGGACCTAGAGAACCCGAAAAGGGTAGGCCCGGCAAAACCTTAAGGTACTAGCTCCATCGTGAGCGAAGATATTGACTTCAAACGCTGTCTAGTTTCTCTAGCCACACTCTTCCTTTCTTTAATATTAAACAAGTGGGCTTCACCGACCTGACGGCATCAAGCGGGTAAACGTGGGTTCTAGGCAGTATGTAACCTGCTCGCTGACGTGAATGAATCTTGTTTTAAATTCTGAAAGCACTCGTCGAGTCGCGTCCACTCGCGAGCGCATCTTTTTCTCACCGCAAAGTTGGGTACGATACGCCGGGCCGTTATCGGCGGCGCGGGTTATGTATGGAAGTACGGCGGCCGTATTCTTTTATGTCAGGAATTCGGAAACTCTAGAAGCAGTCATGTATTTACGCTGCTTACCCTCACCGCGCGATCACTGTAGCAAGTTGCCCTAGATGAGCACTTTTGCTTTGTCGGTCGGAAAACAGACATTGTACGTGAGTTGCAGCGTAACGAATGACCGCTGCATCGGAGAATTGTTCAATGGTGGTGATGCACGTAATTGTGGTTCGTCTATCGAGTCTGCTCGTTGAAATTCATGTCGAAGCTGCATTCAATTGATATGATCATTGAAACTCGTACGAGAATCACAAATGACTAACGCTTTCCCTTAACCTTGAATGTCTTGAACGGAGCCGCTTTGTTTCCCTTCCCCTTTGCTCTATCAATCGCCCTATCCTTTCTCAAACCCCGCACTCCTCTTCTCCACAACCCTCTCCCCACCCGCCTTTGGCATCAAATACTCCAGCACGTGTTTCAAATGCGCTTATACCCGGTTCGGATGTAATTCAAGATCATGACGCAAATGTTGGAGACCTTGTGGGATTTCCTGCAAGTGACGTTAAGGACAACAGCGACGTGTGACATGGCCGAACAGTAGAGATGCGATAATAACAAACAGGAGAATGACGAGGATGCGGCTCCAACGGCGGTCACAAGATCGCTGCATCAGTTGCTTCGAACATCTCCGGTCACCCAAAACACAGTTCAACAAAGTAAGTCTCAACTCATCTTTTCTGCGCGGCTGCATGCGAGGATGAAGCACACGGCAAGCTTTACCAGCGTGACGATGGTTTTCCGCCGGAAGTTGTCGAACTCGTACCTTCCCGAACATACAGCGTGCTCTTGAAGCCCCTCTACGATCACGATCGCAAACCATTCTGTTTGATTATTGCATACACTGTCGAAAATTCTAGGGGTCTCACGGTGCACGATGCTTATAGCTTGGACATCTTTGGTCTCGTGGTCGTGAACGAATTCATGCGACGTTCTGCTGTCGAAGCCGACCAAGTTAAGGACTCGTTCATTTCAAACATTCTACATGGAAGGGGTGGTATGCTGACTATTAAGGATTTTTTGTGGGGGTCAGGGAGACCGGTGTCACCTCTGATCTCCTCACGGTTCACTGCACATAAGTATTCCCTTGGACATAGGGCGCCAGGAGGGGGGGAAATGAAGTCGGATATTTGAGTCAGAGAATAGTCCATTATAACACTCCTTTCCTGTTGAATCTCATGGGCTAACTCTCCCTTTTTTGGGGTGGACGCTGCGCACATGGTCGCCGCGGATACCTTTTCGACGGATTGTAGCTATGTCTAAATCAACGAACCGCTGTAAGGCACTTATATCCGCTTTATCCAGCTGCAGCGCAGCCACGTTGTCAACGATGCGAACTCAGACTCATTTACCAAATATTATTGGGCTTACACCATCACGCGTGATCTGCAGCGGCCGGGGCGCGGACCGTGCCCAGGGTTAGGGTCCATATACTATACCAGGTAGGTAGGTAATGTATACGAACTAGTACTACCCCGTGGCGCGGCCCGGTGGAGAGTGTGATCCCGGTAAGGTTACGTCGATAATGTACGTGATAATGATCTTGGGTTTGCGATTGGGCTTGCCACCGTCCTGACGATCACGACCGTGACTGCCCCTTTCCCGTACGCCGCCAGCAATGGTATATAAAGACTGTGACACTCGCTCTATGCGCAACAGCGTAGGTCCCAGTGATATCGAACTTTCGCATGGCTAGTCACGCTGAGCCTGCAATAAATGCGCCTTCTGTCACACCAACTCCTACGTCAGGACTAGCGACGACGATTGCCGAGAGTCCTTGGCCTGGAGGTGTGATTCGACAGCGTACTCGCATCTCCCATGCCTGCGATGCTTGCAAGGAGCGGAAGAGGAGGTGTTCCGGCGAACGTCCGGTTTGCGTTCACTGCCGTTGTTACGGTCTCAACTGCGTCTACTCCTCACGCCGCAGGGACGGTCATCAAGGGTATGGATCATTCAGGTCTTTCTCATACCCATAAGTAATCATTGTTATAGTGAACTCGCTGCGCTAAGGGATGAGAGGGAGATGTTGACGGACATGATGGTTCGAGCCCTGCCTACCGTCAGTGACCCGACTCTTCAAGAAGCAATGCAAAAGGTCCTCGACACGAACAGAAGGTCGGCTGCTCAGGCAACGTCCATCCCGAAGGAGGAGCCCAGCAGCGATTTGCCTCGCGAGTATCCCGGCCCTGATTATACGGAGGAGGAATTGCTGTATGATTTGAACACCATTCGGATCACGCACCCCGAGGGTTATTTGGGTCCATCACACCCTACTGCGATCCTGAAACCCTTGGCGAATGAAGTTGTGCCAGACTATGAGCGCACGGTAGGACATTTGCTTGGCTTTGGTACGGATGATCTCAAGAATGCGGAGTGGTTGGATCTGAGCGTTGATCCTCTCGAGCTTCCGTCAAGGCAAGACGCAGATGAATTAGTCACAGTATGATTCTTCTTCTCGGTCTCCATCCTGCGTCTACTGATGTCTTCTTCCAGATTTACTTTTCTCATCTTCACTGTCTCTATCCCATTCTCTGGCGTCCTCGATTTGTGTAAGGATCAGGGCGAACCAGGCAGCACATGTCCGCTAACCGAGCAGATAGGTATGAGTACATGAGATTTTGGGACAACAACAAGCGTGTTGTCTTTTCAAATAACAACAACTGGCTCGCAATCCTAAACATGGTGTTCTGCATCGGATCGCTTTACGCGATGGCTATGGTCGACAACCCTGATCAGAATGGACCGTTGATCTATTTCAAGCGCGCGCAGTCTCTCTCGATGAACATGTTTTCGATTGGAAATCTCGAGACGGTTCAATGTTACCTGTTCATGGCATGGTTTCTGCATGCTATGGGAATGAACAATAGGTACGTTGAACTTTGTCTGCTCCGAAAAAGAAGTTTGCTAAACCTTAACAGGGCGTATACACTCTTGGGAACGGTGGTTCGAATGGCTGAAGCGCTTGGACTTCATATCAAGTCTTCTCGTTCTGGGATTGATCCTATTCTCCTAGAGACACGTCGGTGAGTACTACTTGCGCCGTTTCAGTCACTTCCATATGGTGCGGCTAGCATGCGAAATTCGTTCTAACAGACTTCTCAGGCGCGTCTGGCATGGCATAATTGTCTTTGAGCGGTAAGTGGATGGTATGTCATGTTTGGAGAAATTCTTTATTCACTGTCTTTTAGAACTCTCGAACTTCTACTTGGTCGACCTATCAGCAGTCCTGGTCGTTTCTCCAATGTGGAACTTCCGGTGGAGGTAGATGAAGAATGGTTCGAAGGCCCACAATCCCTTCGTGGTGTAGGACAGCCGAACTTCAAGCCTACCCGTGTCGCATACCTCATTGAAGCGTACAAACTGTCGAAGATCACGGAGCAGGTGGTGGACAAACTTTACTCCGCTGTCGCTTCAGCCGTTCCGTGGAGCTTGTATGAGGTCTCGGTCGCCGACTTGGGGAACCAAACCTTGACTTGGAAAAGTTTGCTTCCGTTTCATCTTCGCTTTGAGGATCAGTTTTGTACGGGTGATCCTGATGGGATTTACATCCGTCAAAGAAATGCGTTGGCGCTTCGCTATCACAATGTGCGCATGATGATCTTTAGGCGGTAAATTGAAGACCCTTCTGATGATGTTTGACCGTGCTGACGAGTACGCCGGGTAGGTCAATCAACACAGCGTTAGCCCGCGGAAAAGATGCCCAAGACCAGCATGATTACGTTCGTACGCGTCCGAAACTGGACATGACCGACTTTGCCCTTCGCGAGTGTACCAATGAAGCAATGCAAGTTTGTCTCATGTTCCATGACACCCGAGTGAGAACAAAGCAGATGTTTTTAGAGGTAAAGCGCATTACATGTATCAAGTATCCGAATGTAACGACTGTTTTGATAGCAAGCATGGTGGGAAGCGCGTCCCACGATTATCACTGCCGCTTCGATTCTTGCGCTAGTTTACAGAGCATGCACACAGGGCAATGTTAATCTTGACGGAGATACTATTACGAAAGGCAAGATTCGAGAATGTCTGGAATATTTAAAGGATGCTGTTGAGGCATTGATTCTCGATTCGCTCTTATGTTCAGAGAGGACGAAGGGGATCGTCCTATGGTAAGCCGATCATTCTAAGAAGTCATAAGCAGCCTGCTGAGTCTCTCATCAGTCTAATTAGGTTGGCCGATGGGGATACGAATGCTCTGTTTGGTGAGACATTCCTCTCATCAATTGGAGCCCTGCTCATGTTTCTTTTGCAGACTACAATCAGATATCAATGACTACTCCAAGCGACACAGACAGCTCAGGAGCTGAGACCGATTCGTGGTCCAAAACCTTTGAGATCTCACAGTCGTCTGAAGTCAACTTGTTCGATGTACGGGCAGGCATCGATTACGGTGTGGGCATGAACGTGCAAAACATGCCCACGAACCAGGCACAAAGGTCCAGTCCGGCAGATTATAGGTGGGTTGATCAAGAAGTAGGGCTTGAGCAAAGGTCATATGGGGAAGGCATGCCACAATGGACAACCATGTTGGCTGTGGAAGGCGAAAGACAGGTGGCAACCCCATCAAGTGAGAGACGAGGCGCTCCGTCATCTGCCTTCACCGCTGACAAATTTGGGCTACCCATGCTATACGACAACCCAGGTATGGTACATCATGTTTTCGTAAGGGTTTCGCTGACGGCATACACGTAGTGTGGACGGTTCATCAGCACTCGCAAAGTCAGGGATCAGGCGGCGGACCACAAGGTCAATGAAAAGACGCAAAGGGTTGATAACAGGAGTGGTACGATCCCTTTTAGTAATAATTTTCGGTCTTTTCTGTGCATCCATTGCTAGAGAAGGCACTTGTGAGATCCATTGGTGGTTACTCCCGCCACGGACGTGCTGGTTCATAATGAGCACAGTTTTGAGGTTTCGTCTCCAGTCGATGACAACGCCTTCTTCAGGCACAACTGTCAAGGCCCATTCGATGCGACCGACAGTCCAATAATCCTCTTCCGGTCGATCAGAGATGATATCGAAAAACTCTTCGAAAAACTCCTGGAAGGTTTCGTAAGTGATCCCAGAAGAGTCAAGTTTCACTCGCTTTCGTCCTTGCTCTTCTTCATCGTCATCGTCATTACCATGACTGTTTGTTGATTCGGCGTGTTTGACGGCCATTTTCTCCAACCACTCGGCCCAGTATGATTGTTTCCCCTGCTTGTACCTCTCATGGACAAGAAAAAGAGCCAGGAAAAGGACTTCTTCGTCATTCTCGCGGAGCGTGCCTGGGTTGCCAGAACCAAAACAAAGATGACTTCGACAAGATCGCGAAGAGCGACGGGCAGGTGCGGCGTCTCTTCAGAGATATCTGGAACACCCAGCAGTTGATCCGATGACAGACCTGCCTCATCAATGACGGTAGTACTATCCGGCTTACCGTGACCCAGATCTTGCCATCGAACTTTGTTTAGAGGGGTCACGAGTTCTTCAAGGACTGACTCGGCAGCCTCAAGCGCTTTGTTCAGGACATGCGCTTGACCATTTCGGTACAGCATGGCCCATTTCGAGTTCTGCGGTCGCTGCAAATTATCTGTGGCGACAAAAGTATCGGGATCAGACACCTGTTAAGGAAGTAGAGGAGCTCAATAGGATTCGACGTGAACGAGTCATGTTTCAAATTCTGAAGGCGCTCGTCAAGTCCCGTCCAAATGGTCCTTACTCAAAACGGTCTAGTATTCTGTACCCTCCGTCAACGTCAATGAGCCTGGTGCCGCTCTTCGCGAACGCAGCCTTTTTTATTAAAGTCGGGTACGATGCGCCGTGATTGGAGCGGGTTATGTATAGAAGTGCGGTGGCAGTATTCTTTTATGTAGGGCAATCAATCAATTATATGGCCGCACATGACGTCCTACTACGCGACATCAGCCGTGCATGGCTTCACCACAAACCGATTTTCGTTTGTATGTTCCACGTCGACTCTCCCGTGTTTCATCATGGCCTTGCAGCTAACCGATCACGACAGTAGCCCTACTTCAGAAATCATGTACGTCAAGGTTTCATGGGTCTCTATGCTTCGAGTCGACAATTCAATGCGAAGTTAAATTACGAACAAGATTCGCGACGGGCGCGCGGGACGAAAGGAAACGAACGATGCAGCGCCGATGAGGTGACAGACAAAGGAAGAACGATCCGTAGTGAGAAACATCTTCGATAGAATATGTCAGAGGTGGTTATCGGAGAAGAATACCCGCCACGAAACGCAGAAAGGGTGACGGGTGGATGAAGACGTGAAGGAAGTCGCCATGATACGGGCGTTTACGCCGTGCGTCGAGTCCATGGTGGTTCTTTCGGACGACAAAGGAGGTTCGATTGTCCTTCGGATCCTCCCTTTTCCCTGAAGAAGCACATAAGAGCCGCGAACGTCCTCCTTGATCGTAAGGAGTTCCGGCATCATTCGTCACCACTACGGCGCCCTGTTCTCTACGAACGCGCCAAAAAAATCGTTTGGATGCCTGAGGAACGCAACCGCCCGAAGCGAGGTGCAAGACGGATTCGAGGAGCCCTTCGGCCTCGATTATCTGCCATCGTCGGAACCCCCCAGCTGGCCGACTTGACCGAAGTCGTGACAGCTCTTACTTCGGACGAGGACCTTGGTCAAGATGCTCCAGAGCGCGCGGCCACGATTATCGCCACCGTCTTTCACGCATTCGAGTGCTACGACCTTCTCCGCCTGAAGGATTTGCCGGATCTGCTCATCAAGTTCAGCAGCGGCCTCTATACGGTTGGTTGTCGCTCACCCTTATCGTAAAAGATCGCACTGTTAACCCTAGCCTGGTCGTCAGATAAGTCTATCGTCGATGTACGAGGTGGACCCACGCATGCGGTATCATACAAAGGCGACGGATGAAGATAGTTCAGGAAGGGGAACGATGCATAGGTCAGCCTGCGGACAGACGACACACGCCAATCGAGGAATTGAGGAATTGCTCGAATCGTTGTTCGGAGTCGACGAAACGGAATTCTCGAAACGCATGTCCGACCTCCAGATGCTGGACGTTCGCGACATGCCCAGCATCTCTTGCGAGCACGTCGATGGACCGGGAGACACTCGTGGCATTGCAGCAATATTTCGTTGCCTGGACCGGCTGGCGGCTGTAGACCATGCGCTGTCCATCCGAACGAACTGCGTCTATTGGACTCTGGGCGCGGCCTACGACAGTTTCGCGACAGCCGTGACACAAGGTGTGACTTTCAAGGACGACAGAACACGCTCGCGTTACGTGCTTCGGCGACTTCTCGAAGAGCCTTGGGCCGTCCGTGCGTCCACGGAACATGGTGGCCGGTGGGTGTCTGCGCTAAAAAAGCGCGTCGAGTGCGCGAGGAAGTTCAGGTCGATCACGTCCGCGCTGCCGGTCAGCGTGCTCCTCGTTGTGCCGCACATATGCGTCACGCGGTTGGACAAGATCGGATTGAAGCAACTGGCTTTGCTTCCGTCAGCCGTTGTCGCTCACGGTGACAGTTTGGCGGCTCTCTTGGCCCTCATGGCGAGAACCGATGAAGCCGTCCTTCAGGGTCTGGCGACTCTCTCTGGAAAGGGCGGAGGCGAGGACGGGCATGCGAGTTCTAGTATGGAGGAGTGAGATTCTTCACAGAGTCGAAACCTCTGGGTATTATTTTTTGCGCAATGTCTGCAGCCAGGCATTGCCCGACTCACCTATTGCTTGTTTGCTGCTGTCCCCAGTTCATACGCAGCGTCATTCGTCTCGCGCTTTCTCTTCAATGTGCGCCTCGTCATGCTATACCTCCTTCACACAAAAAGCCAAGAGAAGAATTCACAGAACATTCAATGCCCCCCGCCTCTATCCAAGGCCATCTTTAACACTCTACTTAAGCAAAAGAAAAGCACAGCCGTAGCCCATCCCTCAACTCCTATTGTTTATAACACGAACACCACCTCCTTCTCCCTCGTCCAGAGTGTTTCTTCAAAGGTCCTGCATGCTCATTTTCGGCAGAGCGCCTCTCCTCGTCTAGCGCTAGTCTGCCAAAGGGCACTCAACTCATTTGGTCGTCTGAGGGTAATTTCCGACCATATTATACGCCAACGACTTGCCGTTGCCCGGTTTCTCAAGCTTCGGAAACCCGAAGCTGATCGCCTAACGAAGAATAACAGTCATACGTGGGTTTGAGCAACAAAACACGATCGTGGCTTTCCCGGGCGTCCGAACAGACAGGCTGTCTTTTCGCTAGATCGTCTTCGCATCCAACTGGGCCCCGACATGAATAAGTTATTGTTTTGGAGGATGGTTGAGGTTGCTCGTGCTCATCGCAAAGCAGCAGCGCCTGGAACACAGCATTGAGTGTTTCAAATGCGAACCACAGAAACTACTATACCGCAACAAATACCGAATGCTATCTCCCAGATCCTTTGCCCCACCGACCTCGAACCCTGAATAACCTGGTACCTTAAAGAGAGAAAGGCGTGAAATGGTTTGAGCGACCACACGCGTTAGGGTTATTCACCGATAGTGAAGGCGGCCTTCAGAATCGCAGCGTTTGCGTGCGTTCCCGCAGTCTAGTGTGTGAATTTTCGCTTGCGCTCTTCCGGAGAGTGCAAGCTCTGCTACGCGCCACGTGTTTCCGTGAGGCCTATCGAACGAGTTCATACGAGACTCGGGATCGTGGCCAGTTACACACTACGATAAGCTTATTTCGGCTTCTCGAAAACGGGTGCGGAGAAAGTCGACGTCCGTGCACCCCTCAATCGGACATTTGGAGACGTCCAGTTACCCAACCTGCCGTCTCGTACTGCAGACGGGCCCAACCGTGGTTTTGGAATGCAAAGAGCCTGAGTGAACGGATTAGGCGAAGTACTTCATATAAGCATTTCGTGAACTAAACTTTTTCCTTAAGTGAGGCGCGTCCTTGAACTGAGTTCACACGCTTCCGAACCATTGGCAGGAACCCGACAAACCCCACTTGCGCGTACGGTACTACAAGCAACCGAATATATAAATAATTATCCCAAAATTTTTTAATTCCGTACCGTGTAAAGTAAACCCAACACCTCCAGTTGCAAACCCCAACACCTCCGTATAGTATGATGTATGATTGTGCCGACCCATACCCCAGATGTAACCTCAAACCACAAGGCGAACAACAACGTCCCTTAACGACTGACTTCAACCATTACCACACCTCAAACTCACACTTCGATATCACATCGACGTTGACCCCCCATGCCCATGCCCACGCCTCCACCCACTTCCACGCCCCTGCTCCTCCCCGCTGGCCATGGGCACGGGACGGATCGTTTCGGCACTCCCCGCGCTCTGCATCATCGTCGCACTCGTACTACCCATCGTCGTTCCGGTCCCGCCACTGCCTACACTCTTCATGGTTGTTCTCTGCACTGACGCTACGCCTGGGCCTGCACCGGGACCCTATCCTCGTCCCAGTCCGGCGGATGATGCGCTTGGCATTATGGGAGGGGTGTTAAGGTTGACATTCACGTTCGCGATCACTTGGGATTGAGAATATGTGGGCTGGGAAGCTGAGTACCGCCGCTGGTGGTTTTGGTGGCCATGGACAAAGGACGAGGGTGCAGGCGGCGCCCACTGAACTTGTCCCATCCATGCCGGGTTTACCATACTCACGCTCCCCCTGACCTCCGTAACCCTGATTCATATTCGGGGTTGGTGCATATGGGGTTTGATTCCGGAATGGATACGTCCCCGGACTCTGCCATACAGTGGGTGAAGAACCACCCATGACGTTCGGAACAGCCCTCTGCGGACCCGATCCCTGACCATGGATTCTCGAGGCAGCGTCGGGGTTAGAGAGGGTTGGATACGGACTGGGATTAGTTGGATTGGAGGGGGGAGGGGTTGTTTGTAGCTGGGAAGGCGGTGCTGGTGGGAAGCGGGTTCGGTTCGACTTGCAGGGGCTTTTGGTAGGGGGTGCAGCGTGGTATGGTGGTGATGGAGGCTGTGATGGTGGAGGAGTCGGGTATGGGCGTGCGGGGTTGAGAGTAGAGGTTGGAGTGGGAGGGGGTCGGGTTGTCAAGTCGCGGCCTCCATGGATGCACGGTGCGCCGTCGTGCTTCGTTAATGTTGTCAGTTCTGATTTTTTCAAGACCAAGATGGGAGCGAATACGGAGGCGGAGAATGAGGCGAATAAGATGAGTGTGCTTGGGAGGCAGGGTGATGTTAAGGAGATGAAGGGGTTGTATTTGTATTTGGCGAGTGATGCGAGTCGTTTTCAGACAGGGAGTGATGTGATTCTTGATGATGGGTATACTTTGCCTTAAGCTTGGTCAGGAGCACAAGGACAGTGATAGATAACTAGTAAATCAATTCATTCAACCTCAGCAACCAAAGTGTGAAGATCGTATACTTCAAAGACTTAGAAGACAAGCGAACCAACTGCTGCTCCAGTGGCAAAGGAACGGTAACCCATCAGAATTAAAAGGTTCATTGACTATATACTACATTAAACTGAGCAATCAAAAGGTAAAGACTGTATTCCATCCGAAACTTAGGAAAGGGAAAAGTTCACAATCATTGACGGCGCAGCGAATTCAACGTCCAGCTACTCGGATGTGATGTTACTTGTAGTCGAGTTGAAAACGGTCTTCCCTACGTAAATCTCGAGGTTGTCAATGTCGTAGGCAACGTAGGCGGAGCGGAGAAATGTATCGCCGAGAATGTAGGAAGAATCATAAGTCGGAGGGCCTGGAGCGAGGGGTACCATGCCCAATACGCAGACGATGTTGCCGTTTTGGTCAGTCACGGACCCCCCGTCGTTGGTGTCGGGCACAATGAGTTCATGAAACGGGACATTGACGTAGGTCGTACCGTTGTCAAAAGAGAAGGAGAAGATGTCATTGGATGTATCATCCGCAGAGTACTCAGAGAACATGTCACACGGAAAACCATTTCGCAGGTCAGAAGAAGTTAGACCGAGTACAGCCGCGATGTTGTCGACTATATCCGACGGAACCTGTGACAATTGGCTCCCGCTGTCCAACAAGACAGCAACGGGCAGACTTCCATTGGAAACTTCAGACGTAGAGCCATTGAGAGTTAGAGATACATCTGTAAGCATGATCTCATACCTCTCCACCTGCCCGCTGTCCGGGTTTACCAGCATCGGGAGAGGTCCGCTCAAGTAACCTTCAAATGTGTCGGTATCGATTCCTCCAAACAAAACCTCAGCTACTCCAGCATCGATGTCTCGGGATGGATTATCGAAGACTATACGGCGGGACACATATTCGACGTCGGGTCCGCAATCTCGAACCTCTCCGACTTCTTTTTCGATCCGAACGATACCCGAGCATTACTGTCGCCTCAAAGCCAACCTGGACACGTCACACAACGACAAATATGCTAATCCGGTCGGAAGACTGGCTTGGCAAGTCTCCCAGGAAGGTGGCGAAGGGGAGCCCTTCTACGTCGATCCGCACGGTTTCCAGCGTGGATTGGACATGTGGATCAACGCCGGTAAGGATGTTTACGCGGAGAAGTGGGATTCGTCAGAATGCGCGCTCGTGGACAATGGCGTGACGTTAAAGGATATGTGGAGGAAATGGAGGAACGGAGCCGACGGGCGTGGATGACGTTGATAATTCCTGTACAGGCAGAGATGTTTTGAAAAGCCTAAATAAGCGGTCGTCAAGCATCATCCGGTTCGCTCGCATCGGCAACTTCTTCAGAGACTCTACACTCGTATTCGCATTGCGTGCTGGGTTTCCCTTCGAGACAAGCAGTCCCTCTAGAGAGTCCAGTGCGTGCTTGTGTGGACATCGGTGCATCTCTTCCCTCCCAGCGACGTATCCTTGCGACCTCGCCTAACCAAGTCATATCGCACAATTGACTGTGCGAGTCACCATACACGGAGTGACAAAGTCAATCACGAACCTCGCAAATCGACTGTGGACCACGGCTACCCACCCCCGTCGTACATACGCGTCCACGGCATCCCTACTCCTCTCGCACAAGGAACCCACAAAATCGCATACACGATCGATGACGATAACGCCGGGACGAGTTGCCGCCCATGTACGATGCGCAAAACTCACCGACCTCCCATAAAGAAAAAGAATCATGCCGACTACGTACTATCCTCTGCCGAATCGCACTGTGCAACCGGACCCACGTCATGTCGGATCAAAGATTGACGCTTCCACCCCATAAAGTCGTAAAAGTTTCCGAGGATGCCTTGCGGAACGTGGTCAGGTGATATGCGATAACGGACTATCGTTCGTTGTTGGACTTCGTCGCTGTCGTCAGATCGGATCGTCAACAGCTGTTTGGAGAGCACGGATGCAGCCTCGCCATTTCTGAAGAAAAAGTAGGCGTGGAAGGGCTCCAAGCGGTTTCGCCGTAGAGCCACCTGCCCGTCGAAGATGTCTGTTGCGAGGCCGGTGTTCGATATGGCCGTGCGAATGATGCTGTACATTTCGCAGGCCAGATCCTCTTCGTTTTCATCACAAGCTGCTGTGCCGGGATCATTCTCTGTGATGCTCCTCGTTTGGCAAACGAACTCGAATACGACGAAGTCATCGCGCGCTCCTACGCTTTCCTTACTTCGAAGTTCGGGTTCTTCTCCTGCAACGAGGCAGCCTGCCTTCTCTGATTCTGCTGCCATACCGATGAAGTTTAATCGGCAGTCAGAATTGTCCTGAAAGACTGGCAACTTATCCCCGTTGTTCAACCATTGGCTCTCCGTTACGCACAGTTTCGCGGCGGCTTTCCAAGACGCATGACGTGCCATCTGATGCACTCGTTCCACACAGCAGACCAAAAGACTCGCACAGCGAGTGGGTTGAGTTCCGGATGACGGAGCAGTTACGACTACCGTAGAACACAATGATTGACCGTCGATCATTTCAGCCGAGACAGATATTACCGCGACTGCAGATATCAAGTGTCCTATGGATAGCGGGTAATTTAAAGGCATGTGGTAGGTGCTTTGGGTTTCACAAGGCACCATCGCGATATGAAGGGATCAGGCTAGAAGTAGACATCAATGCACCACGCTGTCGTAGAAATTGGGAACAGATAAATGAAAGAAGGACCGAATATGCTATCTCCCCTTACATACGACTTCTTCGCATGACGCTTGGCGAAACCCAAGGTCCGCTGTCTGAAGAGTGGGGGGTTCCTTTGTTGACCCGAGAGACGTTGTATAAGACCAATTTACGAAGTCGCTCTTCAATGCCTCATGGGTCACACACCTCAGTCTCTTCCTCAACTCCATAATCCTCTCCCGCATAAATCCACTCGTCATCCCCCCCTTCTCCTCCCCAAAACTGCACGAAATCCCCCCCCGCACAAAACCCTTCCTCATACCGCCAAATCAAACAACTTTCCCACCCCTATGTACATGTACATTCACTTCTTCTCTGGGGAGCTCAAGTCCTTCTTCTCACCAGACACCCTAGTCATACTGATCTCGCCTCCACGAGAACATGCAGCGTAGACAACATGCCCACACGGTTGGAGATTCCCTGGATTCAGCCCAACGGGATGTGCTATCTGTGGGTTCGAATGAGTGTCCGGCCTACACCCATAATGTCACAAAAAAGCCCAGGAAGACAGGAGAGAGGCAAGACGTACTCTTGGCCCTTTTCCTTCAATTCTCCCGAAGACATGGAGCTCGTCTGGCAGTGAATGCTATCGAATAAAAGGGATGGCGATTTTAATGGATGAGAAAATCTCCTTTGAAATGTCGATTTGGAGTGATTTAAGGTTGATGGTTGCCGTGGGCGGGGATCTCCGGCGCATGCGCTGCGATATGACGTTTTAGGGCTTCATTGTGCAGCTTGCATAATATAGGGATGAGTTAAGAAATAAATCAGTCCGTCCTGAAACGCCTGAACGAAAGATACCAACTACGCAACACGATCCGCGAAAGAGAGCATCGGATGTTACGGGTTGCTTGTAAGACTTGCAACTTACTTCTGATCCGTCTGTTCAGGCGCGCGAGACACCACGGTGCGGCATTCGGCAAGACCGAGTCAAACTAGCGGGATCAGTCGACGTTACTAGTTCCACCACCACTTTAGTATCGTGTGGCCAAGATTACAGAGTTGCCCTACACTGAAGTTGAAACACGGATACTGTGGCCAGGCTTTGATCCAGAGTAGGACAGAGTCATGACGACGTTTCCTGCGGGTTGTAGAGCTTAGCGTCTTTCCGTTTTTTTCGTGATCAAAACCGCTTCGCTTTCCAATTTTCTTTTTCACTTCACTTATCAACCACTCGAAGTATCCACTTCCACCTACTATCATCTACAAACCACTTCACCAAGCCATATCACTCTACATCCATCAGCAAAGAATGTTCTCCGTCATTTCCCACCCCATTACCGCCGCCAAGCCTGCCGCTTCAGCCGCTTTGACCACCGTCAGCGCACATCCCCACGCCGTGAGAAGTCAATCGAGCATCACTCATTCAAATTTGATGACTTTGATGTTGGAGCAATAGATAGGCAAATTGCTTCCACTTAATTGTTTGTCGTGTTTTGTACCGCCCTGTCTGCCCCGTTGCCCCCTTGCACTGCAAATATCCTATAATAACTCATTCACAATGCCTACACGCAATAGTATCGCCTCCTGACCTCAGAATAACGTGTCCCAAATCCTTACTGTCCTTGAACGTCTCCATGGGAATGCTATTACCCAAAAACGCGACCTCGACGTTTGCCGACTGTTCACTTGTAAGATATCTTGGCTTCTTCTTGACAACTTGTCCATCAGCTCTGTCAATGGTCGCGACAAGTGTAATGTTCCGCAGGAACGTCCGATCAGCACTCGATTGATCGGGCACTTCGGACAGTAGCTCAGCATTAGCCAAAATACCGTGTAAAGGACTTCTCAGATCGTGCGAGATGTTTGAAATGAACAAGTCCTTAGCTTGGTCGGCTTTGACAGCAGAACGTCGCATGAATTCATTCAAGATCACAGGGCCGAAGATACCAAAGCTATAAGCATCGTTGAGTGTGAGACGCCTAGAGTCCTCGACAGTGTAGCCAACAACCAAGCAAAACGGGTTTTGGTTGTGGTCGTAGACAGGCTTAAATACCACATTATACGTCGTGGAGGGCACAAATTCGAGAACCTCTGGCCGGAAACTATCATCACGTTGGAAACACTTGCCGTTACACCATCCTCAAATAAGCCGCGCAAAAAAGACGAAATGAGACTTCCTTCGTTGAATCTTGTTTCGGGGTGACCCGAGATATTCGGAGCAACTGATGCAGAGATCTTCATTCGGGACGCCGTTTGAGCTAGCATCCTCGTCGTTCTCCTTCTTTTTCACATTATCACGTATCTGCTGTTCGGCAATGGTCACACGTTGCTGTTGTCCAGCGGCTTCGACGGCGAAGAAAGGAGGTATCACATCTTGGGTCAGTTCCTCCGCATCTTGCTGCTCCACATTCGCAACACTCCTGCCCGACTGACTGACATTTTGCCACCTTGTGCCCATCTGCCTGCTAATGTTTTCCTGCGCTCCTAACTTCGCCTACTCGCGATGCTTAGGGTTTCGAAACTGTTTCCACGGATGTGCAGTGGCTCCATTCGCAGACTCTTCAGCTCCCTGGCGATTGGGCGACATTTCTAGGTCTTTGTGTCTGAGACCGACTTTGCAGTATTCTTGTCATTGGTGAATCGGATCTGCTGAAGGAGTATGGGCACGAGGAGGATTTGAAGCCGTTGTGAAGGGCTGCTCAAAGGGCGTGCAGACATTCCTCATGTCAGCAACCCCTGAGGACGACGTAAATCAGTTGTTGCAATACCAAGTCAACTGCGGCGAGGAAGGAAAGGGTTAGTGTGATGTGAGTGACGTGTTTTGGGAGGTTTCCGCGACAGGGTTTGGAGGTCGATGTGTGTCCGTGCGATACGTATCGTACGGTGTGAGTTGACTAAAGGGGTCAGCGACCGAGTAGTGCAGGCCCGGGTTCGATGCGGGTGCGGCGGTCCTTTAGGGTAATCGTTGGTGCGGTGGATATTGAAATGACATGTTCGGGCTTGAGCGGGATCCGAAGTGTGTGCAAGGATATGACCTGTCTATGCAGACGTCGCCCTTCATCCGCCTCTAATATTACTCCTCTGGATCGGCCCGCCTTCAAGCTCCACCACCGATAGGCAAGCACCAACCCCCGCATGCCAGTGTTCTCAAAGCCCATGTCTCTAACACAACTTTTGAAAGTACAATGACCGCAAGCACAGAGGGAGGTTGGCTTCAACATTTCGGGCTGCAGTTTTAGGCTGCCGTGCGCTAGCGGTACGTTGGGGCGAAGTTTAAATAACCTGATCTTCCACCCCTTCCGCGGTTTCGGTTCGGCAGTTCGCACCCGTACGGCTGGTCCACCCGAAGTCCAAGGTCGTATGGCGCAATTCCCAACACAGGTTCTTGGCGCAGCCTTCCCCATTTGGGGACTCCAGGCCCGGTGTACGTTCCTCATGGATCAATCCCTGAAGGAAGAGAATGCGGGAAGTGTCCATGTGGTCCATCTGGTTTACCTGGTAAAACAAACCTGTAAAAAGCAGAACCAAGCTGTAACTCCATATAACACATTCACACTGTCTCCGTCCATCTACTCATTATCAGTGTCCTCAGGCTTAGGCGTACCTGGCGCAGACGACAACCAAGCCAAGTGTCTCAACCTTCTACGCTCCTCCTGAGCCTTCTTCTCATTTCTAGTCATCTTCTTCCTCTTCTTCGCCTTACCAACGGCACCAGTCTTTGATTCCGCAGCCTTTCCATCGGTCTTCTCCAAGAACTTGGACTCGTCGATACCATCCTTGGTACGGGAAATGACCTTTCCGTTCTTGATAATCCACAGCTGGAGACACAACGCGCCGACGAACTCGGAAGAGTGGGAAATGATGACAACGCCACCAGCCCAGTCACGGATAGCGACGGCGAGACCACCAAGGGAGTCACGGTCCGAGTAGTTTGTAGGCTCGTCGAGAACCAACAAGTGGGGGTTATTCCACATAGCGGCAGCAATAACGACCTTGGCCTTCTGACCACCCGAAAGACCACGAATAGCGTTATGGTCGGCGATATCACCATCCAACCCAATCTCCTCAAAGTGCTTCCTAATAACCACAGGCGACAACTCACGGTATCCAAGACCCTCCTTGGACGCAAGGTAATCATTGAACCTCTGCACTATCTACCCTTCTCCCTAGGAACAAACAAATTGAACTTGTGTCCCATATTCTGCCACTTAACCTCATACTGGAACGTCTTCTTCAACTTCTGACGACCGATGATCATCTCAACCATACGCCTGTCCTCACCATTAGGAGTCTGGACAACGAACGGGGTATCCAACTGCGCCTTCTCCTCGTCGGTCAAAATACGAGAAGCCTTTTCCAAGACTTCACGGTCCTCACCTCCAGCGTAACGCCACTGGATGTACTGGTTGGGAGTGAGATCCATATGCTGCTCAACGTGGTGGAAAGCGTGCTGAGCGACGTATCCGACACGCAGGTTGGGATGCTTGTCAACGGTACCCTCCTGAGGAATAACGTCACCGGTCAAAACCTTGATAAGCGTAGACTTACCAGCTCCGTTGGCACCGATGACAGCGACACGGGAAGAGAGAGTGATAGTAGCAGAGACATCATCTAAAGACTTCTTCGCGGCTCCGGGGTAGGTAAAGTGACAACGCGTCATCCTCATAATCGCCTTCGTGTTCGACTTAATCCCACTCAAAATCCCAGGCGGAGGAAACTTGAACTTAACGTTACTAGCATCCAACTTATGACAATTCTTCGTCTCGGGACGGAGATCAACGAAAGTCGAAAGGTTACCCATGTAATAAGCCAACTTCTTGCGCTCGTAATGGACGATGTCCTTACAGACGTTATCCAAGAACTTGGAGTCGTGGGAGACGATCATGGATGTCATGTGCTCTTGAGAGGTAAGGTAGGACTCGAGCCATGCGATGTTGGTGATGTCCAAGTGGTTAGTGGGTTCGTCCAACAACAACACATCGACGTTCATCAACATCGCCCGAGCAAGAGACAACTTCATCCTCCATCCACCAGACAAACTGCTAACAGGCGCAGCTTGGCGCTCAGGCGTGAACCCGGCCTCGAGGAGAGCAGCGGCGGTTCGCTCCTTGGTTATACCGAGCTTAACCAATTCCTTATCCTCGGCGACGAAGTCGAGGATGGGAGAAGTAGACTCAGACCCCTGCAAATTATGCTCAACGAAACACGTCCTAACTTTCCCAGGACTCGGGAACCCCTCCAACTTGCCCGTGGCGATCGCACGCATGAGCGTACTCTTACCCGCACCGTTGTGCGCAACGATACCATACCTCCTACCACGGTAGAGACGAAGATGGGTGTGGTTAAGCAACATCATCCCACCATACGCGAGGGAGAAACCAACATCAACGATCTTCTCACCAGTCTCATCGTCGTCGAACTCGTTCGGATGAGCCTTTTTGTATTCTTCAAGGTAGTGGTTAACCATATCCCAACCCAGCTCGATCGACATTTTGGGCGTGCCCAAGACCGGAGCCATGTATGGGACGACGTAGACCCCAGTCCAAGTCAAAGTAGACAAACGGTCATTGTTGACCATCTGCTCCAAGATGAGACAGAGGGTCTGGTAGAGGATACCAGAGACGTTGTCAGTAGGGGCTTCCATCCCAACTTCTTAACGACGAAGCCCTCGAGGACGGTATGGATATGCTGGGGAGTAGTCTCATGCGAGACATCGGCGGCCTTGGCCTCGGCACCGGCAGCAACCATGGTGTTGTAAGCCTTAGTAGCGAGCGCACAGACCTGGGGCATAGAAGCAACCTTGACAACACGCTCCTGCACAAGGGGAATCAACTCCGGCTAGAAGCGAGCCGCGTCAAAGGGGTCCTTGACCAAACGACACAAGTTGTCAGCAACGATGACGGTCTGACGCAAAACCTCCTGACTCCGTTCATTAAGCGCACGAACCAAGATGGGAACGAGGATAGCGAGGACATGGGCATTGACCTCCGCAACGAAAGCCTGTGCGGACAAAGCCTTGATACAGGCGGGGACCTGGGTAGGATTCGCCATACACTCCACAATCAATGGCAAATGAGGCTTAATATCCAAGTTCTCCGCCGTAGCCAACAACCCCCGCATACAAGTAATCGCAGTCTCAGACGCCTCAGCCTTCGTATCGTGCATACACAATTGCACAGCGGGGATCAACTCGACCAAATGCTCCGTAACCTGCTCCTTGCTGATCTTGGGGAACTTGGCCAAAACCCCCAGCGCGGCGATTTTGGATTGCCATTTGGGGTCGGTGTTGAAGTAGTCTCGGATTGCGGGCCAAACCGCTACGCCGAGCTCTTCGGGGCGGAAGTTGGAGCACAAGGCTTCGAGGGCGCATGCGGCTGCGTCGCGGACGACTTGTCCTTTGTCCGCGTGGGTATCGAATAGGGAGGTATTGGAGGAAAAATGGGGTAGCCGGGATCTCAGGGTGTTTGGAGAGCGCGTCAAAGAGACGGTAGTATCCAATCAATGCGGACTCGCGCTTGATTCCGTCCTTTTTGTTTTGCGCATTTTGTTGGAGGTTCGCGAGGACGCCTGAATAGATGAGATTTCTGAGCGTCGCAGCAGGTGAGGGGGGGTGGCATTCAAAAGTCCCTCAGCGAGCTGGTCTGCAACGTGGAGACAGTCATCGGAGGTCTCGGCGATGTAAAGCTGAGCGAGGAGGTCCTCGATTGTGCCTGTAGGAGCAACCATTGAAAAAGACTGAATAAAAATGACCACCTAAAGGAACCTCGAGCCTGCGAAACAACCTTGATTTGCTCGTAGACAGCGATGAGTGGAGAGGGGTGTGGTTGAGTACGGGAAACGACCGACGTTATACGACGTCACAGCTGGGGTGAGCCGATTGTGCCTTATCGATTCGCCTGCGGGAGGCGCGGCACGTAGGTCCACCCAAAGCATGCGAAGAAGTCGGCCCGAATCAATTGCCTCCGCTTGCACGGTTTGTCTTGCAAATGGACCGTCTTTTGGCTCGTTTGAATTTGAAAGATCGTAGGACTTGTAGGGAATGTCACGGGCTCGGGCCCGCTGGTAACGGCTTCACTTTCACGTAACCGGCATTGAACATGACATCCTGTGAAGGGCCTGGAAGATAACACCGGTAGATAGAGCTGCTGAATACGAACACTTTGACTCCAGACTCGGCAGCCTTGTCTCATGTAACCATGTTCGTTCCTTGCTGAAAACTCTGTGATTTCATGGGGGGATCCATTCTCCGGCATCGCGCGCGTTTCTCCACACAGCTGCAACGGACTCGACGTACGACAGACCCCGTACAGGATGACAACGTCCTAACTAACAGGACTAACAGGATCCTGGAACCAACCAGTTAGTACCGACGTTGAGTGTCAATCTTGCGTGCGTGCCTCAATTCTAGTGACGTCGAGTTTGACGTTGCCTACCACTTGGTACTAGGGACTCAACGTCGTTTTCGACCACTAGGTTCTCAATGCTGATTGGTCGAGCGACAGCCCACTAATGGACGGCACCGCAACGCTTCACCCTACTGCCAACCGCGATTCTACTACGGCTACGTCTACGGACGCGTCTCTACAGCCTCCCTACGTCTCCGCGCCCTCTACTACAACTACGATGACGCAGACGACCACTTCGTTCTTGCCCGAGACGGCGCACAGTTTCAACCATCCGCGCTCGGCTTGGGATTGCTCGCACAGCCTTAGGCTTAGATTTACTTAGGGTTGGGTTTACGCACAGTGAGTGAGATGCCCATCTGGATCTCGGCCTCGTCTCTTCGGCATCCTCCCAGCTGTTCGTGGACGGTTCCGCGTCGTTCCGGTGCAAGTGCGGCTTCTCCACCACTAGGCAAAGGGAGCAATCATGTCAAGACCGTCTGTCAGTCCCAGGGCGTTGGCATCACCGGATCGCCAGAGAATTGGAAGTTCAAGTGCGACTGTGGACGGTATGAGAGCGCGGACGGCTGGAATTTTTCTCAGACATTACGACGATTGCCATCAACCAACTACCGCGTCTTAATAGCCCCCCAGGTTATCATAGCCCGCTTCGCACTGGGTCCTCCCCAACCCTTCCTTGCCTGGTTCGCCAGCGTTGCCCAGAAAGCCTCCCCTTTCGTGTTCCCAACTTCGTACGAAATCCCCGGTCCTCGACGGCAAATCCGCCATCCTACGATTCGAAAACGATGGCCCCCATGACCAGTCTCCCACTCAGATGTCATGACCGTCGTCGAAAACGCAGCGCGCACCGTGAGCAACCACAAGAAAAGGACCCAGATTCTTTTGCGCGACGTCAACGATCCTTCGGATATTTCTCCCTGGTTGAACTTCCGTCGTTGGAAGGAACACTTTGGCAGACATGGAGGAGATCTCCGACTGTGGTATGGGAAGATGGTGTATATTCACACCAGACGAGATGCCCTGGTCAACTCGCTCCGTCCAGCCGTGAAGAACATCTTCACCGCGTGCGAGGACGTCGTGGGCACGCAGCAGCGATCTTTCCTGGAGCATCTCAACAGCCCCAACTCCGAGGAGACGAACCTGAAGCCCTTCACCGTGCGACCCGATCGGGGTACAATGATGAAATACAGGAATCAGTGGCTGCAGTTGTTGGTTTACCTGATCAAGTCCATGGAAGGAGACGCGGAAGCCGATTCCTTGGATCCCGATGGAAAGGAACGTCGCACCCAACAATTGATCGCAGACATCAGCGAGACATTAGTTGGCCTGCCCCTTCCCATCCACGACGAATTCGCATAAACTTTGCCGCAGCGCTGGGCATAGCCTCTACTAAGGACGTTTTTCTCAATGTCAGCTTCTTGACCGAAAATCATGCGACCTGGTCCGACAACCTTGTCATATGCCTTCGGCTGTGTTTGAAGTAAATTCGCCCTGCAGCCAGAAAGATCGGCCTTGCGAGTGAAACGGCAGGCTGGGTTATCGTCTAAGCTGCCCATGCGTCTCCTACCAGTCCCAACATGCGCGTAACGCCTGGAATGCTGTTGGGCTTGACGTGGTTTACCCTTTTCGATGTCGCTTTCGAATTCTTGGTCCCGATCAGGACCGGTGGCCTTAGTCGAAATTAGCGGCAGAGGTTCAGCGACGCAGGACTGCCCAGGTTTGGACATTCCATACTGTTGCAGGAAGTCTTCGCGTGGTGGACATTGCCGGGCGCTAGGAGCGATGACGGAAAGGCTCGAAGACGCACGGCAAGGTTGACAACTTTCAATGCCATCTCATGAATGAGTTATCGCGGCTGATCACTGAGCTCCTTGATTGCTTTCGGGTACGGTGCTTGCATATGCTCTTGCTCCTTGACGCGCTGTTGGAGCTGCCCTCTTGATTAGGTACGTTTGGACAGTAGCACGGAGCGCGCGGCCAAAGTCGATTCAGCAAAACGAGAGAAAATGTGCATGAGCTAAAGCTGAGATTGAGATTAAATTTGTAGTTGTCGCAGAATGTCAGCGATGGTGATGCTTAGGCGAATGGAGTGAGCGAAAATGGATGAGCTGAGCCTGAGTACAAGAATAGCAGGAGAGATAGTACGTCACGCCGGGAAAGAGGCCCGCTTCTGCCACGCCGAGGAAGAACCGTGCGGCACGGAGTCCGGAGAAGTTTTGGACGAGACCCATGAGGGTCATGCACGTGCCCCAACAGAGCATGATCCCGGAAATCCAGATACTCGGTCGCAAGCGCTTCAGGAGGATATTGGAAGGTACTTCGAAGAGGGCGTAAGGGAAGAAGAATGCGGTGAGGGTGCAGAGGTATTGTTGGTCGATCATGTGCAGATCTTTGTCCAAGCCGTCGATTTTCGCGTTACCGATGTTCGCGCGATCGAGAAACGAGAGGAGGTAGAGGAAGGACAGGTAGGGGATTAGACACCAGTCGATTTTGCGGAGGAGAGCCCGGTCTGCGGCGGGGTCGGCTAGGGCTGGATCAACGGGAAGGTCGAGGTGGCCATGTTTGAGAGAGGGAGAGTCGGGTGGGGCGGCGTATGTGCCTTTCTCGGGATCGAGGCTTTCGAGGTGAATGACTTGGTTTTTGTCGAAGTCTGACATCTTCGTTTGCATGCAGCTTCAAATCGAGGAGGGACAACTACAAAAGACGTGGACCAGTCCACCTTTATAGCACAGCCTAATGCGAGGACGGACGAGGTGGATTGACCGATCGCGACGCTAAACTGCGGGTGCGGCGGGGAAGGCAACTGCGGCTACTTGTCTGGGGAAATGGCCCCCAACGTTAGATGCATAAACGGACTTCATTCCCGTGCCTGTGGCAGTCGCAGTCGGAGTCCGACTGTGCGTTTGAGTGTGAATGTGAAAAAGATGGCAACCCAGACTTCCTACGCCGCGAGGTATATAATGCCAAGCGAGACATCAAAACGGCAAAACTTGGGGGACGCACACCAATTGTTGCCTTGTTGGATAACCTTCAAGAAGAGGGTCTGCCATTCCGTCACAGAGTGGACGATGAGAATCACGTCACTGGTCTTATCTTCACTCATCCTCGATCGGTTAGTTTCACCAAGCGCTTTCGAACTGTGTTGGTCATGGACTGCACCTACAAAACCAACAAGTTCCAGATGCCACTCCTCCACATTGTTGGGATGACTTGGTGCAACACTCCCTTCACCTCTGCCTTGTGCTTATTCTCCACGGAAACTCGGGAGGACTATCTCTGGGCACTGCGCATGTACTCGGATCTTATGGGTGGTTTTTCACCTCATGTCATTGTCACAGACCGAGAACTCGCTCTTATGAATGCCAACGATGAAGTGTTTCCCAATGCTGCAAAGTTGTTGTGTCGCTGGCATATTGAGAAAAATGTGCTCACAAACCGCAAGGGTGTCTTTCCAACCAATGAGGACTGGGTTGATTTCCTCAAGACAGTGCAACGTCTCATGAACTCGTCTACAGAGGCATTGTTTGAGCAGAACCTGGAGAGTTTACTGTATGAGTATGAAAGGTCACTGCTTACATCCATACTGCCCTCCCCTACTAAACTTACTTCGTCTCAGCCTGGGTTGATGCTGTTACTCACCTTGGTTCCTCGGTGACATCTCGAGCTGAAGGTGCCCACAAATGTCTCAAGGGTCACATTCAGGTCAGCACGGGTAACCTCCTTACTGTCGTCAATCGATCTCGTTCATCCATGGAGGAACAATACCAAGAGATCCTGGGCCAGGTTGCTAAGGAGAAGACAAGTGCTGCGACTTCTTTAACAGCTCCTTTCTTTGCCGATGTCAAGTTCAAGGTTTCTGCCTTGGCGCTGAGCATGATCGAGCAACAATACATCCTTGCACGTCGGGAGTTGGCCACCGAGTTCAGGTTGCCCACATGTCGGGGTTACATGAAGCGGGTTTTTGGTCTACCCTGCGCCCATGCCAGCATCGAGGCATTGGAGGGAGATCGTGTTCTCTCTATTAACGATGTACATAAGCAGTGGCATTTTGTCCTCGACGGGAACTACATTGGGGGACCTGCAACTGCTGAAGCCAACCAACAAATTCGTGATCCTCAAGTCTTCAACGCTAGAGGACGCCCGAGAGGCTCTCAAAACTGCCAACCAGCCATACCACAAAGCTCAACTCAGTGAGATCCCAGTGCCTTTGAGATCGTTCAGGCCCCAGCAAGGCTCTGTGGTTTATGCAGGCGCCCCGGGCATGATCGGAGGGCATGTGAGCTTCGTGGAACCCAAACACCAAGCCAGACTCAGCATCCTATTGCTCCAGTGAATGGTGGGCCATCTCGACCTTGGTTTGTACCGTCCTATGATCCCCTCCAAGCTGCTCCGGTGCAATATCAGTTTTATGGCCCTCCCCCCGGGGCGCCGTGGAATTATTTTGCTGGGTATGGGCACTGAGGAGTCCGTGGGAGTGTTCTGGCTTTCTTTTTGTACATACTGCTAATGTAAATAATATTATCTTGTCTTGTTCTGCTCTGATCTCTCCAATTTGGCCGGCTGCAGCGCGGTATCCGGGCGCGGTATCCGGGCGCGGTATCCGGGCGCGGGGGTGTGGCACGAAGAAACGGGGGTGTGGCACGATCAGGACCCTATATTTACCCCAAGACGAAGAGGGATAAAAGAAGCAAGGTTGCCGATGAGAAACCTGAGTGTATGAAATGCCAGAGACAAAACAAGACTAGACTAATTTTCCCTATGGCGGGTCTGGCACGACTTGTTTCGCTCCTATTGCTTGCGGCTCTCCCTCTCCTGACATGACTTGTGGAGGAACGCAGCGGTACATCTGTGGGGCTGGATATTACTGTTCTCAGTCCGGTTGGTGTAGTAATAGCAAGGCATTCTACGTCTTTGGTGCTTTGAACTTTGCGTGGACATTCGTCGTGTACTTCTTCCCCCAGACTGCTCAGCGTTCTTTGGAATCGATCGAGATTTTATGTTCATGTCTGTATGCGCATGTCCACTTGCTGGAGCCGCTACCTCAACTGCCGTCGTTGCAGGCATATTCGCAATCGCAACCGTCGAAGCGACCTCCGCCACGATCGAAGAGTGATGGGAATGAAGGGCATTGATAGAAACTGATGATTTTTCCTCATCACTTCCATGCTCATGTACCAGAGAAAGGCTGGCGATGAAGCCGAGTGTGGCCGGTATGTATGCTGCGGCGCGCATCTCGACTGTTTGCCAGCAGGCCAAGGCTACCCCAGCGCCTGTCAGTGACAAGACCGAGTTGCCTACTAACGTTGAAGCCATCCGCTGGTTTCCTGTCGAGTGACTTAGCGTGAGAAGGTCATCGATCTTTCGCCGTAATCTCAAACTTGGCGTACAACATAAGCTGTGACAGATAACACCACAAGGAACTCATGGGTGTGTGAATCTGATTTGGCATGCCTTGATTAGAGCTCAGACATCAATAACTACTGAGTATTTGACAATGATTCAGCGACTGTCTCAAGGCCGTTTGTTCTGCGGACTCTAGCGTACTATTATTCGGTCAGTCCTAATCATGATGATGAGTTTGTTGGAGACAGAATGTTGGGAATTGGAGACTCGTGATGAATTGCGAATTGTCCATGTGGGACGTGACCTATTGGTCTGAAGACATGTTGGGTCATGAATCTAAATTATGCATGCGACTTGGCTAACGTACGGATCTTGCAGGCCGTCTGAGACGAAATTATACGCGGGCCGAACATCACCTTAGTCAGTGCGAGCTTGGCCGATGCCGAAGCAACTCATGCCCCTTCTTCGGCCGATATTAATGTCAACCGTTGATCAAGGCCTTGACTGGTGACATCATTCCCCAAGAGGGTATCGTATCCTGAGCAGCGTATGGGTTTGACTCCGAAGCGGGGCATCCTGTGGCGGTATGTCGGTGGTGATGATCGTAAGGTTCTCGAAAACGCGTGACTGTCACGCAGCTTGACTTCATAATAAAATGCCTGTCGTCATGACGTCTCTCCAGAGCATGTTTTGCTATCTTTGATATTGATATCCAACCTCCGGGAGTGAGATTGCTATGTAATATTGAGTAATATATCTTTAGACCATAACGCCACGGTTTTACATTCACTCCTGGTCTCTGCCGTCCTTTCCGACTCTTTCCTTCCACTCGAGACCTCCAGCTGACCCTCTCTTCTGTCTTTCGTCCCGGAATGTACTCGTCCTCCTCGTAATCCCCTCCCTTCTCTCTATGCGCCGCAGCAAATACGCATCGCGGCCATCGCCCTCGGCAATCGCCGAGCCCGGCATGTTGTCATCCTCATGACTCGGCTCATCCACTTCTCTGCCTTCCTCCATAGTCACCTCGCGGACCGTTCGAAGATTCCCAGATCTAGTAAGGTTCGGTTGACCGTGGGTGCCGCCGACGGACTCCATGGTGAATGCAGACGCGGTGGGCGCATCGAGGATGGCAAGTTCTTCTGCGGTGAAGAACCGCGGGAAGACCAAGGTGCGAACCGGGATTAGGATCATGATGATCAATGGGAAGCCGATCGCCGCGATGGTCTGTGTAATAGCAAAGGTTCCGGCGAAACCCAGCAACATGAACCCGACAAAAGCGTAAACCGCGATCTTGCGACATCGGTTCAACGGCTCCGACTTGGACGTAAGGGAGCGCTCGCGAAAGAGATAAACGAGTTTCAAGGTGAGCCCATTCTCTTCGAGTGCGTAGATGCCCATGACCCAAAACAGCCCCGCCAACACGGCTTGCGGGATGAGTCCCAGGACAACGAGCAACGGTCCGGACATACACCCCAACGTTAAAAGCCCCTGCGCCAGGTTACTCACCCGCTGCTCTACAACATGATCGATCACACTGATCTGTCTGTCTTCTCCATTCTCTGCCGAAGCTTTCTCGTCAATGACCCGTTTCGTGACGCACAGTGCTGCGGTGTGGAAGGGCGCTTGTGGGATGAGACCGTTAGGAGCGGGAAGGCCTAGGATACCAGAGACGAAGGTGGTCACGCCAAGAAGGAAGAAGTCCCAGTGGAAGGCGGCGGGCTTCCGGAGGGGAAATTCGGAGCCTTGAGCGATGAGAGACTGTACGTCACTGACTTGCAATAATACCAAGGAGAGCGGCAACTTGCTCGGTTGAGGCCTTGATTAGATGTATGTCAGGCTTCTTGGTCTCCAAGAGGTAGGGTTTAAGGTCAAAAACTCACAACAAATATGTGCAGCATCGTAGCCAGATGATGGTTAGCACGGGCGATCCCGTGTTTCATGAGATAGCGATCGAGGATCTCACAAAATTTTCCAAATTCCTCGCACAAGCTCAACTCAGCAGACTTTGAATCCAGCATCTTACCGATCATACCCTCCACCGAGAGTTTGGATAAATCAGTTTGACGAGACGATCGGCGATTTCGAAACCCTCCAGGGCCAGCTCAGGCTCCGATCGATTTGTCTCCTGGGACTTAGTCCAGGTGGGTTTCAAGGCGGCCGCAAAATACTCGGATGAGGAGGTCAAGAGCGCGCTGTGCACTTTAACGAAGCCGGAGATGAAAGTCAACTTGGCATCAGGAGCCGGCGTGACTTGCTCAATGAACTGCTTGAATTTGAGCACAAACAACGGCTGAAATGGCTCTGAAACTTGCCTCGACAGTTATTTCACCATTGGCACCCACCTGAGGCCTTTCTGGACTGAATAGAAGCTCTTCACTGAGTTCCATCACGCCTGTAGGTTCATGTCATAGACGTTGTTCGGTCCATCTGATATCTTATTTACGGAGCACAGGTCACCATGGATGTAAGCACTTGAGCGAAGCCCGTGACGAGTATACAGCTACCATATTCGTGACTGACTTGAGATGAGCTTTCTCGCTTGTGAAGTGGCAAAAATCAGCACATATTATGTATATCATTTGGGTTAGCCCTAATTGCACCGGTAACTTCAGTCAATCTGCCCGTAAGCCAGTCATTGTGGTGGTGGACCGAAGAAATATGAAAACCACCCAATTCCTGGCCTACGGAGAGTGATTATCCCCAAATGCCGTTCCAGCACTACTCATGGTATTGCGGTACAAGTTTCAGCAAGTTTTAGCGGAGTGGTGAGTTCAAGACATCGAAATCGGCTTCATGAAACCCCGCTGCGATGTTGACCGCCCGTTTGTTCGGCTGACATGCAACAGTTAAGCATCCCGTGAACTTCGGACCCGGGCTGCACTGATCGCATAGGGCTTCTATGAGATGATCTTTGATTTTCAAAAACATCTGAATGATACCGTCAGAATAGAGCACATGCATGGTACTCAGTATAATTGGGATCACGTCGGATGCTGAACGCAGGAGCTGTTTGTAAGGCTTGCCGAGCGATTGCAAAGCACCCCAATGGAGAGCGGCGTGACGCACGATCCCCTCGGTGCTGCAAGGTAGATCGTAACGTCCAATCGTATGTAAAAGAACCGCTACTTGCCAAGTCGACGCCTCAATGACATCCATGTCAGAAAAAGACGAACCAAATGAATACCAGGTTGACACTCACGACATAAACGTACAATTCAGAAGCCAGGACATGCGAGCAATCCAAGGCTTGAGCAGGTAGCGATCCAGCATCTTACAAAACCAGTCCAACTCCTTGCAAAACGACTTTTCGGCTTCAGACGCGAGTGTTGCCTTTATCATTGCCTCTACTGAAAAGCCCGAGTTGATGTAGATCACTTTGGTCAATGCCTCTGCGGTTCTTTCGTCCTCCACGGCGACCTCGCAAAGTATCCCTCGACCGGGTTCGCTCCAGGCGGGTTTCAGAGCGGCAGCGAAGAACGCGGAGGCCGTGGTCAGAAGGATACTGTGTACAGTCACGAAACCGCCATCGAAGGTTAACTTGAGGTCGGGTGTAGGCGTTGCAGGAATGAACTGTGACTGTTCAGCACACCTTGAAACGTCACTCGTCACGAGTATACACTTGCCTCGAAGTTCAATTCAGTCTTATCACCAGCCTTTACCAAGGACAGCTCTTCGTTAGACTCCATTGTGTTTAGGGTTGGAACGTTTACGACTGATCCTCCTGATGTTCTTCCTCTTCCAACTGTACATTACAAGACTCCTCAAGAACATCATCAACATTCATCTCGGACTCAGAAACAACGCTGATCTCCGTCTCCATCCTCTTCCTTGAGGAAAAGCGGACAGGCATGCCAATTGCGATAGAGGTGAGTCTTCCCATGATGAGGGGAGCAGGGTTTCTCATGTGTTGCTCGTCCTCCACGTCCGCATCCGTATCCTCTTCTGCATCGCCGTCTTCGTTACAGGTCTCTTCGCCCGTAACCTCAAGACTCGTGGGCCTAGCAGGAACCCCGAATTTCTTAGACACCATCTCAGGTCTCCTTCGTCTTCTTCCTCCCCTTATGAGGGAGGGACCCTCGTGGGTTTCACCCAGCTCACACGAGATCTGACCAGGCGCCGTGAGGCGGACTTCCGGCTTATCCCTCAGTATGAGGAAGCGTCCAAACTTAACTCTCCGGTTTTTGGCGAACATGAGAAACGAGATTCGATCCCCGATGCACGGTATGCTGTCCACGAACACCCTCCTGGCGGATGCTTCCTTGGGTACAGAGCAGCGAGACTTGGTAGCAATTATGGAAGACTCACCATCGATCCTATTGCAAGTTAATAATTATATTCCGGACTGCTCCAAACCGTCATCCGGAATGTTTACGACGAGTAAGAGCGATATGAGCAGGTCCACAGAGTCAGTACGTCATAGGTGCGACTCTTATCCTTGTATTGGCTTTCCGTCCATGCATGCCCATGTATGCCCCAGTATGCTCATTGCCCACTCGGCTAGGGCGGGAAGCTCAAAGTGCAGTCAAGTCTAGTCCTCACAATAGTCTTGGGCTTGCTCCTTTCATAGGAGGGTCTAGCGAGACGCCGAATTCGGGACTGCCTTGGCGTATTCAACAACTAAAATGTCCCCGCGCTTTTTTATGCGCCACATTACTCCAACACATCCGCACAATATTCTTCCTCCTTCCGACCCCATTTGCAGTTATCCTCATCGAAATAGCGTTCCAGCAAAGATGACGTCGGAGGCACCAACCTTGGTGAATACCCCCATGGCTGCTACACCTCGGCCGAGCGCGTCAACGACGCCTAGTCTGCTACAGCCGTCAGAACATCCGCCGCCGAATCGCCGTTCGAACAGAGCTTCTGCCCGACCTCCGGCAGAAAGAAGTATATGGGACCGATTGGGAATCCATCCGTTGCGCGGGATAATCACGGATACCAAGAGACGTGTGCCGTATTACTGGAGCGACTGGACAGATGCATGGGATTATCATGTGGTCCCGGCCACGATCTTCATTTTCTTCGCGAAGTGCGTACATCACACGCTCCCCTGCCCCTCGGTCCGTAATCTTATAGCGTAGCATTCTACCCGCCCTCGCATTCTCCTTCGACATGTACGTCCGCACCGACCGCTCCTATGGCGTGAACGAAGTCCTTCTCGCCTCCGTCCTCGGTGCCGGAGTCTTCTCCATTTTGGGCGGCCAGCCTCTCACTATCGTCGGCGTTACCGGTCCCATCACCGTGTTTAACTATACTATTTATAACATCATCACGCCGAATGGAATCGCGTTCTTTCCATTCATGGCGTGCGTGTGCATTTGGAGCGCGATCATGCACTGAATATTGGCGGTCACGAATGCGTGTAATGGCCTGAAGTATGTTACGAGGTTTAGCTGTGATACCTCCGGTTTCTACGTCGCTTTGGTTTACATTCAGAAGGGCGTTCAGGTAACACCCCATCTGCTCCTTTCCGAGCTTAGCTGAGGTTTGGTCAGGTCATCACCGACCAATACGAATCCGGTCCTATTGATCCCTCAGCGTACCTCTCCATAGTCATCGCTCTCCTCGTTACCGTTTTCGGGTACTTCTGCAACCTCATCGGCCGCTCTCCTCTCTTCTGGCGTTTCTTCCGTATATTTGTCAGCGACTATGGAATCTCGCTCACGGTCATCTTTTTTACGGGCTTTCCACATATCGGTCATATGCGCGCGGTGGGATTGCAGAGGCTTCCGACGAACGAAGCGTTCGGCACCACGTCGGGAAGAGACTGGCTTGTGCATTTTTGGGAGATCGATGCTGGGCATGTGTTCCTCGCCATCCCGTTCGGATTCCTTTTGACCGTCCTCTTCTACTTTGACCACAACGTCTCGGTAAATTGGCTGCATGAATTCCCTGATTTCTCTCTGCAGAATCCAGCGGCTGCTATACACTGGGTGTCTTGAAAGACGTACCTCATTTCAGTCACGTTCGAGCCGCGAGGGAGACTAATCCAGAAGTAAGCCAGTCGAACTCCAACTGAAACATCGATATGTGCCGAGTGGATCTAATCGTTGCGCACAGGTGATTCTCCAGATTCAAGATATCCTCATGGAGGGTATGATCAAGGAACTGGCATCGACTGGTGGTCCTTGGAGGGCTGTCACTGCTGTATGCCAGCCTACCCGCTCTGCCATGATCAGCAGCTATAGCCACCGGACTTCCACCTATGGGTCGTCTGCCAAGGACGCCGTCGATAACTCGACTTTCCGCAAACACTTGCTGAGCTTCGCCCCGCAATACAAGGAGTAATTCACCTTTCTCTTTAGGCCAAGAATTGAGTGATTGTCGTGCGTTCACCACTGCAATGACTGGCTTACAGAACAAAGGCGTATAGGCTTCGCGTGAGTGCCCTGAAGGAGGGTGAGCGTATTGATTAGCAGTTTCTATATCCGTTCTGTGGTGGGGTTCTGACGTATAACACAAGAACCTGTGCTTTCTCCGCCAAATATATGAGTTACAATTCTCCGTTCTTGCCGCACATCCAAATGCTTCTCGTGCTCCGGCTCCTCATCAACATCCAACGATATCTCAACCTCGAGCTCACTCCTCTTCCTGTACTTCACCCCCATTGCCATAGCCGTTTCATTCCATGAACCGTTGTTCATCATCAGCTGCTGTGGTACAGAAAACGCTGTACAACACTTCAATCTAGACATTCCCACGCTTTCGCGCCCGACGACCGCCAGGAACCCGATGAACCTCACTAGTATAGGAGACCGAGAGGTTAAATAATTTGTTATCGCAAAGACGTTAATTCCGGAATAAAAGTCATATAGGATAAATCTCCAACCCACAACTCTTCCGTGTATGATGACTGTGCTCACTTATACCGCAGCTATACTGTTCAATGCCACCATGAACGACGAGATCCTGCAGTGACCGACTTCAAATTAGCTCCAGCCGTGCCGATGTCACCTTAACATCACCTTTAACACCCGTGCCCATGCTCGTAGCCATGCCCAGGCTATATGACCTACTCGTACCCCTACTACCGCTCCTCATGACTTGCGCGGGGACCGGGACGGATCGTCTCAGCACTCCCAGCACTCTGCATCATCGTCGTACTACTCATCGTCGCACTACTCATCGTCCCACTACCACTGGTCCTACTACCCATACCGGGACTTTGCACTCCCTGCATAGTCCGTCCGATCCCCTCTGCGTTGCCTTGATCTATTCGTTGTTCTGGTCCTTGGCCAGCGGGTCCGGCGCCTGATCTGCTGGTTGTCGGAGGGAGGTTCAAATTGACATTCAGGTTCGCGGAAGATTGTGACTGCGTCCGTACCGGCCTTTCTTGAATATGAGGCTGCGGTTGTGAATACCGACGTTGATGTGAAGAATGAGGATGCGACGGCGCAGGCGGCGCCCACTGGACTTGTCCCGTCCAAGCCGGATTCCCCATCCCCATGTTCATACCCATCGCCATATTCATAGCTTGAGGTCCTGATCCGTGGCCCTGGGTTTGATATGATCCAGGATACGGGACCTGCTGATACGGCCACGGTGGACCACCCTGGCCGTATTTGTGACCTGGATCGAAGGGGAAGGCACTGGGGGAGTAAGCACCATGGAGAACGTTCGGGACTGCGCGCGGCGGGCCCTCTCCTCCTCCTCCTCCTCCTCCTGGCGGAGAGCCACCGTGGTGGTGGATACTCGAGTACGGCGGTAATGTCGGGATCAGGGATGGTTGGATGCGTACTGGGCTACCGAGCGGTACTTGCGGGATTGGCGGAGGGAGGTGACGACCGCGAGCATCAGCGAACCCGCCCGTTGTCGTAGTTGGCGTGGTGGCTGTCATAGAGGACGCGGGCGTAGGGTCTATTCGTGCTGGTGCGGGAACATGAGGAAGGTGTGTGTTGGGTTGCGAACGGTGATAGGGGGTGTAGCCAGGGGTGGTGGCAGATGCGATGGGTGCGGAGGAGGCAGAGGTCGTTGACGAAGGCATACTTGGGCGTGTTTGAGATGGGGTGTACAGATTGGATTGAGAGAGGCTGAGGTCGCTTTGTGAGTGACGTTCCTGCCCGGCTGAGCCGTCCGGTGTGCGGAAGGGCCAGGCGGATCCCTCGTCTCTGCCAGAGTCACTTCTCTGCACCTTCCTTTTCGGCGACGAAGGTTGAGCGAAGGGTCTTCCCTCGTTATCCGCCATTTCCCTATCCCTGTCCATGAAGGCATTCCCGCTCCTCCCCTCCCTCGTTCGATCTCTCAACCCACCTTCTGCGATTGCCCGTCTCAAGTCCTGCACGATCCTCAAACACCTCCTCGCACTCTCCTGTGTCCTCCCGATACGCTCATAGAGACGTGTACACTTCTCGACACAAGCATGGAGCTCATCTTTGCGTTCACGGTCCGGATCGATGACAAGAGCGGCGACGAGGACGACTGCGGCGGACATGAGGTAGAAGCAAATCACCCACCACGCCGAGCTCGTCATCACCAAACTCGCCGCAGCCTCCGCTTCCCGCTCGGGTACAACACCCGTTGCTCCACTCTCCGCAAATGCCGCAGCATGATGGGACTCCATCGCCGAGATCGTGGCGACGGCAGAGTCGATACAAGCCCGCGCAGCGTAAGCGTCCACATCGAACCTTGAATCATGAGCATGCGTCTCCCCAGAACGCGGTGAACAGCTGGAGAGACATACACGCATAATCCATATCCTCGCATTATAATACTGCAACTCCAACGCGAATCTGAGCCGTTTAAACGTGGGCGAGTAAAACCTCAACATCGCGTCTTCGATATCAGGACGGCGGCGGGGTGTGTGGCTGCTGTGGGGACCGTGGGGACCGGAGTGCAAACCGCGGCCGGCGCCGTAAGAGGTTGACGAGCCTGGGACGTCGAATTTGAGGATATCGGGGAGGGAGGAATTCCATTGTTTTAGCTCGCGTTCGGCGTCCATGATGTTTTGTTGGATGATGTTCCAGGGGGTATGTGAGGCCTGCACAGAGTGTAGCTTCCGGGTTGCGTCCGTGATGATTCTCACGTATTTTGTCTCTGATAACAGGAAAGAGACGTAGGAACGTTGGCTAGGAGGTTGTTCACCGATGTTTCCGTCAGCGTGGAGATATTCGTCGTCGATTTCGCGTGGGAGGGCAGCGAAGACATCTGAGTCTGAGATACACGGCGGTCTGGACAACATATGCGACAACTCAAACTCCAAACAATAGATCGACCACCACGTCCTATTACGTGTTTCTTTTTGGACTTCCGTGACGCCTTCCATCGCCTCGTTTTTGAGGTTGAGCCCGATACCGTATGCGAGGCGAACGGCGAGGCCGATGGTGTTCCAGGCGCGGTTGGGGCGGTCCATGCTGGTGAGGAAGAGAGCGCAGAGGAGGACGTATTGGATGTGCATCAAACGACCTACCTCTTCCAAGTTGCCGGCGCATATCTGTGCACGGGCATAGAGTTCTTCGTGGATCTTCGGCGAGGCATCAGCGGAGGTAGATGGAATTCCTTCCCCGAGTGGTTCGGAACGCCAGACTTGGTATGCACCGATCGCGAGAACGATGTTGACTAGTGCGCGGAACGTATTCACTTGTCCCACCATCGGGGGTGGTTCATCCCAGAATGTGTCATACCTCTCCATGAACTGCCGACGATCGAGGAATGGAAAGACGATATGAGAACAGCCCCAGTATCTCTCCAGAAAGATATCTGCGAGGTGGCGGGACGGGAGGATGGAGGTCTCGACGGTGGAGGGGTCGGGACCGGGTTTGACGTCGTCGAGGTGGAAGGTTGTGTGGATATCGGGGTGGCGGGATATGGAGGTGGAGGTCGAGTCGGGATTACGGCCGGGGGTTGCGTGTGCGGAGGGGGCGTGGTCTTTTTCGTTGAGTTTGCTGATGATGGCACGGACGAAGGCTACATCCGTCGCGGGACCAATGAACCCCTCGGGACGGTTGAGATCAATGGTGTTGAAATCCTCCTCGATCGCATCCAGCGAATGTAACGACGATACCTCATCCGCATCCGCATCAAAGGGGTCATCGCCGGATGATCTAGACGGGGAACCAAGAGCGTTCGTCTGGCGGAGTGCCTCGGTTACGGCGGAAGCGGGGCCTTGTGGGAGGTGAGGGAGGATGTTGCGCAGGAGTTGCTGGTAGGTTGTGTTGATTTGGCGCAGTTCGGTTATTTCGCTATGGACGATACGTTAACGAACACTTCCTACAGGCTTACACATATGAAATGGAGCGGCTTACTCTTGAGCTCGGTTGCGTTTGCGGCTCAGTTCGTACTTGCACTGTAAAATTGATGGATCAGAGTGATTCGTCGGTGGAAAGGGGACGGCATACCTCAAATCCGTAGGTACGACAGTGTTGACAGGCGGGACGGTCTCCGGAACATTTGACGCGACGCTGACGACATGATTCGCAGGCCTTGGCGACGCGGATGCGTTGCTCAGGGAGGTGAGAGAAGAGACCTAAACCGCCTCCCGAAGCCATCGAGTCATCGCGCTGTGTATCGCGTTGCGCATTCCCAGCCATGGTTAATCAAACGACGTGATCCGATTCAAATTGATCAATGACGTTGTTGTTCGAAGTCGAACTCGCAGCACTGACCATCAACACACTATGCCACGCAGCGGATCACCCTTATTTGTAGTCGGCGACGAAGCGCATCCGATCCGTCGCTTCCCATTTACATGCGCCTTTCCCGGAGTCCTTGCTGTCCATTTCAGAAGGAATCCTTGATCAGTTGGCTGTGGGTGTACGACAGGGCGCCTACTTCCACCTTTTCCTAAACGGACGTGGGAAACGCGCGATTATTGGTTCCCGGAAACCTGTACGCGGCCGGCCGCGTACAAGTCTCTGCGGTGTTATCAAATTAAGATAAGCTTATTAAAAGTGACGTTTGATGTGCTGTCTATCGATTGGATCGCGCCATTGACGGTAGATGATGTCGGCAGTTGCCGAGGCATGACGTTTCGGTACCCCTCCCAGCTGGCGGTCGACGCATTTTGCAATGACTTCAATTGAGCGGCTGACTTCTACGGACCTTCCCTATAACGTTCCTCGCTCAACTGCAGTAGTGGCTGAGGTAACATGAGAACGTAGCCTTGGAGAGCAAGCATGTGTAGCAGGTGACGAGAACAGTTAGGGTTAGGGTTAGGGTTAGGGTTAGGGTTAGGGTTAGGGTTAGGGTTAGGGTTAGGGTTAGGGTTAGGGTTAGGGTTAGGGTTAGGGTTAGGGTTAGGGTTAGGGTTAGGGTTAGGGTTAGGGTTA